>NC_092176.1:10036473-10362296 GCF_045791955.1 Oncorhynchus clarkii lewisi | reverse complement strand
AAAAATGCTTCAAAGAGTTCAAGTAACAGACACATCTCAACATCAACTGTTCAAAGGAGACTGCGTGAATCAGGCCTTCATGGTTGAATTGCTGCAAAGAAACCACTACTAAAGGACACCAATAATAAGAGGAGACTTGCTTGGGTCAAAAAACATGAGAAATGGACATTAGAACAGTGGAAATCTGTCCTTTGGTCTGATGAGTCCACATTTGGTGTGGGGGTGCTTTGCTGGTGACACTGTCAGTGATTTATTTAGAATTCAAGGCAAACTTAACCAGCATGGCTACCACAGCATTCTGCAGCGATATGCCATCCCATCTGGTTTGCGCTTAGTGGGACTGTAATTTGTTTTTCAACAGGAAAATGACCCAACACACCTCCAGGCTGTATAAGGGCTATTTGACCAAGAAGGATGGACTGCTGCATCAGATGACCTGGCCTCCAGTACCCCCGGACCTCAACCCAATTGAGATGGTTTGGGATGAGTTGGACCGCAGAGTGAAGGAAAAGGAAAATGTGGGAACTCCTTCAAGACTGTTGGAAAAGCATTCCAGGTGATGCTGGTTGAGAGAATGTCAAGTGTGTGCATAGTTCTACTTTGAATAATCTAAAATCTAAAATCTATTTTGATATGTTTAACACTTTTTTTGGTTACTACATGATTCCATATGTGTTATTTCATAGTTTATGTCTTCGCTATTATTCTACAATGTAGAAAATAGTAACAATAGTAGAAAATAGTAACAATAAAGAAAAACCCTTGAATGAGTAGGTGTGTCCAAACATTTTACTGATACTGTATGTTTCTTAGAGCTTGGTTAGAGCATGGTTGTCCTGTGGTTATTTCAGAACTGAGCCTGTAATCGAACTCACAAATGCTGATGCTCTAGATACTCAACTAGTCTAAAGAAGGCCAGTTGTATTGTTTCTTTAAGCAGAACTGTCACGTCCTGACCTTAGTTCTTTTTTATGTCTCTATTTTAGTTTAGTTGGGGTGGGCATTCTATGTGTTGTTCTATGTTTTTGTAGTTCTGTGTTTGGCCTGGTATGGCTCCCAATCAGAGGCAGCTGTTTATCGTTGTCTCTGATTGAGAACCATACTTAGGCAGCCTGTTTTCCCACTATGGGTTGTGGGTAGTTGTTTTCTGCTTTGTATTAGTTACCAGACGGAACTGTTTTGGTTGTTATTTTTGTTTACTGTGTATTGTAGTGTTCAGCTTAAAATAAATGACGAACACTTACCACGCTTCATATTGGTCCGATCCTTCCTACTCCTCGTCAGAAGAGGAGGAAAATCGTTACAAGAACATTTTTCAGCTGTGCTAACATAATTGCAAAAGTGTTTTCTAATGATCAATTCACCTTTTAAATGGATCAACTTGGATTAGCTACACAACGTGCCATTGAAACACAGGAGTGATGGTTGCTGATAATGGGCCTCTGTACGCCTATGTAGATATTTCATTAAAAATCAGCCGTTTCCAGCTACAATAGACATTTACAACATTAACAATGTGTAGGTTGTATTTCTGATCAATTTGATGTTCTTTTAATGGACAACAAATTTGCATTTCTTTCAAAAACAAGGCCATTTCTAATTGACCCCAAACTTTTGAACGGAAGTGTACATGTAAAGACAATTTTCTATAAAAAACACAACAAATCAAATCGAATTTTATTGGTCACATACACATGGTTAGCAGATGTTAATGCGAGCGTAGAGAAATGCTTGTGCTTCTAGTTTCCACCGTGCAGTAATATCGAACAAGTAATCTAAACATTTCACAACAACTACCTTATAGACACAAGTGTAAAGGGATGAATAAAAATATGTACATATAAATATATGGATGAGAGATGGCCGTGCGGCATAGGCAAGATGCAGTAGATGGTATAGAATACAGTATATACATATGAGATGAGTAATGTAGGGTATGTAAACATGATATAAATTGACATTGTTTAAAGTGACCAGTGATACATTTATTACTTCCTACTTTTCATTATTAAGGTGTCACGTTCGTTAGAATAACTGGACCAAAGTGCAGCGTGATCTGGGTTCCACATCTTTTTATTTCTAGGTGACACTCACAGAAAACAATACATGCAATAAATCTCAAAACGAAACGTGAAGCTAACAATAGTGCTAACAGGCATACATAGTCAAGATCCCACAAAGCACAAAGGTGAAATGACTGCCTAAATATGATCCCCAATCAGAGACAACGACAAACAGCTGCATCTGATTGGGAACCATACTTGGTCAACATAGAAACATAATCACCTAGATGACCCTCCCTAGTCACACCCCGACCTAACCAACATAGAGAATAAAAAGCTCTCTATGGTCAGGGCGTGACATAAGGTGGCTAGAGATTTGAGTCAGTATGTTGGCATCAGCCACTCAATGTTAGTGATGGCTGTTTAACAGTCTAATGGCCTTGAGATAGAAGCTGTTTTTCAGTCTCTCGGTCCCTGCTTTGATGCACCTGCACTGACCTCGCCTTCTGGATGGTAGCAGGGTGAACAGGCAGTGGCTCAGGTGGTTGTTGTCCTTGATAATCTTTTTGGTCTTCCTGTGACATCGGGTGGTGTAGGTGTCCTGGAGGGCAGGTAGTTTGCCCCCGGTGATGCATTGTGCAGACCACACGACCCTCTGGAGAGCCTTACGGTTGTGGGCGGAGCAGTTGCTGTACCAGGCGGTGATACAGCCCGACAGGATGCTCTCGATTGTGCATCTGTAAAACTTTGTGAGTGTTCTCGGTGATAAGCCAAATTTCTTTAGCCTCCTGAGGTTGAAGAGGCGCTGCTGACAGTAACGCTGAAAGAACGTTCTAAGAATGTTGTACATATACATTCTGTTCTCAGCTTCAACAAAACTCTCTATCCACTATGTTGTAATGTGTGTTCTGGTGTGTCAGCCGTACTAACTAATTGGCCACACCCGAACTTAATGAGTTCATTTTTCCTTTTAAATTGGGTCTGTTTGAATAGACAAACATCTCACTGACGACATGCCACAAAATATAAATGTGTTTGCATGATTAATGCCAAAGCAACTAAAAAAATCAGTGTCCTGTCTGTGCTTGGAGTTCCAAACTAAGCTAGCAGTGTAATTAAGTAATTAAACGTCTTATTGAAACATGTTCTCAGAACTTTATTTACACTGAACAAAAACATAAGCAGTTATGGAGGATTGAGACACATACGATGCTGAAAACTGACAGATTTTAATGGAGATTTTTTTACATTAATTTACTTTCATTCACGTACTGATGCGTCAACATGTAAAGTGTTGGTCCCATGTTTCATGAGCTGAAATAAAAGATCAGAGACATTTCCAAATGCACAATAAGCTTCTTTCTCTCAAATTAGTTCACACCCCTCTTAGTGAGCATTTCTCCTTTGCTAGGTTAATCCATCTACCTGCAGGTGTGGCATAACAAGAAGCGGATTAAACAGCATGATCATTAAACAGGTGCTCCTTGTGCTGGGGACAATAAACGGCCACTTTAAAATGTGCAATTTTGTAACCAATCAAAATGCCACAGATTTCTCACATTTTGATGGAGCGTGCAATTGGCATGCTGACTGCAGGAATGTCCACAAGAGCTGTTGCATTCGAATATTAGGTTCATTTCTCAACCATAAGCCACCTCCAGCGTCATTTTAAATAATTTGACAGTGTGTCCAACTGGCCTCACAACCACAGACTGGCACGCTGTAGAAGTGTGCTCTTCACGGATGAATCCCGTGTTTCAACAGTACCAGGCAAATGGCAGACAGCGTGTATGGTGCCGTGTGGGCGATTGGTTTGCTGATGTCAACGTTGTGAGTAGAGTGCCCCATGGTGGCTGTGGGTTATTGGTATGGGCAGGCATAGGCTACGGACAATGAGCACAATTGCATTTTATCGAATGCACAGAGATACCGTGGCGAGATCCTGAGACCCATTGTCGTGACATTCATCCAGTGCCATCATCTCATGTTTCAACATGATAATGCACGGCCCCGTGTCGCAAAGATCTGTACACAATTCCTGGAAGCTAAACATGTCCCAGTTTTTCCATGGCCTGCATACTCACCAGACATGTCACCCATTGAGCTTGTTTGGGATGCTCTGGATCAGGGGTGTCAAAGTCAAATGGACGGAGGGCCAAATAAAAAAATCAGCTACAAGACGAGGGCCGGACTGTTCGAATGTTCATTGAAACATTTTTAAATGACGCATATAGTCTAGTGAACCTAATTGAACCTACTGAAAACCTAACAAATATATTACAATATGATCAGATAAATAAAGCAATATTTTCTTATGGCTCTGTCAGTAATCTTTAATTTTCAACAGACACAAAAGACAAATTTCCTTTATATAAATATCCCCATAACATGAACATTAAATGAAAGAAACCGGTATTCAAGGCACCATCAGTAGACTATATTTTCTATTTTAGCAAAAGTGGGCTAAATTTACTTCAAAGAAAAAACAATAATAGCAATTTTCTATCATCCACTCAACTGAAATATTTTTAAAATATAATTGGATTGAAATACAAAAAAATAAAGTGCAAAAATCTATTAATCAAAAACAACACTTTGTTTAAGGAGAAGTAACATGCAGTGAAAACAAATATTAAATTTTAACTTTTAAACTTGAACTGAGTAAAAACTCTAAATATGTGATTGCACAGTAATGTTCACTTGTTTGAGGTTGAGGGTGATACTTGGTGGTGTCCCATCTTTTCCACAAGTTCATCAATGTTCGGGGTAAGGCTCTGAGCTGAAGAAATCCTCAGAATTGAGTGGAGGTGTTCAGCAGTAAGTCGACTTCTGTGTGATGTTTTGTTCAGGTTCATCAAAGAAAACAGTTGTTCACACAGGTATGTGCTGCCAAACATAGACAACGTTTGAGCAGCCTGGATGCGCAGCTGGGGCATTGTGCCGGGGAGGAAACGGGCGAACTCCGCAGCACCCACTGCCGCATATTTTGCCCTCAGTGCATCATTGCATTGGAGGTCAATCAACTCCATTTGGAGGTTTGGTGGTGAGCTTTCCACGTCAACAGCAAATGGGTTACCGAGCAGTTCCAACCTGCTTTTTTGTGCTTCAAAGTCAGCAAATCGGCGTCGAAAGTCAGCGGCAAGCATACCTATTTTATCAGCCAACTGTGTGCTCGGGAACGCACTGGTAGAGAGCTTCTCTTTCATGGTCTGGCAGCTGGGAAAGTGGCTCAAATTTTCTTTCCGCATCTGCGTCTCCCACAGAGTCAGTTTGGTTTTAAATGCCTTCACTGTACTGTACATATCAGAGATGACACGATCCCGACCCTGCAGCTGCAAGTTTATTGCATTCAGATGACTCGTAATGTCACACAGAAAAGCCATTTCACACAGAAACATTTCGTCTCGGAGTTGTGTTGTGTCTTTCCCTTTGCTGTCCAAGAACAGACAAATCTCCTCACGAAGCTCGAAACATCTTTGAAGCACCTTTCCCTGGCTTAGCCATCGCACCTCTGTGTGATAAGGCAAATCACCATGCTCCGTTTCTAACTCCGTCAGAAATGCCTTGAACTGGCGGTGATTCAAACCTTTGGCTCTGATAAAGTTAACTGTGCGCGTGATGATGCTCATTACATGCTCCATTTTCAAGGCTTTACCGCACAACGCTTCCTGGTGTATGATACAATGATAAGCTGTCAGCTCACCTGTCGCGTTTTCCTCTTGCATCTTTTCCCGTATCTTCGCCACCAGTCCGCTCCTGTGTCCACACATCGCAGGTGCTCCGTCGGTTGTCAAACCCACGAGTTTTTCCCAAGGCAGCTCCATCTCATTTACACATCTTGACACCTCTTCATACAAATCATGCCCCGTAGTTGTGCCATGCATATGACGTAAAGCCAAAAACTCCTCTGTCACGCTTAGGTTGGAGTCCACTCCGCGGATGAAAATTGACAACTGGGCAATGTCAGAAATGTCGGTGCTCTCATCCACAGCCAAGGAATATGCAATAAAATCTTTTCCCTTTTTCACAAGCTGCTCTTTTAGATTGATGGACAACTGGTCTACTCTCTCGGCAATGGTGTTTCTGCTCAGACTCACATTTAAAAAGAGTTGCCTTTTTTCTGGGCAAACTTCGTCACAAACTTTAATCATGCAGTTTTTGATGAAATCCCCCTCCGTAAATGGCCGGGCTGATTTAGCGATCTCTTCTGCCAAAATAAAACTGGCCTTGACAGTTGCGTCCGCGTGTGTGTCCGCGTGTTTCGTTTCATAATGTCGTCTCAGATTATACTCTTTCAGTACCGCCACACTTTCTCCACACAGAAGACACACAGGTTTTCCAGCTACCTTCGTGAACATATACTCCGACTCCCACCTTGTTTGAAACCCCCGGTTCTCAGTATCCACCTTCCGTTTTGCCATTTTTGATGGGTATCTGAAAGTTAATTTTACTGTGATGCTGACGACTGCTGTGCCAATAAATATTGAAATGAAGCAGCCTACTGCTCGGTGCGTCACCTTTGCATTGTGGGAAATGTAGTATTGGTGCGTGTAAAAGATCTGCGGGCTGCCGGCTTGCTGCGGGCCGGTTCTAATAATAAATCAAGATCATCCCAGGGGCCGTAAAAAACCTTCTTGCGGGCCGGATGTGGCCCGCGGGCCTTGACTCTGACATATGTGCTCTGGATCAATGTGTATGACAGCATCTTCCAGTTCTCACCAATATCCAGCAACTTCGCACAGCCATTGAAGAGGAGTGGGACAATATTCCACAGGCCACAATCAACAGCCTGATCAACTCTATGTGAAGGACATGTGTCGTGCTGCATGAGGCAAATGGTGGTCACACCAGATACTGACTGGTTTTCTGATCCACGCCCCTACCTTTTTTTAAAGGTATCTGTGACCAACAGATGCATATCTGTATTCCCAGTCATGTGAAATCCATAGATTAGGGCCTATTTAATTTATTTCAATTGACGGATTTCCTTATATGAACTGTAACTCAGGTAAATCTTTGTTGCATGTTGCGTTTATATTTTTGTTCAGTATAATTACCTTCAAATAACCTTCTCAGAATGTTAATAAAACCTCCCAGGAAAACATTCAGGGAACCATAGTAAAACATTCTCAGAACCTCCCTGCAACCTAAAAATGTATATTTCCAGAACATGCATACAGCCATCTACACACAATTTTCCATAATGAAAACATATATATATATTTTTATATCTAATTTAAATAAGTATTCACACCCCTGAGTCAATCATTTGTAGAAACACCTTTGACAGCTATAACAGCCTTCCACACCTGGATCGTGGAACGTTTTCCACACATGGATCGTGGAACGTTTTCCACACATGGATCGTGGAACATTTTCCACACATGGATCGTGGAACATTTTCCACACATGGATCGTGGAACGTTTTCCACACCTGGATCGTGGAACGTTTTCCACACATGGATCGTGGAACGTTTTCCACACATGGATCGTGGAACGTTTTCCACACCTGGATCGTGGAACGTTTTCCACACCTGGATCGTGGAACGTTTTCCACACCTGGATCGCGGAACGTTTTCCACACATGGATCGTGGAACGTTTTCCACACATGGATCGTGGAACGTTTTCCACACATGGATCGTGGAACGTTTTCCACACATGGATCGTGGAACATTTTCCACACCTGGATCGTGGAACGTTTTCCACACCTGGATCGTGGAACGTTTTCCACACATGGATCGTGGAACGATTTCCACACATGGATCGTGGAACGTTTTCCACACCTGGATCGTGGAACGTTTTCCACACATGGATCGTGGAACGTTTTCCACACATGGATCGTGGAACGTTTTCCACACCTGGATCGTGGAACGTTTTCCACACCTGGATCGTGGAACGTTTTCCACACCTGGATCGTGGAACGTTTTCCACACATGGATCGTGGAACGTTTTCCATTTATAATTTTCAAAATTCTTCAAGCTCTGTCTAATTGGTTGTTGATCATTACTAGACAATCATTTTCAGGTCTTGCCAAGTAGATTTATGTCAAAACTGTAACTCAGCCACTCAGGAACATTCACTGTCTTCTTGGTAAGCAACTCCAGTGTAGATTTGGGCTTGTGATTTTGGTTATTGTGGTTGAAAGGTGAAAGGTGAATTCATCTCCCAGTGTCTGGTGGAAAGCAGATTGAACCAGGCTTTCCTCTAGGATTTTGCCTGTGTCTAGCTCCATTCCATTCCTTTTTTATCCTCGTAAACTCCCCAGTCCTTAACGATTACAAGCATACCCATAACATAATGCAGCAACCGCTATGCTTGAAAATATGGAGAGTGGAACTCAGTAAGGTGTTGTATTGGATTTGCCCAAAGGTAACACTTTGTATTCAGGACAAAAAGTTAATTTTCTTTCTCTCCGGCAACTGAGTTAGGAAGGACGACTGTATCTTTGTAGTGACTGGGTGTATTGATACACCATCCAAAGTGTAATTAATAACTTCACCATGCTCAAAGGTATATTCAATGTCAGCTTTTTTTTACCAATAGGTGCTCTTCTTTGCAAGGCATTGGAAAACCTTCCTGGTCTTTGTGGTTGAATCTATGTTTGACATTCACTGTTCGACTGAGCGACCTTACAGATAATTGTATTTGTGGTGTACATAGATGAAGTAGTCATTCAAAAAATTGTTAAACACTATTATTGCACACAGAGTCCATGCAACTTATTACGTGACTTGTTAAGCATATTCTTACTCCTGAACTTATTTAGGATTGCCATAACAAAGGGGTTAAATACTTATTGACTCTCTCTTCCTCTGCCAAGCTGGCCCTCACTGCCAGAGACACCTGTAGCCAGGAGGACACTGCTTTTAGCTATTTCAGGGCTGGAACCTTTGACTGTTATTCATGTAGGTCTGTTATTCCTGTAGGTCTGTGGATCAGGGCGTTATTCCTGTAGGTGTGTGGATCCTGGAGTTATTACTGTAGGTCTGTGGATGAGGGCATTATTCGTACAGGTCTGTGGATCAGAGCGTTATTCCTGTAGGTCTGTGGATCAGGGCGTTATTCCTACAGGTCTGTGGATCAGGGCGTTATTCCTACAGGTCTGTGGATCAAGGTGTTATTCCTACAGGTCTGTGGATCAGGGCGTTATTCCTACAGGTCTGTGGATCAGGGCGTTATTCCTACAGGTCTGTGGATCAGGGCGTTATTCCTACAGGTCTGTGGATCAGGGCGTTATTCCTACAGGTCTGTGGATCAGGGCATTGTTCCTGCAGGTCTGTGGATCAGGGCGTTATTCCTATAGGTGTATGGATCAGGGCATTATTCCAGTAGGTCTGTGGTCTGTCAGGACGTAGGATGAAGTTGTCTGTAGACGCTTGTCATGTAACTTGTGTGTTTTCTTGCTGGTGTTTTGATGATATGGGAACTGTGGTTGGTTGGTTTTAAACTGTCTGAACAGTTGTCTGTGTGTAGTTGTAGTTTGGAGGTTGTGTAAGGACAAACATATAGTATTTCCAAAGTGGAATTCAGACTGGGATCGTAGAAGTATTCCTGTTGATGGTACTGTCATTCCCAGGTGGAGGTGGCATCAAGAAGAAAGGTAGATTGCTCAGAGAACTTTTTGTTTGGTAATACTTGAGAACTCACTGCCTCCAGTTGTTATTACCTAACTGTGTTTTTTCATCACTGTGGACTTTTCTCAGCTGGCAGCCAATCGCACTCCTTTAATACCAGTGTGGTGAATCACCTGCAGCTAACACACCTTGTATGTTTTACTATAAAAAGAGAGAAAAGAGAGAAATGTCAGCCTTCATGGTATTTTATACAACGGGTAGGTCTAATCCTGAATGCTGATTGGTTAAAACCGCATTCCAGCCGGTGTCTATTCCACAAGTTTCCACTGGCTAAATCTATGACTTTAAAATGCCTATTTACTCTTTTCCATCTGATTGCACAATCCACTGTCGCATCAGCCCAGCCAGGCAATTTATAAACTTGATCTCCACTATAAAAAGCATATAGACTTTACCTCACATTTCTTTTAGACTAACATTTAGTTTTCAACAATGGAGATTTGTATAAACCTTGCTGTCTGTCTCTCTGACATTAGCAACATTGTTTCAATATTCAAATTTGATCTCCAGCTGTCCCATAGTAATGAATCTGTTGGGACTCGGGACGAGAGACAGGCAGGCAGGCAGCATTTCTCAGCCAGTCGAAATCATTAATCAGCTGGCACAATTTTTATGGATATATACAAATTAAATGGCAATTGAAAAAAAGGTAAAATGAAATGAAGTGCAGCTAGTTTGCAATCTTTCCAGCTTCAGTTTGAAGTGATTTTGTTAGCTGTGTTGTTGGCTAGCTCCCCTGACAGAAGAGCACATTTTCTATGTCAGGCAGAATCGCGCCTCACTAGCTCATTGTTATGGATGTATCCAAATAAATGTCACTAGAAAACAGCTTAAACAAATGCAAATGCAATTATTGTTCTTATTCTGGCTGCACTGTTTGACGTAACTGTAAGTTAGCCGTAGTTGGCTAGCTCTTAAACAAGGGATAAGAACGTTGCCAGCCAGCATGGCAATGGAACATTTAGAATGAACGACTGGGTCGCGTCCCTAGATACAGAACAAAAAGACTGAATGACTGGGTTGCGTCTCTGGCAATCGAAGCGATAGAATCAACGACCAGCCGGCTTGGGTAGCGACCCTAAATTTGTGTTGGGACAATATCTTGTGGAAGGATAACATAGTATAAATAAATTCATCAAAATAACGGTTTTAATGAAAATATGTAAATCATGATTTGAATATGTTGGTAACACGTTGTATAAAAACAATAATGCCCTCGAAGCCGGTGTTTGGGGGATATATTGGCACGGTTTGCCGGCCCTTGACTTTGTCTCAGGCCTGAAAACACCCGTGCCAATATGTCCTCCAAACACCGGCTTCGAGGGCTTTATCAAATACACACAACCGCTTAGTGCCAACACCAGGATGGGTAAATACTTATGCTGAATAGCTTGTTTAGCTCTGAGAGTGTTTGTTGTGTTGTCAGCAGAGGGTTTTAAGAGCTGTTTGACATCTTGGAATGCCTGAGGTACTGTTAATCCTGTGGTTGTTCAGTCAGATATTCAAACTCATTTGACAATGTAAACATGTCCAATCCTACTTTACATGAGATTCTCAATACCAGCAGTCTTATGGGCTAGGCTCATTGGCCCTCTTGTGGTCAGAGAGGGTGGTCACAGTGGTTGTTGAGAGAGACTAATGCTAGAGTCCCTCCAATGAAAAGCATAGATGCCAAAGAAGAGCATTTTCCCACTGTTTCAATATTTGTGGATGTTAGAGTGGTTTCTGTGCAAAGCCTGCCCTCTTTTGGTCAAAGGGTCATTTCAGCAAACTAATGAGTTTGAGTTTTATGATGTCAGATTTAGGATATACATTGTTTTCTGTGTAAAGTGTAACTATAAACACTTTACACATCCAACTGACTTTATGCGGTATATTTATTTTTATTAATGTACTTATTGACATGTGTAAATGCAATTATCACAGTACAATTCATTAAATAATACAACTTTTTATTTTCTTTTTTCTCCCGATGTGTTTGCCTACTACACACATGGGTCTTTCTATAAATAATGGGGCCAACGTGTGACAACGTGACAACGTATTTTCATGCAGTTCCACATGTTATGGTTCAATTAGATGAATAAAAGTGAATGTATGCAAATTAAAGCATAACTCCTCCTATTCAACATCACAGGCCCAGGACTATACAGACATTGGCAAGTCAAATTCAAGGACTTTCAGGGACTTTTTCAAGCACTTCCTTGTCATTTTCAAGGACCTCAATGTTACACAATTGCATAATTTATATAATAGTACATATATGGCCTGATTTAGAGCCCACCCCCCGTCCCCCCCAAAACATGCAAAAAAGTGTTAAAAAAATATATTTAAAAATAGGCCATTACCACTTTAAGAATAATGCTATTTTTAGGTCTTGCCAATGCATTGATATTCAAATATTATTACATTATTTGAAGCGGCAGGAAACAAACGGAAGTGGCCACATCTCTCACAAAAACGGATTAAAATTAAATTGCGCGTAATTATAAGGGAGCAGGAGAATTTATAAATTACTTACAATAATTACAAGGACTTTTCGAGCACCAAATTGGAAAATCAAAGTAGGCCTATTCCAGTACTTGAATTTCTGAGCTCCAAATTCAAGTTCAAGTAGGCTGCTTCAAACCCCTTGTATATTGTTTCAAATGACAAACTACACGTTTGTTGTCATTATATCCAGAACAATTAATAGGAAATGTGTTAGGTGTTGCGCAATAGTCGATCCTATACAATTGTGCACAGTAGACTCGGTGTCTAATCCAAGGCACAAAAACAAATGAAAACATGAACTCATTACCTTACTGCTTTCTCCGTTAAATCCTGCTGTAAATCAAGCATATATTATATCCAACGTGGATCCAGGCACAACTGTCTTCACCAGGGAATAAAAGAGATTTCCAGAACTTCTTTGCTCCAAGCCAGATAGATCACTATATTTTTTCAGATACTTATTCCATGGATCTAGTTGACTGGTGACAAGAAATCTGTAAACATTATGAAATTAGGTTGATTAAGTTACTGATTCCAAAGACATTCTAAATACAGCCCTTTTGCCAAAAAAGGAAAGACATTTCAGCATTCATTTTGTGCCATTCCTCTGGTGTTTAGTAAACTCTGAATTGTTCTAAAAATAGAAAGCTTGTGCCTGAGGTTATTGTAACATGTGTGTGCTTTCAAACATACTGTATAAGACCAATCTTCCTCATATTTCCACTTGTAAATCTTGTTCCCATACCAGTCTAGGACAATTACACGGTAACGGAATTACGCTTTTTTCACTTTAAAATGTATGCCAAACAAAACATGTTTTGATTTGAAAGTTTAACAAACAAACAAACAAACAAACTCTACGCACAAGGACTACTTTCAACAATTTACACTTAAACATTTCCAAAAACTGATTTAGTGGAAAAACTGTGCAGTTGCAAACTTTGGTAACGGAATTACGGTAAAATTTCCCTCAGGTTTTTATGCAACCACGTTTTCCAAAAACGGTTAAATATCTGCTCCGAATTAAGATTCAAAGATACCTGCAAAAATAATGGGGTTTCAGCTATGACATGTCACATTGAGTTGACAAAAAAAATTGTTATTGATCTACAGTAAGTGAAGTGGATTTAGACCCGGAACGGAATTACATCATGGGTCCATGATCTGTACAACACAGAAATGTATAATTATGGATATGAATGTCATTCTCCTTATGTTTTAACCAGGTTGGACAGCGCAGCACAGCAGAGTACAGTAGAGTATAGTGCGGTACAATACAGCAGAGCAGAAGTAGGGTAGAGTACAGTACAGTAGAGTTCAGTACAGTACCGTAGAGTAAAGTTCAGTACAGTGCAATGCAATGTACTGTACTCTACTATTCTCTACTGTACTATAATCATCTTTACTGTACTGTATTGTACTATACTGTTTTTGACTTTAGTCTACTGTGCTCTACTCATGGTACTGTACTGTGCAATCCAACATTGTGAAACATACGCCTATGATAGGTTCAGATTTGGTCCAGTCCGGCCCGTCTGTGGACATTAACGTCAGGGTGGACTGACCAACTGTCAACTACTTTTCAAAGTCCATGAGACAAAGTTCGGTGTCGGTCTGTGCTCAGCGGGTGAGGATGCTGGTTACAGTAAATGGAAAGAGAGGGGGCTCATGGGTAGATGTCAGTAAGAGCTGGGAGAGGTGACATTAACTGGAGAGTGAGAGTGTGGTAGAGAGAGAGAGAGAGAGAGAGCGAAACAGAGAGGGAGGGGTTGTCCAGACTCTTGAGTGTTTTCACACTCTTGGTTTGACCACTACGTGACAGAAAGACAAAGAAAAACAGCTATGAGCTGAACATAACAGTATGCCAGTGGAAAGGAGTATGGTACCAGGCGACCCAACTGTGGTGTACAACTGTTATGATTTCCCATTGTAGCCAATTCAGTTGCAGGAATTACACGTTTGTGCGTCTTTTACTTTCGATTTTGTACACCAGCATCAAACAACTGAAAAAACAACATTTTTGGTAATGGAAAATATATTTCACAGCGGTTTAGATGGTACAATGATTCTCTACACTATACTGCTTGCTTTGTCACATAAACTGAAATTAGGCGGACTATTTGAATTTGAGCAACCAGGAAATGGCTGGTATTTCTGCATAGTGCATATTTTAAAATTGATACCAGTAAATTCCCAATCACTAATTGGTAGGTCTACCATTACTTGTTACGTTTGTGAACTTTCATTATCTTCTCTCACGAGGGAGAGAAATGTGAAAATATCTTACAGATACTGTATGTGGTTTTTTGGTAAAGGGGTCTTTACGTCAACATTATAGTGTTTTGATTTATTTTTGATACCATTTAAGACTTTTTCTGGTAGATGTTCTCTAAGACCCCTTTTCCATCTGTTTTTTCCAGACAGCAAAGCCTCTACTTATGCCAAATTTTAAGATGGAAAATGGTTGGAAAATGTATCTAGACTGGTTTCCCACCAGTAATTACCAGTTGGAGGGCTGTTTAAGTGGATTTTACCCAGTGGTATGTGATAAATTCCCACTTCCCGCTTGCTTACGAACACAGCATTAATATTAGTCAGTCATCACAGTCCCCAAATTCATGTTCTCCTTAGTTTGGAGTTGTGACAGATTGCAACCAATTGAGTCCAACATATAAATACAACTTTCAGTGAGTGCTGATTTTCCCCTTTGATACAAATGTTACAAACTGTTTTGTCTGAACCGTCTGTTTCATGTTGTAGGTCATGTCAGCTTCTGCCTTAGGCAGTTGTAGAAGGTATCCACACGAGGGAGACAGAGGCTTGGATTCCAACAGTGCTTTTTTCTCTGACACTATTTGAATGAAGCCTCTTCTGTGTCTATAACCTACTACATTAAACATTGTCAAGCAGAAACATCTGCTAAGATAATTTAGTAGCACCCATTATTTCGGACTATAGCCTTTCCCATACTGGCTCAGGACAGAGTACTAGTGCTTACTTCCAGGCTAATACATCAAGTTTAATTCTAGAAATGATGAGACCTGTGTACCTGATTGTCTTTCTGGGTGTCAGAAACAAGTTTTTATGAGAACTACTCATCCATCCAAGAAAATAATTTTACACAACAATTTACAGTACTGTAAAGTAACCAGTAGAGAGTAGTATGCACATATGGCGTCTCGTGCATACTGTATGTGTCTCTGTCTGTCTTTGTGTGGTGAAAGGGGGGGGGGAGAGAGAAAGACAAAGGGAACAAGACAGAGAGAAAGAATAGCGGGAAGACAGGCAGAAGCGAGAGAGAGAGAGAGTGCGTGTGTGCTCAGTGAGGAGTCGTGAGTCCTGCAGATTTGTCTCTTTTCATTCCTCTTTTGTGTCTCCAGCTTGAGCCAGTTATTTCTTTCCACACATCCACTTGTCGCCTTCCATCCATGTTGCCCCTGGTAACGAGGGTGAAATACACACAGACGTCATGCAGGCAGGGAGGGGGAGGGGGGGAGAGAGAGAGAGAGAGAGAGAGAGAGAGAGAGAGAGAGAGAGAGAGAGAGAGAGAGAGAGAGAGCAACAGAAGGGAATGGAGAGACAAGGAGAGAGTGGGTACTGCAAACACACAAGTATTGATACACCACAGGCTATAGTTAAAACAACCATTGCTTCCCTTGAGAGAGATCAACATTGGTGAAGCAGTTGAAAGATGTTCAAAACACTGCACCATAACATAATAGAGTTGTTTTAACTAATATTTATTAAGTAACTGGTACCCCAAAAAAAAAACTTAGCTCCAAATTAAGAAAATGTAGGTAAAAATTCTGTAAACTTAAAAAAATGCATTTGCTCAAATTGTCTCATGTTCATTCAACTAGAAATTTTTATTTGGGCATCTTACCTAGTAAAGGCTGTGGAACTAGTTACACTTTAGCATGTAAATATTGGTGGGGCAATCTCAAAATATATATTTTTTTATGCATGCCAGCAAAGCCACAACACAACACAACACTAAACAATACATTGCTTGCACTATAACAGGTGACAAGCGGTGCCCACAAACTGTTAGGGCCTACATAAAGCTGTCCCAACAGCAGAGCTTTCTTTTGTTGCACCATGGAGTGAATCCTTACCACACCTGTGTCACGCCCTGATCTGTTTCACCTGTCCTTATGCTTGTCTCCACCCCCACCAGGTGTTGCCCATCTTCCCCACTTACCCCCTGGGTATTTATACCTGTGTTTTCTGTCTGTCTCTGCCAGTTTGTCTTGTTTGTCAATTTTACCAGCGTTCGTCCTGTCAGCGCATGTCTTTCCCTGCCTTCCTTGCCTGTCATGACCCTGTACCCGCCTGCCTGACCACTCTGCCTGAGCCTGCCTGCCGTCCTCTACCTTTACTCCACCTCTGGATTACTGAACTCTGCCTGAGCCTGCCTGCCGTCCTGTACCTTTACTCCACCTCTGGATTACTGAACTCTCCCTGAGCCTGCCTGCCATCCTGTACCTTTACTCCACCTCTGGATTACTGAACTCTGCCTGAGCCTGCCTGCCGTCCTGTACCTTTACTCCACCTCTGAACTCGGCCTGAGCCTGCCTGCCGTCCTGTACCTTTACTCCACCTCTGGATTACTGAACTCTGCCTGAGCCTGCCTGCCGTCCTGTACCTTTACTCCACCTCTGGATTACTGAACTCTGCCTGAGCCTGCCTGCCGTCCTCTACCTTTACTTCACCTCTGGATTACTGAACTCTCCCTGAGCCTGCCTGCCGTCCTCTACCTTTACTCCACCTCTGGATTACTGAACTCTGCCTGAGCCTGCCTGCCGTCCTGTACCTTTACTCCACCTCTGGATTACTGAACTCTGCCTGAGCCTGCCTGCCGTTCTGTACCTTTACTCCACCTCTGGATTACTGAACTCTCCCTGAGCCTGCCTGCCGTCCTCTACCTTTACTCCACCTCTGGATTACTGAACTCTCCCTGAGCCTGCCTGCCGTCCTCTACCTTTACTCCACCTCTGGATTACTGAACTCTGCCTGAGCCTGCCTGCCGTCCTGTACCTTTACTCCACCTCTGGATTACTGAACTCTGCCTGAGCCTGCCTGCCGTTCTGTACCTTTACTCCACCTCTGGATTACTGAACTCTGCCTGAGCCTGCCTGCCGTCCTGTACCTTTACTCCACCTCTGGATTACTGAACTCTCCCTGAGCCTGCCTGCCGTCATGTACCTTTACTCCACCTCTGGATTACTGAACTCGGCCTGAGCCTGCCGTCCTATACCTTTACTCCACCTCTGGATTACTGAACTCGGCCTGAGCCTGCCTGCCGTCCTCTACCTTTACTCCACCTCTGGATTACTGAACTCTCCCTGAGCCTGCCTGCCGTCCTCTACCTTTACTCCACCTCTGGAATACTGAACACTCCCTGAGCCTGCCTGCCATCCTGTACCTTTGCTCCTACTCTGGATTATCGACCCCTGCCTGCCTTGACCTGTTGTTTGCCTGCCCCTGGTATTACAATAAATATTGTTACTTCACGCAGTCTGCAATTGGGTCTTACCTTGATTCCTGATAACCTGGCTGTCAGCAGAGCCTTGTCTGGCAGCGAAATCAAATCAAATCAAATGTATTTATATAGCCCTTCGTACATCAGCTGATATCTCAAAGTGCTGTACAGAAACCCAGCCTAAAACCCCAAACAGCAAGCAATGCAGGTGTAGAAGCACGGTGGCTAGGAAAAACTCCCTAGAAAGGCCAAAACCTAGGAAGAAACCTAGAGAGGAACCAGGCTATGTGGGGTGGCCAGTCCTCTTCTGGCTGTGCCGGGTGGAGATAATAACAGAACATGGCCAAGATGTTCAAATGTTCATAAATGACCAGCATGGTCCAATAATAATAAGGCAGAACAGGTGAAACTGGAGCAGCAGCACGGCCAGGTGGACTGGGGACAGCAAGGAGTCATCATGTCAGGTAGTCCTGAGGCATGGTCCTAGGGCTCAGGTCCTCCGAGAGAGAGAAAGAAAGAGAGAAAGAGAGAATTAGAGAGAGCACACTTAAATTCACACAGGACACCGAATGGGACAGGAGAAGTACTCCAGATATAACAAACTGACCCTAGCCCCCTGACACATAAACTACTGCAGCATAAATACTGGAGGCTGAGACAGGAGGGGTCAGGAGACACTGAAACAATTCATTCAGCCTCATTTACTGCCTTTAAAAAATAATAATAGCTGATATGACTGACTTGCTTAAACAAATGTGGTTTCTACTGTCAATTGAGATGTACAAACTATGGCATAAGGGAACGATGAGCGGATAAGAAGCAAGCCGTAATTGTGATTAAGATAATGAGCAAGCTAAGATCGACATATAACTATTTGTTCGGCACTTTTGAAACGTATAGCGGCAAATCTCAGAACAAAGTTTTCTCCCTGTACACCAAGTCAGAACCATAGGACAAATAAGGGGCATATAAGCAGACAATGAAAGCTCTTACAATATTCGATGATGACATTTCTCTAAAACAGGCTACATGTGCACCACCAAGTCAGAACAGTAGGCTGAGTTATGAGAGGGAAAGGGACCAAATGATTAGGGTGAGGCACATGGGCTACTAACAGCTTACTACACAACATACACTTAGCAGTACTTTCTTAGCTACAGTATACATATCTCCATGGCATATTACATCACTCATGCACTTATGCAGCAGCATACAAGACATTTTTGTGCTGAGCTTACTTGAACAGGAAGGTCGCGAGGCAGTCCTTCTTGTTGGCAAATTTTGTCATGAAACTTTGTCATATAAGACTGGCATTCTCTGGATTTATGGTGCTGTCAAGACAACTAGGAAACTGAAAAAAACTAGGTCGAATCATGACGCCAATGATTTTCAGGTTGGAGCTTTAAAAAGAAGCCAGAGTTCCCGACTTGGATTTCCAAGTTGGATGACCGTTTATTTTCCCAGTCGGAGCTTGTTTTTTCAAGAGTTCCCACTTGTCTTAATCTCACTGAAGTCTGAGATTTCCCTGTTCTGAGTTTCCAGGGGTTTTGAATGTGGCAGAGGTCACGCTGGATTGATAGCATGGCAAATGTATTTAACCTTTTCTGGCCCATGGTGTCGCTTGTAAATGTTTACAATTTAAGCTTGGAAAAGAGACCCTTAAACCCAAACTTGAACCACACACCCTCTCCACCAAATAGAAGGCAGGGCAACGCTTGCAGTTAACCACTGAATCCTTCCAAATCACTGATTGTTGAATTTGCAATATCCAACTTGTTGTGTAATGTTTATGTCCGATGGCCTATGAACAACGATATATTTTATCTGTAATTTATCTTCATACAACAAGGATTGAAAAGGATTTTCCAGCAAATTGTCAACATGATTCATGACTGCTTGTCTAGCTAAGATTTTGAAAGTATGATGTAGACATGATCAGTGCAATCAATCTACAGTAACATGATTTGATGTCATTTTATCTGTGGCCAATGGCCTTGAGCCTTCTTGGATGTGCACTTCCAATGTAAATCTATGGCAGCACCCAAGGGGGCTTGTACTTTCTATCTCTCCTTGTAGATTTTGCATTGACACAGTGTCACCAGGAGTGATAGAACACTGAGCCAATCACAGCACAACTAGAGGAGAGATTACCAACCCCTATGCTGTCACGTTCTGACCTCTATTTCCTTTGTTTTGCATTTATTTAGTATGGTCAGGGCGTGAGTTGGGTGGGCAGTCTATGTTTGTTTTTCTATGTTTTGGGGCAGTTCTATGTTTTCGGCCTAGTATGGTTCTCAATCAGAGGCAGGTGTCATTAGTTGTCTCTGATTGAGAATCATACTTAGGTAGCCTGGGTTTCACTGTTTGTTTGTGGGTGATTGTTCCTGTCCTTAGTGTTAGTTTGCACCAGTTTAGGCTGTTTCGGTTTTCATTACGTTTATTATTTTGCACTGTTTGTATTTAGATTCGTGTTGCTATAGTCACAATAAACATGGATCGCAATCTACACGCCGCATTTTGGTCCGACTCTCCTTCTCATGCGGAAAACCGTTACATATGCTCTGTACTTAATATTCAACATGTCCTCAACTTGGATTTGAACTCACAACCTCACCCCATTCCAAGCTTCCTACTACGCCATCATGTCTGTCTCAATGCTACGTTGCACTTCAATGTTTTTAATGTATTTTATTTAACCTTTATTTAACCAGGTAGGACAGTTGAGAAGAAGTTTCATTTACAATTGCGACCTGGCCAAGATAAAGCAAAGCAGTGCGACACAAACAACAACACAGATTTCCACATGGAATAAACAAAGTAAAGTAAATAACACAATAGAAAAAGTCTATATACAGTGTATGCAAATGATTTAAGGAAGTACGGCAATAAATAGGCCATAGTAGCGAAGTAATTACAATTTAGCAAATTAACACTGGAGTGATAGATGTGCAGATGATAATGTGCAAGTAGAAATACTGGTGTGCAAAGGGGCAAAAAAAATAGTAAATAAAAATAATATGGGGATGAGGTAGGTAGTTGGATGGGATATTTACAGATAGGCTATGTACAGCTGCAGCGATTGGTAAGCTGCTCAGATAGCTGATGCTTAAAGTTAGTGAGGGAGATATATGTCTCCAACTTCTGCGATTTTTGCAATTCGTTCCAGTCATTGGCAGCAGAGAACTGTAAGGAAAGGCGGCCAAATTAGATTTTGGCTTTGGGATGACAAGTGAGATATACCTCCGCGTGCTACGGGAGGGTGTTGTTATGGTAACCAGTGAGCTGAGATAAGGTGGAGCTTTACCTACCAAAGACTTATAGATGACCTGGAGCCAGTGGGTCTGGCGACGAATATGTAGCGAGGGCCAGCCGACAAGAGCATACAGGTTGCAGTGGTGGGTGGTATATGGGGCTTTGGTGACAAAACGGATGGCACTGTGATAGACTGCATCCAGTTTGCTGAGTAGAGTGTTGGAGGCTATTTTGTAAATGATATCGAGGATTGTTAGGATAGTCAGTTTTACGAGGATATGTTTGGCAGCATGAGTGAAGGAGGCTTTGTTGCGAAATAGGAAGCCGATTCTAAATTTAATTTTGGATTGGAGATGTTTAATATGAGTCTGGAAGAAGAGTTTACAGTCTAACCAGACACCTAGGTATTTGTAGTTGTCCACATATTCTAAGTCAGAACCGTTCAGAGTAGTGATGCTAGTCGGGCGGGTGGGTGTGGGCAGCGATCGGTTGAAGAGCATGCATTGAAGAGCAATTGGAGGCCACGGAAGGAGTGTTGTATGGCATTGAACCTCGATTGGAGGTTTATTAACACAGTGTCCAAAGAAGGGCCAGATGTATACAGAATGGTGTCGTGTGCGTAGATGTGGAGCAAGGAATCACCAGCAGCAAGAGAGACATCGTTGATATAGACAGAGAAATGAGTCGGCCCGAGAATTGAAACCTGTGGTACCCCCATAGAGACTGCCAGAGGTCCAGACAACAGGCCCTCCGATTTGACACACTGAACTCTATCTGAGAAGTAGTTGGTGAACCAGGCGAGGCAGTAATTTGAGAAACCAAGGCTGTTGAGTGTGCCGATAAGAATACGGTGATTGAAAGATTCGAAAGTCTTGGCCAGGTCGATGAAGATGGCTGCACAGTACTGTATTTTATAGATGGCGGTTATGATGTCATTTAGTACTTTGATCGTGGTTGAGATGCACCCGTGACCAGCTCAGAAACCGGATTGCACAGCGGAGAAGGTACGGTGGGATTCAAAATGGTCAGTGATCTGTTTCTTAACTTGGCTTTCCAAGACTTTAGAAAGGCAGCCAGGATGGATATAGGTCAGTAACAGTTTGGGTCTAGAGTGTCACCCCCTTTGAAGAATCTTTAGGAATCTTAGAGGATATGAAAGAGAGGTTGAACAGACTAGTTATAGGGGTTGCAACAATGGCGGCAGATAATTTTAGAAAGAGAGGGTCCAGATTGTATTGCCCAGCTGATTTGTACGGGTCCGAGTTTTGCAGCTCTTCCAGAACATCTGCTATGTGGATTTGGGTGAAGGAGAAGATGGGGAGGCTTGAGCAAGTAGCTGCAGGGGGTGCAGAGCTGTTGGCCGGAGTTGGGGTAGCCAGGAGGAAAGCATGGCCAGCCGCAAAGAAATGCTTATTGAAATTCTCGATTATCATGGATTTATCGGTGGTGACAGTGTTTCCTAGCCTCAGTGCAGTGGGCAGCTTGGAGGAGGTGCTCTTATTCTCCATGGACTTTACAGTGTCCCAAAACCTTTTGGAGTTAGAGCTACAGGATGGAAAATTCTGTTTGAAAAAGCTAGCCTTTGCTTTCCTAACTGACTGCGTGTATTGGTTCCTGACTTCCCTGAAAAGTTGCATATCCCGGGGACTATTCAATGCTAGTACAGTCCGCCAAAGGATGTTTTTGTACTGGTCAAGGGCAGTCAGGTCTGGAGTGAACCAAGGGTTCACCTATATCTGTTCTTAGTTCTACATTTTTTTTCTACATTTTTTATTTAAGGAAATTACTTTAAAAAAATGACCATGCATCCTCAACTAACGGGATGAGGTCAACATCCTTCCAGTACCCGGGCCAGGTCGATTAGAAAGGCCTGCTCGCAGAGGTGTTTTAGGGAGCATTTGACAGTGATGAGGGGTGGTTGTTTGACTGCGGACCCATAGCGGATGCATGCAATGAGGCAGTGATTGCTGAGATCCTGATTGAAAACAGCAGAGGTGTATTTGGAGGGCAAGTTGGTCAGGATAATATCTATGAGGGTGCCAATGTTTACGGATTTAGGGTTGTACCTGGTGGGTTCCTTGAAAGTTTGTGTGAGATTGAGGGCATCTAGCTTAGATTGTAGGATTGTGTTAAGCATATCCCAGTTTAGGTCACCTAACAGAACGAACTCTGAAGATAGATGAGGGGCAATCAATTCACATATTTTTTATTTAATAAAAAAAAATCACCTTTATTTAACCAGGTAAGCTAGTTGAGAACAAGTTCTCATTTGCAACTGCAACCTGGCCAAGATAAAGCATAGCAGTTCGACACATATCAGGCGGCAACAGTGATAGACTTGTTTCTGGAGTAGAGGTCGACCGATTAATCGGAATGGCCGATTTAATTAGGGACGATTTCAAGTTTTCATAACAATCGGAAATCTGTATTTTTGGGCGCCGATTTTGCAGATTATTATTTTATTTTTTATACCTTTATGTAACTAGGCAAGTCAGTTAAGAACACATTCGTATTTTCAATGACGACCTAGGAACACTTGGTCAACTGCCTTGTTCAGGGGCAGAACGACAGATTTTCACCTTGTCAGCTCGGGGGATCCAATCTTGCAACCTTACATTTAACTAGTCCAACGCTCTAACCACCTGCCTCTCATTGCACTCCACGAGGAGCCTGCCTGTTACGCTAATGCAGTAGATGCCAAGGTAAGTTGCTAGCTAGCATTAAACGTATCTTATAAAAAACAATCAATCAATCATAATCACTAGTTATAACTACACATGGTTGATGATATTACTAGTTTATCTAGAGTGTCCTGCGTTGCATATAATCGATGCAACACTGGGGGATGATTTAACAAAAGCGCATTTGCAAAAAAAGCACAATCGTTGGACAACTGTACCTAACCATAAACACCAATGCTTTTCTTAAAATCAATACACAGAAGTATATATTTTTAAACCTGCATATTTTGCTAAAAGAAATCCAGGTTAGCAGGTAGTATTAACCAGGTGAAATTGTGTCACTTCTCTTGCATTCATTGCACGCAGAGTCAGGGTATTTGCAACAGTTTGGGCAGCCTGGCTCATTGCGAACTAATTTGCCAGAATTTAAAGTAATTATGACATAACATTGAAGGTTGTGCAATGTAACAAGAATATTTAGACTTAGGGATGCCAACCGTTAGATAAAATACTGAACGGCTCCTTATTTTACTGAAATAATAAACGTTTTGTTTTCGAAATGAACATTTCCAGATTCTACCATATTAATGACCAAAGGCTCGTATTTCTGTGTGTTAAGTCTATGATTTGATAGAGCAGTCTGACTGAGCGATGGTAGGCAGCAGCAGGCTCGCAAGCATTCATTCAAACAGCACTTTCGTGCGTTTTGCCAGCAGCTCTTCGCAAGCACAGCGCTGTTTATGACTTCAAGCCTATCAGCCTAATGGCTGGTGTAACCGATGTGAAATGGCTAGCTAGTTAGCGGGGTGCGCTCTAATAGCGTTTCAAACGTCACTCGCTCTGAGACTTGGAGTAGTTATTCCCCTTGCTTCGCAAGGGCCGCAGCTTTAGTGGAGCAATGGGTAACGCTGCTTCGAGTGTGGCTGTTGTCGGTGTGTTACTGGTTCGAGCCCAGGTAGGGGCGAGGAGAGGGACGGAAACTATACTGTTACACTGGCAATACTATAGTACCTATAAGTAACAACAACTTCCCCTCTAAATACACCTCTGCTGTCTTCAACCAAGATCTCAGCGATCACTGCCTCATTGCCTGCATCCGTAATGGGTCAGCGGTCAAACGACCTCCTCTCATCACTGTAAAACGCTCCCTGAAACACTTCAGCGAGCAGGCCTTTCTAATCGACCTGGCCGGGGTATCCTGGAAGGATATTGACCTCATCCCGTCAGTAGAGGATGCCTGGATATTTTTTTTAAATGCCTTCCTAACCATCTTAAATAAACATGCCCCATTCAAGAAATTTAGAACCAGGAACAGATATAGCCCTTGGTTCTCCCCAGACCTGACTGCCCTTAACCAACACAAAAACATCCTATGGCGTTCTGCATTAGCATCGAACAGCCCCCGTGATATGCAGCTGTTCAGGGAAGCTAGAAACCATTATACACAGGCAGTTAGAAAAGCCAAGGCTAGCTTTTTCAAGCAGAAATTTGCTTCTTGCAACACTAACTCAAAAAAGTTCTGGGACACTGTAAAGTCCATGGAGAATAAGAACACCTCCTCCCAGCTGCCCACTGCACTGAAGATAGGAAACACTGTCACCACTGATAAATCCACCATAATTGAAAATTTCAATAAGCATTTTTCTACTGCTGGCCATGCTTTCCACCTGGCTACTCCTACCCCTGTCAACAGCACTGCACCCCCAACAGCAACTCGCCCAAGCCTTCCCCATTTCTCCTTCTCCCAAATCCATTCAGCTGATGTTCTGAAAGAGCTGCAAAATCTGGACCCCTACAAATCAGCCGGGCTAGACAATCTGGACCCTTTCTTTCTAAAATTATCTGCCGAAATTGTTGCCACCCCTATTACTAGCCTGTTCAACCTCTCTTTCGTGTCGTCTGAGATTCCCATAGATTGGAAAGCAGCTGCGGTCATCCCCCTCTTCAAAGGGGGGGACACTCTTGACCCAAACTGCTACAGACCTATATCTATCCTACCATGCCTTTCTAAGGTCTTCGAAAGCCAAGTCAACAAACAGATTACCGACCATTTTGAATCTCACCATACCTTCTCTGCTATGCAATCTGGTTTCAGAGCTGGTCATGGGTGCACCTCAGCCACGCTCAAGGTCCTAAACGATATCTTAACCGCCATCGATAAGAAACATTACTGTGCAGCCGTATTCATTGATCTTGCCAAGGCTTTCGACTCTGTCAATCACCACATCCTCATCGGCAGACTCAACAGCCTTGGTTTCTCAAATGATTCCCTCGCCTGGTTCACCAACTACTTCTCTGATAGAGTTCAGTGTGTCAAATCGGAGGGTCTGTTGTCCGGACCTCTGGCAGTCTCTATGGGGGTGCCACAGGGTTCAATTCTTGGACCGACTCTCTTCTCTGTATACATCAATGAGGTCGCTCTTGCTGCTGGTGAGTCTCTGATCCACCTCTACGCAGACGACACCATTCTGTATACTTCCGGCCCTTCTTTGGACACTGTGTTAACAACCCTCCAGGCAAGCTTCAATGCCATACAACTCTCCTTCCGTGGCCTCCAATTGCTCTTAAATGCAAGTAAAACTAAATGCATGCTCTTCAACCGATCGTTGCCTGCACCTACCCGCCTGTCCAACATCACTACTCTGGACGGCTCTGACTTAGAATACGTGGACAACTACAAATACTTAGGTGTCTGGTTAGACTGTAAACTCTCCTTCCAGACCCATATCAAACATCTCCAATCCAAAGTTAAATCTAGAATTGGCTTCCTATTTCGCAACAAAGCATCCTTCACTCATGCTGCCAAACATACCCTTGTAAAACTGACCATCCTACCAATCCTCGACTTTGGCGATGTAATTTACAAAATAGCCTCCAATACCCTACTCAACAAATTGGATGCAGTCTATCACAGTGCAATCCGTTTTGTCACCAAAGCCCCATATACTACCCACCATTGCGACCTGTACGCTCTCGTTGGCTGGCCCTCGCTTCATACTCGTCGCCAAACCCACTGGCTCCATGTCATCTACAAGACCCTGCTAGGTAAAGTTCCCCCTTATCTCAGCTCGCTGGTCACCATAGCATCTCCCACCTGTAGCACACGCTCCAGCAGGTATATCTCTCTAGTCACCCCCAAAACCAATTCTTTCTTTGGCCGCCTCTCTTTCCAGTTCTCTGCTGCCAATGACTGGAACGAACTACAAAAATCTCTGAAACTGGAAACACTTATCTCCCTCACTAGCTTTAAGCACCAACTGTCAGAGCAGCTCACAGATTACTGCACCTGTACATAGCCCACCTATAATTTAGCCCTATCAACTACCTCTTTCCCAACTGTATTTAATTTATTTATTTATTTTGCTCCTTTGCACCCCATTATTTTTATTTTTTTCCCATTATTTTTATTTCTACTTTGCACATTCTTCCATTGCAAAACTACCATTCCAGTGTTTTACTTGCTATATTGTATTTACCTTGCCACCAAGGCCTTTTTTGCCTTTACCTCCCTTCTCACCTCATTTGCTCACATTGTATATAGACTTGTTTATACTTTATTATTGACTGTATGTTTGTTTTACTCCATGTGTAACTCTGTGTTGTTGTATCTGTCGAACTGCTTTGCTTTATCTTGGCCAGGTCGCAATTGTAAATGAGAACTTGTTCTCAACTTGCCTACCTGGTTAAATAAAGGTAAAATAAATAAAAATAAATAAATAAGAACATCCAATAGTCAAACGTATATGAAATGCAAATGGTATAGAGAAAAATAGTCCTATAAATACTATATTAACTGCAACCTAAAACCTCTTACCTTGGAATATTGAAGTCTCATGTTAAAAGGAACCACCAACTTTCATATGTTCTCATGTTCTGGGCAAGGAACTCAAACGTTAGCTTTTTTTACATGGCGCATATTGCACTTTTACTTCTCCAACACTTTGTTTTTGCACCAAATTGAACATGTTTCATTATTTATTTGAGGCTAAATTGATTTTTATTGATGTATTATATTAAGTTAAAATAAGTGTTCATTCAGTATTGTTGTAATTGTCATTATTACAAATAAATGAATACAAAAATCGGGCGATTAATCGGTATTGGCTTTTTTGGTCCTCCAATAATCGGTATCGTTATCGGCGTTGAAAAATCATAATCGGTCGACCTCTATTCTGGAGAGATATATTTTTAAAATTAGAAGCTCAAACTGTTTGGGCAAAAAGTTTTTAAAAGGTATGCTTTGCAAGCAATCTCTGCAGTAGATTGCAACTCCTCCCCATTTGGCAGTTCTATCTTGATGGAAAATATTGTATTTGTGGATGGAAATCTCCACATTTTTGGTGGCTTTCCTAAGCCAGGATTCAGACACGGCATGGACATCAATGTTGGCAGAGTCTGCTAAAGCAGTGAGTAAAACACACTTAGGGAGGAGGCTTCTGATGTTAACATGCATGAAACCAGGGCTTTTACGATTACAGAAGTCAACAAATCAAATCAAATCAAATCAAATCAAATTTTATTTGTCACATACACATGGTTAGCAGATGTTAATGCGAGTGTAGCGAAATGCTTGTGCTTCTAGTTCCGACAATGCAGTAATAACCAACAAGTAATCTAACTAACAATTCCAAAACTACTGTCTTGTACACAGTGTGAGGGGATAAAGAATATGTACATAAGGATATATGAATGAGTGATGGTACAGAGCAGCATAGGCAGATACAGTAGATGGTATCGAGTACAGTATATACATATGAGATGAGTATGTAAACAAAGTGGCATAGTTAAAGTGGCTAGTGATACATGTATTACATAAGGATACAGTCGATGATATAGAGTACAGTATATACGTATGCATATGAGATGAATAATGTAGGGTAAGTAACATTATATAAGGTAGCATTGTTTAAAGTGGCTAGTGATATATTTACATCATTTCCCATCAATTCCCATTATTAAAGTGGCTGGAGTTGAGTCAGTGTCAGTGTGTTGGCAGCAGCCACTCAATGTTAGTGGTGGCTGTTTAACAGTCTGATAGCCTTGAGATAGAAGCTGTTTTTCAGTCTCTCGGTCCCAGCGTTGATGCACCTGTACTGACCTCGCCTTCTGGATGATAGCGGGGTGAACAGGCAGTGGCTCGGGTGGTTGATGTCCTTGATGATCTTTATGGCCTTCCTGTGACATCGGGTGGTGTAGGTGTCCTGGAGGGCAGGTAGTTTGCCCCCGGTGATGCGTTGTGCAGACCTCACTACCCTCTGGAGAGCCTTACGGTTGAGGGCGGAGCAGTTGCCGTACCAGGCGGTGATACAGCCCGCCAGGATGCTCTCGATTGTGCATCTGTAGAAGTTTGTGAGTGCTTTTGGTGACAAGCCAAATTTCTTCAGCCTCCTGAGGTTGAAGAGGCGCTGCTGCGCCTTCTTCACAATGCTGTCTGTGTGAGTGGACCAATTCAGTTTGTCTGTGATGTGTATGCCGAGGAACTTAAAACTTGCTACCCTCTCCACTACTGTTCCATCGATGTGGATAGGGGGGTGTTCCCTCTGCTGTTTCCTGAAGTCCACAATCATCTCCTTAGTTTTGTTGACGTTGAGTGTGAGGTTATTTTCCTGACACCACACTCCGAGGGCCCTCACCTCCTCCCTGTAGGCCGTCTCGTCGTTGTTGGTAATCAAGCCTACCACTGTTGTGTCGTCCGCAAACTTGATGATTGAGTTGGAGGCGTGCGTGGCCACGCAGTCGTGGGTGAACAGGGAGTACAGGAGAGGGCTCAGAACGCACCCTTGTGGGGCCCCAGTGTTGAGGATCAGCGGGGAGGAGATGTTGTTGCCTACCCTCACCACCTGGGGGCGGCCCGTCAGGAAGTCCAGTACCCAGTTGCACAGGGCGGGGTCGAGACCCAGGGTCTCGAGCTTGATGACGAGCTTGGAGGGTACTATGGTGTTGAATGCCGAGCTGTAGTCAATGAACAGCATTCTCACATAGGTATTCCTCTTGTCCAGATGGGTTAGGGCAGTGTGCAGTGTGGTTGAGATTGCATCGTCTGTGGACCTATTTGGGCGGTAAGCAAATTGGAGTGGGTCTAGGGTGTCAGGTAGGGTGGAGGTGATATGGTCCTTGACTAGTCTCTCAAAGCACTTCATGATGACGGAAGTGAGTGATACGGGGCGGTAGTCGTTTAGCTCAGTTACCTTAGCTTTCTTGGGAACAGGAACAATGGTGGCCCTCTTGAAGCATGTGGGAACAGCAGACTGGTATAGGGATTGATTGAATATGTCCGTAAACACACCGGCCAGCTGGTCTGCGCATGCTCTGAGGGCGCGGCTGGGGATGCCGTCTGGGCCTGCAGCCTTGCGAGGGTTAACACGTTTAAATGTCTTACTCACCTCGGCTGCAGTGAAGGAGAGACCGCAAGTTTCCGTTGCAGGCCGTGTCAGTGGCACTGTATTGTCCTCAAAGCGGGCAAAAAAGTTATTTAGTCTGCCTGGGAGCAGGACATCCTGGTCCGTGACTGGGCTGGATTTCTTCCTGTAGTCCGTGATTGACTGTAGACCCTGCCACATGCCTCTTGTGTCTGAGCCGTTGAATTGAGATTCTACTTTGTCTCTGTACTGACGCTTAGCTTGTTTGATAGCCTTGCGGAGGGAATAGCTGCACTGTTTGTATTCGGTCATGTTACCAGACACCTTGCCCTGATTAAAAGCAGTGGTTCGCGCTTTCAGTCTCACACGAATGCTGCCATCAATCCACGGTTTCTGGTTAGGGAATGTTTTAATCGTTGCTATGGGAACGACATCTTCAACGCACGTTCTAATGAACTCGCACACCGAATCAGCGTATTCGTCAATGTTGTTGTCTGACGCAATACGAAACATGTCCCAGTCCACGTGATGGAAGCAGTCTTGGAGTGTGGAGTCAGCTTGGTCGGACCAGCGTTGGACAGACCTCAGCGTGGGAGCCTCTTGTTTTAGTTTCTGTCTGTAGGCAGGGATCAACAGAATGGAGTCGTGGTCAGCTTTTCCGAAAGGGGGGCGGGGCAGGGCCTTATATGCGTCGCGGAAGTTAGAGTAACAATGATCCAAGGTCTTTCCACCCCTGGTTGCGCAATCGATATGCTGATAAAATTTGGGGAGTCTTGTTTTCAGATTAGCCTTGTTAAAATCCCCAGCTACAATGAATGCAGCCTCCGGATAAATGGTTTCCAGTTTGCAAAGAGTCAAATAAAGTTCATTCAGAGCCAACGATGTGTCTGCTTGGGGGGGGATATATACGGCTGTGATTATAATCGAAGAGAATTCTCTTGGTAGATAATGCGGTCTACATTTGATTGTGAGGAATTCTAAATCAGGTGAACAGAAGGAGTGGAGTATAACTGCAGTATGCTGAAAATACTGTGTCCAAAATAAGTTTTTTTTACTTCAGTAATTTTGCAGTACACTGCAGTTATTCTGCAATTACTCCGTCCAAAATACCACAGTCGACAGCATTTACTGCATTTTCACTGCAGTTTCAAAAAGGAAATATTTATTTGTAAGGGTTGAACTTTTTAAATACCTGGTTTGTGTACCCATTCTTTTCTTAGCATTTACTGGGAAATATCCTAACTTGGAACATGTTACCTACCACTTTCCCCTACCCCTATTGCTGTCGGTCTTCATTCAACGCAACTGTGGAACTACTATAGTTCCACGGACTTCTTTTAGGTAAGATGCCCAGACAATAATTAATAGTTGAATGAACATACTGTATGAGAGCAAACACATCACGTTGAGCAAACACATCATTTTAAGTTGATTTCATTTTTTACTACTTTTTCACAAGCTAAGTTTGGGCCAACTAATTTGTTTTAGTTCAGTTAACACTTCGACCGAAAAGTTGAGTAAACAAAAAAAAAGTCTGTGGAACTAGTTACTTAATAATAATTTACAGTGTGGGTGAGGAAGGGTCATTGAATACAACTGCTACCTAGCTGACTGACAAACTAGGGTAGACCTGGGGCAATTGTAAAAGTTTATGTCTTTAAATATATTGCTCAAAGACCACCCGAACTAGGCCAGTCATTATTTTTATATTAGAAACTTACATCGGTCTCCTAATCATTCATACCATTTCTAGGTCTGTATATAAGACAATCGGATCACAATATTGATTTTAGGCTGAAAAGTCCCGTCGTTACGTTTGCCCTCGTGCCTAGGGGAATTGTAAAAGTATGTAACATATGTAACATGTAGAAATATACCAACTAAATTAACTTAACTTAAAAAAAACATGAATGTTTACTGTTAATCATATTATCATAGACATATGTAATGATTTGGCAAGAAATATATATGTATGTTTATGTACGTAACCAATATTTACAGTAACACCCATGTTTGTGCATGGCCATTCAGTTCCTCTCACATCATCTGAATAGTCTGATGGTGCCCAAATGATATCTGTTTACAACTTATTTGACACTCTACAGGACCACAAGGCTAATTACAATTTAACGCAGTTACAATTGCCCTCAACCCAGAAGTCTTGACCACAATAGTGGCACATGTCAATCATGTCAATGTTTAGCCAACATAAAGTGATGAAAATTATGCTAGTTTGAATTCTTGGACAATAATGCTCAGGACGGTAGTAAGAAAAATAGTGAGATATTTGGCTGTAACTTTTCAAGCAGGGAGAGAACCTAAATGGGCAATACTGTGTGAGTTTAATCACTCTATCTCGTTTCTGTTGGAGAAATTGAAAATGTTACAATTGCTCCCATTTTAACACTGTAGCATTAAAACACTTTCCCAGTTGTGATTTCTGTTGGTCTGTTGTAGTGACACTGTTTGGCCCAAAGGTGGTGCCTGTAAAGACTCTCACAGGCACCTGCAAACCTGAGTTACAGTGCTGAGGAGGATGATGATAATGATGATGAAGGTGATGGTGACAATGATGATGACGATGGCAATGGTGACAATGATGATGATGACGATGGTGGATGGATGGATGGTGACGATGGTTATGATAATGGTTGCTATGCTGAGGACAATGATGTTGATGATAGTGATGATTATGGGGTTATCATAATTAGAAGGAGGAGGAGGAGATGGAGACAGAGGATGAGTGTACAATACTGACTACACAAGACGTTTTAACATTTCAGTCTGCTATCATAATTGAACTCCTATATGTAGTCTATACTGCCTTGCTAATTCTGACCTTTAAAATGAACTGCCCTTATCTGCATAAAACTCAGTCGGTGATGCGCCACAGGTGCTCTGGACTGAAAGTGATTGTGTAATTTCCTGTGACATTCTGAGTTCATCTGCCTTTCCCCGAGTCGTTTCTCTCTGTAAATAGCCTGTAAGAGGAGGATGGACATGAGGAGGCTGCTTACCCGCTGTAAGTACCCAGAGAAGAGGCAGATCAGAGGGTGCATACTGTGTGCGTACAGTAGATGCTCCAAGAGATGTGGTTGAAAAGATGCTGCATGAAACGCTTTGAGCATCTAAAGGGTGCGGATATTCTTTTTCTTCTTCTCACAAGACATTAGCATACTCATGATTCTCACGGCATCTAGTCTCAGTCGCAAGATTAAAGATGAACCCAGCTATGGCTGGTCGAAGTGGTTGCTGTAAGACTTTGTAAATGCCAGTGTTCCTACTCTGAGGCTTTACTCTGTTATCTTTAGACTAGATATGGGTCTGCTCTTACAGAATGGCTTGTGGACAACAGAGGGATCAAGCTCAATATTGCTGGGTAGAGATGGGGTCAGCGAAATGGATTTATATGCTGGCCTCTTCAGTCCTTAGTCTCACCAATAATGTTCTCTCCACTCTCAATGGATGATAAACTGCTTCTACAGGAGTATGGAAGAACACAATGGAGGAACATATGAATAGCTGATCGCTTTGAGCCATCGCTAGATATCCAAGTAGGCTATACATGTTGATCAGCGGAAAAAGGAGCCTTCCTTTTTCACTAGATACTGTGATGTCTGAGGTATACATTATACAGTTTAACACCATTAGAGCCTCACATGTTCAATGGCCGCTATTTGAAAATGACATTGCTTTATCGCTAGGCAGTCAAAATGCCTGAATATCAGAGATAAAAGTCACGGAGGTAAGGGAAGAAAGAAAACATTAGTGGAGCGATTTGAAGGATAGAAGGAGAGAATGTGATCAGTCTGACACTATCTGAACAACAGAAGTGAGAGATGAGAGATGTTGGGAAGGGGGATGGCTTTTTTTCTAGGAACTAGATGAGAGATGACATCAGCTCCTCTTTAATGGTGAGCGGCTCAGTACAAGGGTGCATCTCAAGTCTGAAGAGGATTCCTCTCCTTGTCTTCTCCCCTTTGTCAAAGGTTAGGGCAGATGAAATCAAATTCATTATTACACATCCACCTGGTGAAGCACCTAACACGGCCGTACCCTGTCCTGATCCACTAATGTGTGTCCTGCTTCTAGTGGGCTGAGGGTTACTCAATAACTAATGTGTGTCCTGCTTCTAGTGGGCTGAGGGTTACTCAATAACTAATGTGTGTCCTGCTTCTAGTGGGCTGAGGGTTACTCAATAACTAATGTGTGTCCAGCTTCTAGTGGGCTGAGGGTTACTCAATAACTAGTGGGTGCTTTTAGTGCTGTCTGCTGCACTACCTGACAAGTGATCCAGGAGTAACCTACGCCCTTCACTCTCATTTCTCTGTTTACACACACACACACGCACGCACGCACGCACGCACGCACGCACGCACGCACACACACACACACACACACACACACACACACACACACACACACACACACACACACACACACACACACACACACACACACACACACACACACACACACACACACACACACACACACACACACACACACACACACACACACACACACACATGCATTTTCACTCATGTGCATATACTGTACCCATACATATGCATACTGTCCACACCCAGCCTTGCCCTGTCACACAACCATGTCTCATCTCATCTTAAAAGACACTTACTCTTTGTCTTTCTTTCTCCCTGTCTTTCTATCACTCCATCACTCAATCTCCTTTCTCTTCCCTGATCATTGTCCACACACACTCTCCAACACACACACAACCTTGTTCTGATCATTACGTATAGCCTACTCTTTGTCTCACACACACATTCACATACACATCCTCCCGCTGCGTCGGAGCAGAATTTCCTAGGCAACCATAGCGTGGATTAGAGGAGAGGAGAGCTATAACTGTGGCAGTGCTGTACTGGGCTCTGACGCTCAGCGTTGCTCCAGAGGATCATTAGCACACAGACAGCCTGCAGTCTACACCAGGCTCTGCTAGGCACCAGAGGAGAGGCAGGGTAGGGCTGCGCTGGACTGGGCTGTTGCACTGGACTCTACTGTACTGGCTTACAAGGCTGGACTGCGACAGGACTGCACAACACCAAACTGGACTGGACTGGGTTACTGCACTGGAATAGGTCTGCATTTTCCTGGGCTTGGCTGTAACAAACTGTTCTACAGAGCTTTGCTGTGCATGACCGGACTGGGCTGCATTGGACTAGGTTGCACCTCACTGGCTTACATGTCTGTGCCGTGCCTGGCTGGGTAACAGTACATTAAAGAGCTGGGAAAGACGAATCCCCCTTTCACTCTCCTCCTTCGCTCCATCCCTTCTCTCTCTTTGTCACACCTTCACAGCAACAGCTCTCAGTCCTCTCCAGCAGAAGAACAGAACAGACCTGAACATACGCATCCATCCATCAGCTGGAGAAGGAGAGAGACGGAAAGAGAACAAGAGTATTCTTTCATTTTCTATTTTTCTTTTTGTGGTGAATTCTGAATTCTTTGTTCAGTAAAAAAAAAATAAGAAAAGAGGACTAGAGTTGAGAGTTTCCAATGCCTCTCCCGTGGGGTTTTGTATTGGAGATTTGGCACGTTGTTTAACTGCAGACATCTTAGCGGACTGCTGTGGACGGTCACTAGCTGTTCCAGACTGTTACTGTCGTATACGGTCCTCCTGGTTGACTGGCTGTCGTATACAGTCATTCAACTGTTTCTGGTGGTGGTATACCCAGGTTGGGCATGGCCCAGCAGGCTGGCATGGGGGTTGGGGTGGCAGTTGGCGTAGGGGTGGACACCCTGGCAGTGCCCCCCATGGCCAAACATATCGGTCTGAACGAGGACCTGGTGAAGATCCTGAGAGAGAACCTGCTGCAGCCGGAGAGGACCCGGGGCCACCGCCGCTCGCCCTCCTCCATCTCCCCCCGCCTCTCCCCCCGGAACTCCCCTCGCCTGCTCCGCCGCATGATGATCAACAACAACAACCACAAACAGAGGAGGTTCACCGTCGCACACACATGGTGAGGGAATGGAGGTACTGTAGACAGGCTAGCAGATCTGCTGGAATGCTTGTGGACTTGTGTGTGTTTGTTTGTCTGTGAGTGTGTCTCACACTGTGCCCAACCTTCAAAAATTAAAACACTGTATGTCTTCGTGTGTATGCAAATGCACAATTTAAAGGACTTGTATGTAGGACACTTCCCACCTACCACATTTGATTCCTTGGAAGTTTTTAGGTTGCAGGGAGGTTCTGAGAATGTTTTACTGTGGTTCCTTGAAAGTTTTCCTGGGAGGTTTTATAGAAGCTGTACGAACAGAAATTAGGTTATTTAGAGGTTTTTGAATAACTTCCTCTGAATGTTTATATAAGACTTGTAATAACACTTGTAGCTTATTTTGGTGTAACTTTTTAAAAACTCCAAGCACAGATATGACAAATGGAAATTCATGCATTAACCATGCAAACACATTTGTTTTCTTTTGTGGCATGGCATCAGTGAGATTCAAACCTATAATCTTCTGTTCTCTATCCATGGAATTAGTCCACTTCACAGCCAGGATGGAGCTAGCATATCATGTTTTTGTAAGCATATAAAGCTGTTCATTGTAGTCTATTCAAAGAGACCCCATTTCAAAGGAGACAAGCACTCATTAATGTTCTCTGAACGATTTAAGAACATTACTTTAAATTGAACCATAAAGAACCTGTAGGAAACGTTATGCTGAAGGACTGAAATTCCCACTGAAGAACATTCATTTTGTAACTTTCTCGGAATAATTTAAGAACGTGACTTTAAATAGAATCATGAGGAAACCTGCAGGAAACGTTATGCTGAAGTACTGAAATTCCCAAAGAAGAACGTCGTTTCTTCATGTTTTCTGAACTATTTGAGAACATTACCAATGTCAAACAGCTGGAGAACGTTCCTAGAACAACATTGAAATGAAATTTAACCATGTTTAAACCTGTAGGAAACGTTATGCTGAAATACCGAAATTGCCACAGAAGAACGTTGTTTCTTAATATTTTCTGAACTATTTGAGAACATTACCAATGTCAAACCAGCTGGAGAACGTACCTAGAACAACATTGAAATTAAAGGTAACCATGTTTGAACTTTTAGGAAATGTTCTGTTAAAAAAATGAAATACCAAGAAAATATATTTTTATATAGTTCCTTAAAAGCAACTTTTTTTGTCAAATTCCTTCAAATTTAAGGAACTTGGCAAAAAAACATTATTTTCTTGCTAAGAATGTTCCGAAGCCAAGCAACTGTCCTGCACCATTCCCAGAAAGTTGTGGGAAGGTTGTATGCAAAATAACCAGAGGACGTTGTTAATTTGGGTGTGTGTGATATTAGATAAACTGTTTGAGTTTTAAATTATCTTCTTTGTTTGTTGTTTGTTTTAAAAGCTTTGTATTCTCAGTGTGTGTGTGTGTGTGTGTGTGTGTGTGTGTGTGTGTGTGTTTGTGGTAGTGTACTAAATCAAATCAAATTGTATTTGTCGCATGCGCTGAAATCAACAGGTGGAGACTTTAATGTGAAATGCTTAGTTACAAGCCCCCAACTATGCAGTTCAAGAAATAGAGTTCTGAAAATATTTACTAAATAAACTAAAGTAAAAAATAATATAAAGAGTAACACAATAAAATAACAGTAATTAGGCTACAGTATATACATGGGGTACCGGTACCGAGTCAACATACAGCGTACAGGTTAGTTGCAGTAATTTGCACATGTATGTAGGGATAAAGTGACTATGCATAGATAATAACAGCGAGTAGAAGCAGTGTGGGGGAGTGTCAATGTAAATAGTCCGGGTGGCCATTTGATTGGACCATTTTTTGGGCCTTCCTCTGACACCGCATAGTATATAGGTCCTAGATTGCAGGAAGCTTGACCCCAGTGATGTACTGGGCCGTACACACTACCCTCTATAGTGCCTTGTGGTCGGAGGCTGAGCAGTTGCGATACCAGGCAGTTATGCAACCCATCAGGATGCAACGGTGCAGCTGTAAAACCTTTTGAGGATCTGAGGACCCATGCCAAATCTTTTCAGTCTCCTGAGGGGGAATAGGTTTTGTCGTGACACTCTTCACAGCTGTCTTGGTGTGCTTGGACCACGTTAGTTTGTTGGTGATGTGAACGCCAAGGAACTTGAAGCTCTCAACCTGCTCCACTACAGCCCCGTCGATGAGAATAGGGGCGTGCTCGGTCCTCCTTTTCCTGTAGTCCACAATCATGTCATTTGTCTTGATAACGTTGAGGGAGAGGTTGTTGTCATTGCACCACACAGTCAGGTCTCTGACCTCCTCCCTATAGGCTGTCTCATCGTTGTTGGCGATCCGGCCTACCACTGATATGCCATCAACAAACTTAATGATGTATGTTGGAGTCGTGCCTGGCTGTGCAGTCATGAGTGAACAGGGAGTAGAGGAGGGGGCTGAGCACACACCCCTGAGGGGCTCCCGTGTTAAGGATCAGCGTGGCGGATGTGTTGTTACCTACCCTTACCACCTGGGGAGGGGGGGGGGGGGGGGCTGTCAGGAAGTCCAGGATCCAGTTTCAGAGGGAGGTGTTTAGTTCCAGGGTCCTTAGCTTAGTGATGAGCTTTGAGGGCACTATGGTGTTGTACGCTGAGCTGTAGTCAATGGATAGCATACTCACATAGGTTTTCCTTTTGTCCAGGTGTGAAAGGGCAGTGTGGAGTGCAATAGAGATTACATCTGATGTGGATCTGTTGGTGCGGTATGCTAATTTGAGTGCGTCTAGGGTTTCTGGGATAATGGTGTTGATGACGTGAGTGCTACTGGTCAGTAGTCATTTAGGCAGGTTACCTTAGTGTTCTTGGGCACAGGGAATATGGTGGTCTGCTTGAAACATATTGGTATTACAGATTCAGACAGAGAGAGGTTGAAAATGTCAGTGAAGACACTTGCCAGTTGGTCAGCGCATGCTCGGAGTTCACATCCTGGTATTCCGTCTGGCCCTGCGGCCTTGGGAATGTTGACCTGTTTAAATTGTCTTACATCGGCTGCGGAGAGCGTGATCACACAGTCGGCCGGAACAGCTGATGCTCTCATGCATGTTTCAGCGTTACTTGTCTCAAAGCGAGCATAGAAGTTATTTAGCTCATCTGGTAGGCTCGTGTCACTGGGCAGCACTCGGCTGTGCTTCCCTTTGTAGTCTGTAATAGTTTGAAAGTCCTGCCACATCCGACTCTCGTCGGAGCCGGTGTAGTATGATTCGATCTTAGTCCTGTATTGCCGCTTTGCCTGTTTGATGGTTCGTCGGAGGGCATAGCGGGATTTCTTATAAGCTTCCAGGTTAGAGTCCCGCTTCTTGAAAGCGTCAGCTTTACCATTTAGCTCAGTGTGAATGTTGCTTGTAATCCATGGCTTCTGGTTGGGGTATGTATGTACAGTCACTGTGAGGATGACGTCCTCGATGCACTTATTGATGAAGCCAGTGATGGATGTGGTGTACTTCTCAATGCCATCGGAAGAATCCCGGAACATATTCCAGTCTATGCTAGCAAAACAGTCCTGTAGTTTAGCATCTGCTTCATCTGACCACTTTTTTATAGACCTAGTCACTGGTGCATCCTGCTTTGTATCCATCTATGTGTGTGGAGTAAAGGTGGTCTGAAATGTTTTTCCCTCTGGTTGCACAATCAACATGTTGATAGAAATGAGGTAAAACTGATTTAAGTTTCCCTGCATTAAAGTCCCCAGCCACCAGGAGCGCCACCTCTGGATGAGCGTTTTCCTGTTTGCTTATAGAGGTATACAGCTCATTGAGTGCGGTTTTAGTGACAACATCGGTCTGTGGTGGTATGTAGACAGATACAAAAAATACAGATGAAAACTCTCTAGGTAGATAGTGTGGTATACAGCTTATCATGAGATACTCTACCTCAGGTGAGCAAAACCTTGAGACTTCCTTAGATATCGTGCACCAGCTGTTGTTTACATATATGCATAGGCCCCCGCCCCGTGTCTTCCCAGAGGCTGCTGTTAGAGTACCGATAGAATGTGTAACCCGCCAGCTATGTTCTTAATGTCGTCGTTCAGCCACAACTCGGTGAAACATAAGATATTACAGTTTTTTAATGTCCCATTGGTAGGATATACGTGCTTTCAGTTTATTCAATTTATTTTCCAGTGATGAACGTAAGCTAGCAGGATGGAAGGCAAACGCAAATAAGCCTCTTGTCGCCTGATCCTCACAAGGCACCCTGATCTTTTCCCGCGAAATCTCATTTTCCTTCTCCAGCGAATGACGGGGATCTGGGCCTGGTCGGTGTCTGTAGTATACCCCTCCCGTCCGACTCATTGAAGAAAAACTCTTCGTCCAATTTGAGGTGAGTAATCGCAGTTCTGATGTCCAGAAGCTCTTTTCGGTCATAAGAGCATAAACATTATGTACAAAACAAGTTACGAACAACTCGAAAAAACACACAAAATAGCATGGTGGTTAAGAGTCGAAAAGACGGCAGCCATCCCCCCAGCACCATCGTCAGCTGATGATTAAGTTGTGTTTTCCCACTAAGCCGTTTCTCAACTTGTCAACATAATTACTGTTACCCAGGGGCGGACTTGGATAATAATTCGGCCCTGGCATTTTATCTACACCAGCCCACATCACTGTGCCAACTCATTTTACCCTGGTGTCTCTGGTGCCACTAACTTTTACAGTGGGTGGCACCAGCCCACGATTTGGTCGGACCCATGTCATGAGTAATTGAGGTAACAGTGTCTTATAAAGTAATTCACAGTGCTTTATTAAGAAGTATGATACATAGATTACTGGGGTATTCAATACATAAGTTGTTTCATCTAACACAGGAATGAATGATTCAACCTAATCCAGTGATTATGAATTTCAGCTTGACAATTAGACTATAGTTGCTATATTTTACTGTAACGTTGGGTGAGTGATGGGTGTGGAGTCAGACGCAGAGAGCAAAAGTAAACGGGAAAAACGCTTTAATGTCCTCTACAAAGTAACAGGTCCAAACATGGGTGAAGCCCTAAACACAGGTGCAAACAAACCCAAAACCTTAGTTACAAAAACCCGGACAGCGAAAACCCAAAAGACAACGATAACCACAAACGTAACAATAACAACAAGCCAGCACAAACACCAGCGGGCTAAACAAACTTAAATAACACTCATCCCAAACAAGGAACAGGTGAAAACAATTAGACAAAAACAAACTAAAAGGAAAAAGGGATCGGTGGTAGCTAGTAGACCGGCGACGACGAGCACCGAGCGCCACCCGAACAGGAAGGGGAGCCACCTTCGGTGGTATTCGTGACATTTACTGGCAAAACAGGACTCTAAAATGGACTCTAACTAGATATCTAACTCTAAATATAATACCCACTGATAATAGCCTTGTATTCATCCAACAGTTAATGTAATGTCACCCAAAAATATTTGCTACTACCCATGAGACCTATTATGCCTATGCCTTTGCAATGGCCGGTGTACATTTTGCGGGACCTCAGCCTATCAGAAAACCAGGCCGACCCACCAAAGGCTCATTATATATTAGTATAACATGGAAATTGTGAAATATCATTAAAAATAAATAAATAATATCACTTTTTCCATTGTATTATTTTTATATTAAGAAAATGTTGGTGTGTGTCTCAATTTTGACCAGCCCACCCAACTAAAAACTAATCCAGCCCATCTGGCATTTGCCAGAATTGCCACATGGCCAATCCAAACATGCCGTTAACAGTCATAACATCCATGGCACTGTATGTGTCAGTGGGAGGCTGCTGAGGGGAGGACAGCTCATAATAATGACTGGAACAGAGCGAATTGAATGGCATATTTGATACCATTCCACTTATTCCACCCCAGCCAATACCTCGAGCACGTCCTCCCCAATTAAAGGGCCACCAACCTCCTGTGGTATGTCTGTTGTGTGTGTGTGTGTGTGTGTGTGTGTGTGTGTGTGTGTGGGTGTGTGTGTGTGTGTGTGTGTGTGTGTGTGTGTGTGTGTGTCCGTGCATGCATGTGTCTGTATGTGGGGGTGTAAGAGAGAGACAGAGAATTGGGAGAATGCAGTAAAAAAATAAGGGATTAAAAATGAGTTTTGTTATGAAAGTACCTGCTATATATTCTATCCTGGCTGCTCGATGGGTTTATGCTTTAAACGACAACTATCCCATGACAGTTGTTGTTATGCCATAGACGACATGCTATAAACAATACTATTCACCTTTGTGTTGTATTTTTGATACATCTCTTCTTCCATCACCTCGTAAGTGTGGAGCTGCAGTTGCTGAAAAAATGAGTCTCCTATCTATCCCTGTCTGCCTCCCCTGCCTTTTACCATCCTCTCCCCCTCCCATCCTCCCTCCTCTCCTCTCTTCCCCCCTCTTCCCTCTCTCCTCCACGGAACCTCTCCAAGGCCATCTTTTATGTGATTCAAATCCCATTTATTCAACATTTCACCATCCTGTTCCCCGTTAATCTTCTTTCTCTTCTCTATTTCCCCCGCCTCTTCTTCCCCCTTCTCTCATCTTCCTTTTCTCTCCCGACTCTTTCCTCCCCCTCACCTCTCCCCCTCTGTCCTCTGCGCACTTCCTTTTCTCGCTCCATTTCTATCCTTCCTTCCCCTCTCCTTCTCTCCTTTCTCCATTCTCCCCTCCCCCTTCTGTCCCTTCCCATCCATTCTCTCTTCTCCCATTCTTCCTCATCTCTACCCACCCCTTCTCCCCCTCCCATCCCTCATTTTCCTCCTCTTGATGTGATGGAACTAATTCTTCTGAGAGAGATGAGTGGGATTTGGGAGCTCTAGCCAGGATTTGCTATTGCCTTCCTTAGCTTTTCTCCATCTTAAATTTCACACTGACTTCAGAGGGAGAGAGCGAGAGAGAGAGAGAGAGAGCTAGCGCATAACGTTCTGAGAACTATGTTTCTTGGAGCTTGGTGAAAGCATGGTTGTCATGTGGTTATTCTGGATACAACCATCGCACAACTTTCTGGGAACGGTGCTGGATAATTGCTTGGCTTTGGAACATTCTCAGCACATTTAATTAACTTGACAGAAACATTTTATTTTCTTGGTATTTTATTACTTTAACAGAACATTTCCTAAAAGTTCAAACATGATTACATTTCATTTCAATTTTGGTCTCCATTTCAGTACTCAAGCATAACGTTTGCTACAGGTTTCCTCGCGGTTCTATTTAAAGTCATGTTTTCAAATTGTTCGAGGACATTAAGAAAACCTTCCATAAAAACCACAAGAAAACGTTAGTAAGGTTTAGAGAACGTTCTAAGAATGTTATTCAAAAACATATACGTTCCATTCTCAACAATCCTCTATCTTGTCAAGTGTATTGGCCGCGCCCACTAATTGATTGTCACAATGAAAAAGAAATATGCTTGCCTCCCAACCGTTTTTTAGATAATTGTCACATTGTCAAATTTTTAAGGCCTCACCCAAAATGACAATTATGAGTTCTCCCAAATGGATTAAAAATTCGAATAGTTTGCCTAATTTCTGTTTATGTGACAAAACAAGCAATCTATAGTGTAGAGATGTAAGGATTGACGCTGGTAGAGACGAGAAGCAGGTACAGGGAGTGAACATTTAATAGCAATGGACATGGAACAGGACAGGACAGCGTCTGGACATGAACACATAACGACATTAATGCTGACATAGGGCACAAACTGGGGAGTAGACAGTTATAGACGGGGCAATCAACAAAGGGAAAGAGTCCAGGTGAGTCCAATGAGCGCGGCTGCGTGTAATGATGGTGACAGGTGTGCGTAATTAAGGGCAGCCTGGTGCCCTCGGGAGCAGGCTTGACAGTACCCCCCCCACCTGGGCGAGCCTGACGGGCCGGCCGAGGCATGGGCGCTGGAAAAGCCGTTTGGGGCGTAGAAGCCAGGCGATCCGGCAGAGGCATGGGAGCCTGGCAAGCCGGCTCAGGCGTGGGAGCCTGATGATCCGGCTGAGGCGTGGTAGCCTGATGGGCCGGCTGAAGCATGACGTGGGGTGGGCGCCTGCCGAGCCCACCAAGGCAAGAAGACCTCTCGAGCCAGCTAAGGCGTAACCCGATGAGTTAGCTGAGGGACACCCGGTTCCCTCAGCGACAGCACACGGACCCGACGTCACCAACCAAAACAAGAACCCCAAAATCTTTTAGTGGTGTCAGCATTCTTGTAAGGATTGACGCTGGTAGAGACGAGAAGCAGGTACAGGGAGTGAACATTTAATAGCCAACGGACACAGGACAGGACAGCGTCTGGACATGAACACATAACGACATTAATGCTGACATGGGGAGCAAATGGGGGAGCAGACAGTTATAGACAGGGCAATCAACAAAGGGATGGAGTCCAGGTGAGTCCAATGAGCACTGCTGCGCGTAATGATGGTGACGGGTGTTCGGAATGCAGGGCAGCCTGGCGCCCTCGAGCGCCAGAGAGGGAGAGTAGGAGCAGGCGTGACAAGAGAATCATTGTACCATCTAAACCACTGTGAAATATATTTTCAATAACCATAAATGTTGTATTTTCAGGTGTTTGGAAGTAAAAGGTTCAAAAACAGAAGTTAAGAACAGGAAGCATAGAAATAATGCACATAGAACAGATCTACCGCTTATTAGACTTGCTTTCAATGAGAATGACAGGTCTAGAAACTCACATTTCTATGTGAATTTGTTCAGGTCGCTCCCCCCCCAAAAGTTACATATTGCAGCTTTAACACGAGCACTGCTGGGCTTTGAGGGACCACCCTTAAAGCTAATGAGCAGTCATTCTGACTGGAACATTCTAACAGTGTAATAAATACATTTTCTATATGCTATCCCAAAAATAATAATTTGGTTGTGTACACTGAGTGTACCAAACATTAGGAACACCTTCTTAATATTGAGTTGCATACCCTTTTTCCCCTCAGAATTGTCTCAATTCATCATAGCATGGACTCGAAAGCGTTCCACAGGGATGCTGGCCCATGTTGACTCCAATGCTTCCCACAGTTGTGTCAAGTTGGCTGGATGTCCTTTGGGTGGTGGACCATTCTTAATACACACAGGGAACTGTTGAGCGTGAAAACAGCATTTCCTTTTTTTACACAAAGCGGTGGGCCTGGCACTTACTACCATACCGATTCAAAGGCACTTAAATCTTTTGACCTGCCCATTCACCAGCTTAAACATCCTTCTTTCACCGGTCTCCTTCCCTTTCATGTAGACTATTTGGAGTGTATTAAACAGGTGACATCAACAAGGGATCATGGCGTTCTCCTGGATTCAACTGGTCAGTCTAGGTCATGGAAAGAGCATGTTTTGTGCACTCAGTGCAGGGGCGCAACTTTGGTTTTAGAAGTGGGTAGGACATAAATTCTTATTTTTTATTTTTATATTTTTACCAGTCGCAAAAACACACCAAACAGCCTACCCGACCACACGGAGGCGTAACGCATGGTCCTAATGCACCCAGTTGCCTCGTTTTGTATCACATTCCAATAATAAGAAATGAAATGAAATGCAATTTCAGAATGTTGGGGGGATATTTTGTCCCCAGGGAAAGTTGCACCCTTGACTCAGTGTAAGTGTCGAGATGACAGCAGTCAAAAATAGTCAATTATTGTCAGCTCGTCCTTGTGTGTGTCTTCACGAAATGGCATCAGTTGGGTTTCATTTAGCTGTTATTCCTTGTCCTAACAGTTGACACAATTTCCGTCACTTTCACTTGCGTGACACTTTGACATACCATTGCTTGGTTGTAGTGCGTAATAGTGTCCGGTTTTCTCTTTGTGTCCTTGTCTTCTTGTCATTCTTCAGCACTGTGCAAGTGTTTTATTCTGCGCAGGGAGCTCCCGTCTCACTTTGTTCATGGTGCCGGCCAGTCTTCTTTGCAAGCAACTTGTTTTCCAATGACAGTGAAGTGAAGAACTTGTCCACGCTGACATGAATTCCCTTGCCAACGTAAGGTTCCACAAGCCTCATCACCACATTCTCTGACACTTTCTCACCTGCTGCCCGATGTGGATATTTTCCCAGAAATTGGAAGCTATTCAGCATGTACAAATATGCAGGCTCTCACTGTGAGAGTAGACTGAACATGCTGTGATTTGGTGGACTTTTTAAAGATTGGAATTAGAATGGATCAATACAATAGAATGGCCTGCCCTGTTCTTCATTCACAATTGGTGATTACATAATTAGGCACCGTTTGCTCCCCCTCGCTCATCAACCCATTCTCCCACTTTCTCGCCATCATACTTTACATAATTTATTTCATCTGTTGTTATATGTGTGAAATTAGTTTATTTATAGTTTAGGTTTAGTTTCGAGGCAATTATCTGGGTGATTATCAGCTAGGAAATGCACTTTCAACAGTCGGAATAAGGAGCGGAGCAGGCCCAACTGTTGCAAGAAGGAGGGGTAACGTGGAAAACCATAAAAAAAACATGCCTTCCTAAAACTGGCATCACTCCAGTTTTGTTTGTGATATTACGATTCTAACACCGACAGACTTATTCAGACTTATTTAGGGAAAGTCAAGGATGGAGGAGGGCATGACTCAAAAAATGGCAGAGTAAAACCCCCCCAAAAATCCTGAGCAGTCAAAATGACTGCTTTAGTGAAGAAGAAGAGAACAGGCGGGAAAAAAACAGTTGATCGCTAATTCCAGCGAGGACCATGAAAAAACGTCTATCTGGAGCTCGTCTGAGAGGTTGTCTTCTGAGCCCACACCCTCTATGTACTTATGTGCTGATTGGTTTTGGTTCTGTCCACTATAGTGCTGTCCAGTTAGAATGTGATGTTGAGACCTATTATTGTAACTTGGTCATCACAGACACGCGGACCCAGCTTCTTCTGTTTGAAGATGTTTTATATGATTGCGTAGGTCTTAAAAGGAAGGAACAATACAATCACGAGGACCCCGTTATAAGATACTAAGACATACACATACAGCATGCAATAATAGTAAAGAGATTACATAAAACTATCCCGAGAGGAATGTACTGTGCACTCGCTGACACACAGAAAGAACTAGAAGGCATTATAGGAACTCCTATAATCTGCACAATTGTGCCAGCTACCAAAATAATAACATCTAAAGCTATCCGTCATGCAGCAGTAGCATGCAAATACTGTAAACATCGCTAAGGGACTGTACGTTATTTATATTGAGGGATAGCTGGTGAAAATTGGACCTCTCTGAAATGAAAATGAATGGCCCTCCCTTCAATAAAATCTATTGTTTACCTTACCCTTCCTGAACCCAAAATATTAATGAAAACATAAAGTAGATATCAGAGAACATGTCTACTGTTTACCCTCACTCCTAGGACAGACCTGAGCCTTTAGATATGCAGTTTTAGAAACTGTTCTTTGTTTTGCAAGCATTAGCCTGCATGGCAAAGTAGCCAGAAGGTTGTGGATTCACATTCCACCGCGGACAATTGCAGGGGTGAAAAGATACCCATGATATTAAAAGCACTGGATGAATCTATCATCTTATTTGCAGACCGAGAAAATTCTACATTTCTTTAATGACTGGAGAATCTTGTAATACCACAACAGAGCAGGACAGCGAATGAGCGCATGCTGCAACACCAGAGAGGTTTTGATTTCTATACAGGCTATTGTTTTAAGAGAGGATAGTCTAGGTTTGGAACAGAGCTACAGTCGTCTATCAGCTGTAAAACTGTAGGTCAACAGAACCAGTTACAACTGAAGTATCTGACCATCAATGAATTCGAGAAAAATACATTAGTTTGTAAAACAGCAGCTGCATATCATCAGGTAGGCCGATATGCACTTGTAACTTTTTTAATCCGGAAACTATCATTTTCAAATGTATTACATTTTGGTCCGTGATGTTGTCGTGACAAAGTAGATTTGTGTTAACTGTGATTTGTGCATGGGCATATTAAAGCATCTGCTAGGCTATATTAACAAACCGTGCTTCTACACCTGCATTGCTTGCTGTTTGGGGTTTTAGGCTGGGTTTCTGTACAGCACTTTGAGATGTCAGCTGATGTAAGAAGGGCTATATAAATACATTTGATTTTATTTGATATCATTTTCACTCATTCATCTTATACAACAATTAGATGTAAACCTCATATCTGAGGCTATTATATAAACAGCGTTATGGTAATGTGGCCGTATTGTCTCCCATGACTTTAACAACATTGTACCGAACGGTCCAGTTTGTAGCTGGATTCTTCACCGATCTTGTATACCTTTTCCAGAACATGAATGTTGTTCGGACCTCAAGTTCTGTGAGGTGGAAGAAATTCTTTGTTCTCTATGAAAATTTACTCTGTCTCTATACTGTGGCCATGAGGAGATAATCTCCTCCAGGAATTTACGACCTCTCTCTGACCACAGCAGCCTGGGCGTAGGAGACAGCGAGTAGGGGATGGGGCTCGCTGTACCCAAAGAGTGCAACGTCAAGTGTGTGCAAATAGTGTAAGGAGGTAAGGCAATAAATAGGCCATAGTAGCGAGGTAATTACAATTTAGCAAATTAACACTGAAGTGATATGTGCAAGTAGAAATACTGGTGTGCAAAAGAGCAAAAAAGTAAATAAAAACAATATGGGGATGAGGTAGGAAGTTGGGGTGGGCTATTTACAGATGGGCTATGTACAGCTGCAGCGATAGGTAAGCTGGTCAGATAGCTGATGCTTAAAGTTAGTGAGGGAGATATACGTCTCCAACTTCAGCGATTTTTGCAATTCATTCCAGTCATTGGCAGCAGAGAACTGTAAGGAAAGGTAGCCAAAGTGGGTGTTGGCTTTGGGGATGACCAGTGAGATATACCTGCTGGAGCGCGTGCTACGGGTGGGCGTTGTTATGGTGACCAGTAAGCTGAGATAAGGTGGAGCTTCACCTAGCAAAGACTTATAGATGACCTGGAGCCAGTGGGTCTGGCGATAAATATGTAGGGAGGGCCAGCCGACGAGAGCATACAGGTCACAGTGGTGGGTGGTATATGGAGCTTTGGTGACAAAATGGATGGCACTGTGATAGACTGCATCCAGTTTGCTGAGTAGAGTGTTGGAGGCTATTTTGTAAATGATATCGCCAAAGTCAAGGATCGGTAGGATAGTTAGTTTTACGAGGATATGTTTGGCAACCTGAGTGAATGAGGCTTTGTTGCAAAATAGATAGCCGATTCTAGATTTAATTTTGGATTGGAGATGCTTAATATGAGTCTGGAAGAAGAGTTTACAATCTAGCCAGACACCTAGGTATTTGTAGTTGTCCACATTTTCCACAAGTCAGAACCGTCCAGAGTAGTGAGGCTAGTCGGGCGGGCGGGTGTGGGTAGCGATCGGTTGAAGAGCATGCATTTAGTTTTACTAGCATTTAAGAGCAGTTGGAGGCCACAGAAGGAGTGTTGTATTGCATTGAAGCTCGTTTGGAGGTTTGTTAACACAGTGTCCAAAGAAGGGCCAGATGTATACAGAATGGTGTCGTCTGCGTAGAGGTGGTTCAATGAATCACTCGCAGCTAGAGAGGCATCCTTGATATATACAGAGAAAAGAGTTGGCCCGAGATTTGAACCCTGTGGTACCCCCATAGAGACTACCAGAGGTCCGGACAACAGGCCTTCCGATTTGACACAATGAACTCTATCTGAGAAGTAGTTGGTGGATCAGACGAGGCAGTCATTTGAGAAACCAAGGCTGATGAGTGTGCCGATAAGAATACGGTGATTGATAAAGTTGAAAGCCTTGGCCAGGTCGTTGAAGACAGTACTGTATTTTATCGATGGTGGTTATGATATCTTTTAGTACCTTGAGCGTGGCTGAGGTGCACCCGTGACCAGCTCGGAAACCGGATTGCACAGCGGAGAAGGTACGGTGGGATTCAAAATTTCGAAAGGCAGGGCAGGATGGATATAGGTCTGTAACTATTTGGGTCTAGAGTGTTACCCCCTTTGAAGAGGGGGTGACCGCGGCAGCTTTCCAATCTTTAGGAATCTCGGACGATACGAAGAGAGTTTAAACAGACTAGTTATATGGGTTGCAACAATGGCGGCAGATAATTTTAGAAAGAGAGGTTGAAGATTGTCTAGCCCAGCTGATTTGTACAGGTCTGTCACGACTTCCGCCGAGGTTGGCTCTCCTGCCTGTTCGGGCGGTGCTCGGCGGTCGTCGTCACCGTCCTACTAGCCACCACTGATCCCTTTTTCGTTTGTCTGTTGGAGTCAACAGAAGTCAGAAATAACATTATAAATATTCACTTACCTTTGATGATCTTCATCAGAATGCACTACCAGGAATCCCAGTTCCACAATAAATGTTTGTTTTGTTTGATAATGTTCACCATTTATGTCCAAATAGCTACTTTTGTTAAACAAATCAAAACTCACGAAGCGCGTTCACTAGTTGCAGATGAAATGTCAAAACGTTCCGTTACAGCCCGTAGAAACTTGTCAAACGATGTATGGAATACATTTTTAGGATGTTTTTAACATAAATCTTCAATAATATTCCAACTGGAGAATTCCTTTGTCTTCAGAAAAGCAAAGGAACTGGAGATACCTCTCATGTGAAATGCGCGTGACCAGCTCGTGACTGCTGCCAGACCTCTGACTCATTCCCCTCTCATTCGGCCCCACTTGACAGTAGAAGCCTCAAACAAGTTTCTAAAGACGGTAGACATCTAGTGGAAGCCTTAGGAAGTGCCACATGACCAATATCCCACTGTATCTTCGATAGGGGCTGAGTTGAAAATCGACCAACCTCAGATTTCCCACTTCCTGGTTGGATTTTTTCTCAGGTTTTTGCCTGCTATATGAGTTCTGTTTTACTCACATACATCATTCAAACAGTTTTAGAAACTTCAGAGTGTTTTCTATCCACACTAATGATATGCAAATATTAGCATTCGTTTACTCTGGGCACCTTTTTCATCCAAGCTACTCAATACTGCTGTCGCGTCCTGACTTTAGTTCCTTTTTTATGTCTCTATTTTAGTTTGGTCAGAGCGTGAGTTGGGGTGGGCATTCTATGTTTTGTCCTATGTTGTTGTATTTCTGTGTTTGGCCCAGTATGGTTCCCTATCAGAGGCAGCTGTTTATCATTGTCTCTGATTGAGAACCATACTTAGGCAGCCTGTTTTCCCACTATGATTTGTGGGTAGTTGTTTTCTGTGTCTGTGCTTTCCATACAGAACTGTTTCGGTTTTCATTTATTTCTCTTGTTTTTTTGTATTCTGTGTTCAGTTTAATAAATACATTATGGACACTTACCACGCTACGCATTGGTCCGATATTTCATACTCCTCGTCAGAGGAAGAAGAAAATCATTACAACTGCCCCCCAGCCATAAGAAGTTTTAACCTCTACATCACCCGAGGAACAGAGGAGGAGTAGAATGAGGGTACGGCTAAAGGCTATCAAAACTAGTTGTCTAGTGCGTTGGGGACAGAGAATAAAAGGAGCAGATTTCTGTGCGTGGTAGAATAGATTCAGGGCCAGTCAGGGCCATCACATATATTCATGCCCATCATGAAACGAGAGATGAGAAACTTGGTGAATACCGGTAAACCTCATATTTAGAAGTTATTTTCCTGTAACTATTTCTTCTTTCCCATTTCACCAACTGAGCTACAATGAACCAGACAGCATCTCTGCAACAAGTCCAACTCATTTGAGTACTACCAATGAGGAGAAAGGAAGTTCTGTCGGATCGGTGTGTTCACAGTGTGTGACACAATGTGTCATTGGGTTGAACAATCAGTGCCAAGTAATGACTTCTAATGACTTGCAAACATACAGTACACAGTATTACCTCTACTCTTGCAACCTCTGCCTCCTATCTATCCATGTAGTAGTACCTAATATGGGATACTTGCTTGTACATGTCTTACATGTGCTCATTGCTCAGTGAAGATGCCCTTCAGTGTTGTCCACCACAACTCTCCTGCAGCCACATCTGGTACTCCTAAATAGACAGATGGACACACAGACATGATTACACAGACAGTCAGCGAGAGAGGCATGCACACACACACACACAAAGCTGGGCCAAAAAGCGAAACAAAATGTTTTATTGTACATGTGACGTTACACTGTATAGTCTGATGACATGCTTTCAGATAATTCCCTTGTTTTTTGAATAGCCACGTACTCTTCTAGAGTAACTTTAGTGCATCATAGCTTGCTAGCTAGCTGTGGTAGAAAATAAGTAACCATGCTAGTTATAGAGCTAATTGTTTGAATGCACCTTCCAAATGTGAAATCACAAGACAAAAAGCCACTTACCTAAAGGTGTTCCATGATGTCTTCCTTTTTGTGAAGGTAGCTAGCTAGCTAGCTAGGCTAGCCAGTGCCAGCGGGCTAGCAAGCTAACATTAGCCAGTAGTGCTTGTTCATAGCCAGCTAACGGTGACTAACCCCATTCCGTACAAATGTGAGCAACCGCGACATTCGAACAAGGCTGTAATGAAAACTAATGGGACTGTAGCGACTGTGTTGACATCAAAATCTGGGGTGTGAACTACATTTCTATTCAAGCGTTGATTGACATGGTAATGGCTCTATGGTATTGGTGAAAAGTTGGCCTCCGATGCTGTACGTTACATCGTGACGTGTCATGGCGTCACGTACAGTGCACATAAAGCAACTAATTCTGTCTTACAGCCTCTCTCCACCAGGTGTAGCACTTCTCTCACCGTTTAAAAACAAGACCCTTTCTTGGGTAAGGGTAAGGGGGGATACCTAGTAACTTTTTTGCATCATCACAGCAAGCTATCATGACTGTCAAAAGCCGCTGTTAACTTCTGAAGATCACTTTAGCACTGCCCTAAAAACCTGATTCAATTTCGACACAAACCTTCAAATAGGTATGTCATGACACATTATATAAACTCTTTATAGTGTTTAATTAGCATTCTAGTGGCAATAAGGTGATAAGTTGGACAGATCGAGTGAAAAAAGCCGTTTCCCCACACATCTATGCTTCTCACAATCACACAATAGGTTTTGCTTCCACACCCGTCATTTTTTTAAATACCAGACGGAGCTCATTGCCTTCTTGAATCATGCAGAGATTGGCATCATGAAGGTCTCGTCATTGATTTTGTTGGAATGGGGAGAAATTGTGCTTTACAGCTGATATTACAGTTGATCTGGAAGTATTACGTCTTTTGGGCGCTAAAATAAGGTTAATTATACAGACCAGCGCGATGTACAAAAGTGAGTTAGTTCACGTTAGCTACTAGCTACATATAATAGCCAATTAGTAGAGAATAAGCAGGAAATCCATAATCCCGACCCAACCTACATTCACTACAATACCTATCCCTATCCTACTAGCCTTAAGATCTATATTAGCAAAAGACGGGCTGAACAGGCCTCCATTAACATCGACGGGGCTGTAATGGAGTGAGTCTAGAGTTTCAAGTTCTTTGGTGTCCACATCACCAACAAACTATCATGGTCCAAACACACCAAGACGGTTGTGAAAAGGGCACGACAACACCTTTTCCCCCCTCAGGATTTGGCATGGGTACCCAGATCCTCAAAATGTTCTACAGCTGCACCATCAAGAGCATCCTGACCGGTTACATCACTGCCTGGTATGGCAACTGCTCGGCATCTGTCCGTAAGATGCTACAGAGTGCAGTGCGTACGGCTCAGTACATTACTGGGGCCAAGCTTCCTGCCATCCAGGACCTATATACAGGCGGTGTCAGAGGAAAATCCAAAAATTGTCAAAGACTCCAGTCACCAAAGTCATAGACTGTTCTCACTGCTTCCGCATGGCAAGCGGTACCAGAGTGCCAAGTCTAGGCCCAAAAGGCTCCTTAACAGCTTCTACCACTAAGCCATAAAACTTCTGAATAACTAATCTGATGGCCACCCGGACTATTTACATTGTCACCCCACCCCCTCCCCCTTTTTGTTTTTACACTGCTGCTACTCGCTGTTTATTATCAATATATAGTCACTTTATTATCTAACATTTCGCAACAATACAGACAAATCTAAAATAACTTCTGATCATTTTCTTGCCTTAGTACCTGACATGCATATCTTAGACCACCTTTTACAAAACATTAAATACAAATGTTGTTTGTCAGGTTGAGAGGAATGTGACGTATATGGAAAGAGAGTGAAAGAGAGGAGAGAGAGAGACTGTCTTATAGTTGTGCAGCATGGAGTCGTGTCTTGGTGTGTGAGAAATATAATAATAATAGTAATAATAATAATAATACTTCCCGCTCCTTGGCAGAGGTGGATTTCTCTTTCTAAAAGGCGTGGATATACTGTCTTGCCATGATGAAAAGTCAATCGATTTTTTTTTCCAAAACCATTTTTATGCCACATTGTTACAGTGCTGCGATTCCATTTAGAATTTCAATGCTATGAATTTAACTTTACTCAATAGATTCCAAATATGACAGGTTCCAAGAAAAGAAAGAAAGGTTATTGAGGATTGACTACAGGGGTGATACAGTTGTTAAATATAAGGTTAAATGCGGGTACCCTATAAGTAGGGTTGCAAAACTCCGGTAACTTCCCAGTATTTCCAGAGATCGTGGTTGGAGGACACACCCAGCGATGAACTCTACTGTAAAGTGACAGAAAGACAAATTGCAGGCCCTGTGAGTGACTCTAATTGTCAGTAAGACTAAGGACTGAAGTCCATTTACTCTCAATCAGCCTCTCATTGTTTTACAGCTCCAGAAGAGAGCAGTGCAGCCGTGCAGGGCAGTTAATCTGATGGTTTACAGCCCCCTAGGCTCCACTACACACTCAATAAAACTACACACACATTCTCTCTCTCTCTCTCTCTCTCTCTCTCTCTCTCTCTCTCTCACTTTCTCTTGCTCTGTCTGTGCTGTAGTGAAATAAAGCTTCTAGAAGTGGAAGATGGACGAGATTATAAATATACACATCTTAGTATTCACAGAGGTTGTGAAGGCGATTCACATTTAAGTTAGTTTAACTGTATATTGTTCAGAAATGTATTGTATATTGTCCAAATGATCATAGTAGTATTTGTTTCATTATAGATCTGGGTAATACAGTATTCAAGTCTTTACCTACATAGAGGATGATTGTTTCTGGCATAGGTTAATCATACAGCAGCAAGCTCTGCTCGCTCTTCTTATATTAGGTCCTGTGAGCTTTTGTCTCTTTTCAGTTGAGCTGAGTGGTAAATAAGCCTTCCACTGTATCAGTTCTAGTATTCAAAAACAGTGACTCCTATTTAGTGAAATGGTGACAAGAGTCCCATTTGGGGCTATATTTGAGCTACATGGCCTTTATAGAGACACAAACACACTCACGGTGTACAATTTACTGAGGATATAATGTGGAATGAGACAGTGGTTTAGGAGATGGATTTTCTGTCACAGGGTCGCTGGTGGTGTCACGACTCAGGATGTGACCCAGATGCAGACACGGGAGGCGGATAGTACAGTTCTCAGAAGATTTATTATAAACACGGGGCAGGCAAAGGGCAGGTCGAGGGCAGGCAGAGGTTCGTGATCAGGTCAGAGTCAGGTAGGTACAGGACGGCAGGCAGGCTCGCGGTCTGGGCAGGCAGAGGTTCGTACTCAGGTCAGAGTCAGGCAGGTACAGGACGGCAGGCAGGCTCGGGGTCTGGGCAGGCAGAGGTTCGTACTCAGGTCAGAGTCAGGCAGGTACAGGACGGCAGGCAGGCTCGGGGTCTGGGCAGGCAGAGGTTCGTACTCAGGTCAGAGTCAGGCAGGTACAGGACGGCAGGCAGGCTCGGGGTCTGGGCAGGCAGAGGTTCGTACTCAGGTCAGAGTCAGGCAGGTACAGGACAGCAGGCAGGCTCAGGGTCTGGGCAGGCAGAGGTTCGTGATCAGGTCACAGTCAAGCAGGTACAGGACGGCAGGCAGGCTCGGGGTCTGGGCAGGCAGAGGTTCGTGATCAGGTCACAGTCAAGCAGGTACAGGACGGCAGGCAGGCTCGGGGTCTGGGCAGGCAGAGGTTCGTGATCAGGTCAGAGTCAGGCAGGTACAGGACGGCAGGCAGGCTCGGGGTCTGGGCAGGCAGAGGTTCGTACTCAGGTCAGAGTCAGGCAGGTACAGGACGGCAGGCAGGCTCGGGGTCTGGCCAGGCAGAGGTTCGTACTCAGGTCAGAGTCAGGCAGGTACAGGACAGCAGGCAGACTCGGGGTCTGGGCAGGCAGAGGTTCGTACTCAGGTCAGAGTCAGGCAGGTACAGGACGGCAGGCAGGCTCGGGGTCTGGGCAGGCAGAGGTTCGTACTCAGGTCAGAGTCAGGCAGGTACAGGACGGCAGGCAGGCTCGAGGTCTGGGCAGGCAGAGGTTCGTACTCAGGTCAGAGTCAGGCAGGTACAGGACGGCATGCTGGTTCGGGGTCTGGGCAGGCAGAGGTTCATACTCAGGTCAGAGTCAGACAGGTACAGGACAGCAGGCAGGCTCGGGGTCTGGGCAGGCAGAATGGTCAGAAACAGGGAAAACTAGAAAATAGAACTAGAGAAACAGGATGGCGGGAAAGAATGCTGGTAAGACCTGACAAGACAAGACGAACTGGCAACAGACAAACAGAGAATACAGGTATAAATGCACAGGGGATAATGGGAAGATGGGTGACACCTGGAGGGGGTTGAAACAGATCAGGGTGTGACAGGTGGGCAATTATGTTTCTGATCACAGTAAATGTCAAAACACAAAATACATCCGCAATAGAAATTGAACCTTAATCTCATCCCAGGTTGTTGCTGTAAATTAGAATAACAGTAGTAGTCAACATACCGGGTAAACATAAGGGCTAATGAAGAGACAAATTAATCTCACAAGAGACAGTGGAGTGTAACCACATACTGTAAATTGAGTATGTATATGACTGCTTCACAGCTCATTTCTGTAATGTTCTCTCTGTACAATAAAAGGGAAGAAGAGTCAACGATAGCGATTTGGAATCCATCTGCTGAACGGCAATCATTTCTCACTTCCATTGTCCAATGACAGAATGGTTGCCATGGTTTCATCCATATGAGATAGTGTTTGTGTGTGTGTGTGTGTGAGAGAGAGTGGCATTGGTGTCAGTGGCATGGGGAGATTGGCTATGCTGTTACTCCTCTATTCTGAACTGAGACCTGCTTCTCATAATGACTGGTTAATTGCTGTTGAGTGCTGCCACTGCATCATCATGACAGGGACCATAGTGATTAATTGAATAGGAACTCAATGGTTTGGACAACCGTGTGACATCTATTTAGATGGACAGACACACACACACACTTTAAAATCTTTATTTGAATCTACTAATACAATTGACATTAAAATAGGATCCAAACATTTCTGTATGGATGGACACTCAAGGGTACAGAAAGCACCTTCTTTTCCAAACAGCTAGGCTGCCCACGACAGCTGAAACAGAGCACTACCTAGCCAACTGCTTTGCCCTAGTCATTGGCAGCAACACACACGCACACGAACACACACAAAACCCTCTGCTTCTGCCTAGGCTGAATCAAAGAACTGGTCCAGAGTGGTCCTCTTGCCTAGCTGGGGAGTAGGGTTGTGGGGATGATGATGATGATGATGAGTGTGGACTATATCTACTAACCATATTGAGTGAATGTCAGGTGTTGTGCTATGAGACTGATAAAAGACCATTACAAACATTATTATGAGCCATCCTCATTAAGCAAATCAAAATATATTTTATATTTTATATTCTTCAAAGTATCCACCCTTTACCTTGATGACAGCTTTGCACACTCTTGGCATTCTCTCAACCAACTTTATGAGGTACAGTAGTCGCCTGGAATGCATATCAATTAACAGGTGTGCCTTGTTAAAAGTTCATTTGTGGAGTTTCTTTATTTCTTAATGTATTTGAGCCAATCAGTTGTGTTGTGACAAGGTAGGAGTGGTATACAGAAGATAGTCCTATTTGGTAAAAGACCAAATCCATATTATGGCAAGAACAGCTCAAATTAGCGAAGAGAAACAACAGTCCATCATTCCTTTAAGACATGAATGTCAGTCAAAAATGTCAAGAACTTTTAAAGTTTCTTCAAGTGCAGTCGCAGAAACCATCAAGCACTATGATGAAACTGGCTCTCATGAGGACACCACAGTAAAGGAAGACCCAGAGTTACCTCTGCTGTAGAGAATAAGTTCATTAGCGTTACCAGCCTCAGAAATTTCAGCCCAAGTAAATGCTTCAAAGAGTTCAAGTAACAGACACCTCTTGACATCAACTGTTCAGAGGAGACTGCGTGAATCAGCCCTTTATGGTCAAATTGCTGCAAAGAAACAACTACTAAAGGACACCAATAAGAAGAAGAGACTTGCTTGGGCTAAGAAAAAACAGCAATTTTATGACATGTTGTTTAACTTGTTATGGCTGCAATCCCAATATCGGGATCGATATGACAACTACCAGTGAAAATAGAGGGCGACAAATTCAAACCACAGAAATCTCATAATTACAAATCCTAAAACATACGTGTTTTATATCATTTTAAAGCTATTCTCGTTGTTAATCCCACCAAAGGGTCCGATTTTCAAATAGGCTTTTCAGTGAAAGCACTACAAACGATTATGTTAGGTCTCCACCAAACCACAATAAGCACAGCCATTTTTCAGCATAATATAGCATTCACAAAAAGCATAATTAAAGATAAAATGAATCACTAACCTTGAATTATCTTCATCAGATGACACTCATAGGACTTCATGTTACACAATACATACATTGGCGCGTTAGATTCACTAGTTCCAAAAACATCAAGTGATTTTGCATAGCCACATCGTTTCAACAGAAACACTCATCATAAATGTAGATGATAATACAAGTTATACACATGGAATTATAGATATACCTCTCCTTAATGCAACCGCTGTGTCAGATTTCAAAAAAAGTTTACGGAGAAAGCAACCCATGCAATAATCTGAGACGGAGCTCAGAAAAGAAGCCAAATTAGCTGCCTTGTTGGAGTCAACAGAAACCAGAAAATACATGATAAATGTTTCCTTACCTTTGATGAACTTCATCAGAATGCAGTCCTAGAAATCCCAGGTCCACAGTAAATTCTTGATTTGTTCGAAAATGTCCGTTATTTATGTCCAATTAGCTACTTTGGTTAGCGCGTTTGGAAAACAATTCCAATGTCACAAAGAGCGTCCACTATAACGTGACGAAATGTCCAAAAGTTCCGTAACAGTCAGTAGAAACATGTCAAACGATGTACTGAATCAATCTTTAGAATGTTGTTTACATACAGTGCCTTGCAAAAGTATTCGGCCCCCTTGAATTTTGCGACCTTTTGTCACATTTCAGGCTTCAAACATAAAGATATAAAACTGTATTTTTTTGTGAAGAATCAACAACAAGTGGGACACAATCATGAAGTGGAACGACATTTATTGGATATTTCAAACTTTTTTAACAAATCAAAAACTGAAAAATTGGGCGTCCCTACTCTCTGTTATTATCTATGCATAGCCACTTTAACAACCCTACCTGCATGTACATAATTATCTCAATTACCTCGACACCGGTGCCCCCGCACATTGACACATTGACTCTGTACCGGTACCCCCTGTATATAGACCCGCTATTGTTATTCACTGCTGCTCTTGAATTATTAGTTTTTCTTATATCTTACTTTTTTCTTAATTTGTATTTTTTAGGTATTTTCTTAAAACTGCATCGTTGGTTAAGGGCTTGTAAGTAAGCATTTCACTTCTGTATTCGGCATATGTGGCAAATACATTTGGATTTGATTTGAATTCATTGTAACCTCGTAAACAATTCATTTAGACCCGCGTTTATTTGAAACTGTTTTTATTTTCTGAAATGTGTGCCTTTGCTTGACTATTAAAAGGGACAGGCAGCTATTTGAGACTGCATTTAATTGAAGTTTTCCGGTATTACAATTAACAGCAATTTTCCATTATGGCCGCCATCCAGCTACCCGGGGCCAAATTAGAGCAGTTTAAGTGATAGGCATGATAAAGCCCAATGATGTCTTAATGTTTGAAATGGTGTGAAAGACCAAATTAAATTAAACAGGTATGCTATTTATTGATGTGTTTGAAAAAATGATCATACATGTTGAAAGAAATTGGATATGAATGGGGGAATCTGCAGTTCAAACAGTAACAAAACAGCCAGACCATCCACTGTTTTGGTAAACAGCTAAGGGATGGGGCTGGAGAAATAAAACCACTCAAATTCATTGACACTGGTATGAATGTAAGGCTGACCATCCGCATGATATCAAAATTAAAGTTAAAAACATTTTTTGAGCCTATACAGTGTTTGTTTCCAATTACATTGCGTAAAACAAACTTATCTACTGGACTAACTGTGATTGGTCAACAATGACGGCACGCTTGAAAAATAGAGCAGAATCCTATTTTCTCCAGCTCTGTGGGGCGGCTACCACGGGCCGAAAGCGCCCCTTGAATATAATTTTACCGCGTGCTTAGTCTTCATTGAAAAATGAATGGGCCACCCTGACCCACCGCCCTCTGTCTGTGAGCACCTTAGCAATAATTGTAACAGGAGCAGTAACAGGAGCAGTAACAGGAGCAGTAACTAGAACAGTAACAGGAGTAGTAACTGGAGCAGTAACAGGAGCAGTAGCAGGAACAGGAGCAGTAGCAGGAACAGTAACAGGATCAGTAACTGGAACAGTAACAGGAGTAGTAACAGGAACAGTAACAGGAGCAGGAACAGTAACTGGAACAGTAACAGGAGTAGTAACTGGAGCAGTAACAGGAACAGTAACAGGAGCAGTAACAGGAACAGGAACAAGAACAGTAACAGGAGCAGTAACAGTAACAGGAACAGTAACAGGAACAGTAACAGTAACAGGAGCAGGAACAGTAACAGTAACAGGAGCAGGAGCAGGAGCAGGAACAGTAACTGGAACAGTAACAGGAGTAGTAACTGGAGCAGTAACAGGAGCAGGAACAGTAACAGGAGTAGTAACTGGAGCAGTAACAGGAACAGTAACAGGAGCAGTAACAGGAGTAGTAACAGTAACAGGAGGAGTAACTGGAGCAGTAACAGGAACGGTAACAGGAGGAGGAACAGGAACAGTAACAGGAGGAGCAACAGGAACAGGAACAGGAACTAGAACAGTAACAGGAGTAGTAACTGGAGCAGTAACAGGAGCAGTAACAGGAAGAGTAACAGGAACAGTAACAGGAGCAGTAACAGGGGGAGTAACTGGAGCAGTAACAGGAACAGTAACAGGAGGAGTAACAGGAGCAGTAACTGGAGCAGTAACAGGAACAGTTACAGGAACAGGAACTGGAACAGTAATTGGAACAATAACAGGAGCAGTAAGAGCTGATGATGACATTCAGGCTTCCTGTGTAGAGAGGTCTACATGCTGGAGATGTGCTGGTGTGGGGGTGTTGGGGTGTGGGGGAGGGAGGTCAGGGCTGCAGTCTCACCACTCTGTCTCCATCATAGCCATCATAGCTTCACCACGGACTGTAGCAAAATGGAATACCAACTGTATGTTAATACCTGCTCTTGAATGTTGCAACTAGTACTGCGTAGCGTGTGTGTTAGCGCTGGTGTAGCAGTGTCCCATTTTACAGTTTCTAAACCAAACACAATCATCAGTGCTGACTGAGTAATCTGGGCATACAGTGGCAAAACACGGGAGTGCTGAAAATAATAACACCTTTATTTACATAACTGGCACTCTATCTAGCTGTAGCGTCCTGTTGAAAAGTTTTGGATTGCTGCGGCCGGCAGTAGCGAGCGGGATGAGGAGAGAGGGATGGAGAGAGAGGGGTGAAAAGAGAGGGATAGAGAGAGAGAGGGATGGAGAGAGAGGGGCGAGAAGTCAAGGAGAGTCAGCGCGTAGGAGGAGAGGGCCTGAGGCATAGCGGCTGTAATCTAAGCAGGGCGTGATTCTCCACTCCTGCACTCCTGTTTACACCATCCTCTCCCTTCACTCCTCTCTCTCACCCCCCTTTTCTCTCTACCAGAAAAAAACACAGGGAGAATAACAGTCCCAATGTTAATGACTGCCTAGCCGTCACTTCTGTATATACGGTGCATTGGTATTGCGTGGGCTATACTAATAGTAAACATACATGGTGGCGGCTCCTGGGACCATATTCAATCCATAGGTTTAGTTTGAATGTGACCTGTAGATGGCCTTGGAAAACAGCTGTCGGCCAATGGGATAACAGAGCGGATTCTCATGACTTTCCATTGCTGCCGCTGGAAAAGTTACTATGAACTTTTATGCCTTTGAGAAATGAGCTTTCCTGATTAGCGTATATATGAGAGCCGTGGTTACTCCGCTTAGGCCCTATTGCAGCAAAACAGAGTTTGAATTTGCAGCCATGTGATTTGTGTTGGATAGTCTGTCGGTGGAGAGGAGTGAGGAGACAAATGTAAACAAATTGTTAACGTTTAATTTTTTTTTTATTACATAAATAATTGATCCAAAAATGACATGTGAATTCACAATGCTTATATGGTCCTGCGTATGACAATGCAGTTCCATCTACCACAGTCATGGCTATCAGACGGCACTCACCTTACTGCTGTCCCCCCACCCACTCACCAACGATGGTAGTTAATTCCAGTTTTAGTTTCTCTGTTGTGTGCCTCTCCTCCATGTTCTCAGTGGTCAGTACTTGGCACCATGTCCCATCTCTCATTAACATAATGGCTTGTTGCAGGGATGTATGACAGTGTGTTCTTAGACGTCCAACAATCTGTTGTTAACGCCGTGTTTGGTGTTTGAGAGCTTGCGCTTTACACTTGCAGAGCAATCATCGTACTATTTCTCCATCCCGGGCCGTCACGGTCTATCGACATGGCATCTTGTAGTCTGGTTCTAGATATCCAATCAGGGCATTGAAGCATGCATCCTCTACCACTGACAATGGCTGCATATCAACTGCAATCATTTCTGTAATCAGCGCTGTGATTTTCTCACACTGTCCCTTATCGCACTTCTTTCGTGTCGTGACGATCCTCCCACTCTATCTGACGAGTTCTTTATCTTTGTTTTCTTGTTTTCCTTAATAGGAGGGTTGGGAGGGTCATCAGCGACACCTGGGCCCGGGTGTGTCCTGGGATAAATACACCTCTTCCCCATTCATTGAGGAGACTCTCTACCTGCAGACACACTGATAGATTTTGGTTGTGGCATTTTTGTGGCCGTTGTGTATGCTTTGGCACCTTTCAACGCCCCTCGTTATCACATGTATGCACGCAAACACTCACTTACACTACTGACTACACACACCATTGTTAATTGTATTTAGTTTACTTCAGCTAATAAATATATTTTGTCATTCCTTATCTCCCCTCCGTCTCCCTTTTTGTTACGAACTTTGAGCCGGTTCGTGACAGTGTGAAGAGCCTGTCTAATGTCTGTTGGGGGGCCTGCGCTGCTGCCAGCAACAGTTTGGGTCTCACGGTACCTCCCTTTCAGATGGTACAGCATTGCACCTGTACTGCCACTAGCTCAATTCCACCTAGCAAAGTTTGCATTTCACCACCTCATTTAACTTCTCAAAGTATTGCCATACAGGACTTTGCTTCTGTCGCTTCACTGTCTAACCATGTTTCCAACTCTTAATGGCGACGACGTGCAGAACACTATATCTGTGTCAAGTAATATCGTCCTACTAACGTTCCAGCATTGTTGCGTTTGGTGTTTGTTTAATTGACATTTTTCCCTTTATGATGATCTGGACCTGTTAGTTGTAGTTTTGTGATAAATGCACCTTGACCCCCCCCCCCCCCCACACACACCTACAGTGGTGTATTTGAGATGAGAGAGGAGACCTCTCCTGTGACTCAGTCATGACTGTGCATTCTGAATCGGGAGCAGTAGACGGGAGACAGGACACAGGGTGTCGGATGCAGGACTGGAAAGAAGAGGATGGGAGATTGTTGGAAAGTTAGCTCAGTGTTGCAGATATCTTGTGGCGATATAACACACTGTAATATTCCACTAAAATGACTGCTATAATCCAATCAGCTAACTAAAATGACTGCTATAATCCAATCAGCTAACTAAAATGACTGCTATAATCCAATCAGCTAACTAAATTGGGGTTTGAGGAGATTCAGCCAAGGTGAACATCATGGAGGTGTTTTACCATAACAGGCGACATTAAATTGTTTTCCATCATGCAGATTATTCCCTTCTGATATTATAGATTACTCATTTCTATTGTTCATGTACAGCTGTAAGGGTGAGTGAAATTAGGTGTTTGCTATCTTCAGTCCAGCTGAGTGTGTGTCTGTATATCTGTACACAATAACTTCCTTGCTCTTGACGTTTATGAACAGACTCTACTATAATGTGTCTTTGAGCTTCCTCAGACACCCATGAATCTCAAAGTGCTTCCTCCACTGTCTCCTGACCCTCTCTACTTCTGCAACATCCCAGTCAGGAGCCACTCAGTCCGCTAATAATAACCCCTGTAATGTACTCCAATTTCAAACCTGATAACTTTGACACTAACCACAATGGAACATCTCGTCTGTCTGTTTATTGTCCTACCTAGGGTTGCAGGAAGGGTATATTACTGGAAACGTTGAAAGTGTACCAGTAAACAACCAGGATTTTGGCATCTTTCAAGGATTTCATGTAATCCATCACAAAACATTTGGTGTCCTTTTCGGGTACTTCAGATTATCACAGGTGTCTAATTATCTCTGGCCCGCTGTGCGGCCTTACCACGTGTAAAATATATGAAATAATTCCGATTAAAAAATTGCATGACAAAGCTGTAAAACATAAACCATTAACTTAGTTAATAATATGGTGTTTAATATGAGTGTTTCAGCATAAAATATCCTTTTTACACACTGATTTATTTTACTATGTCAATATGTATTTTTGTAAATGTTTTGGCATCAAACTGTTGGCATTTGTGAACAGTCAATTATTGGACGAGTTGCAGAAGTAATTGAAAATATGCCATTGCATTTTTCATCATTTTTTCATTAATTACACCCAAAAATGAATACCATATATATTTTTTTTTCAAGTACAAATTACAAAAGTTATGATAGATTACCATAGATTTTCTGTTAATCACCAAAATGACTGAAGATTCCAGTAACTTTGGTAAATTATCGGTAGCTTTGCAACCCTAGTCCTACCTGCATGTGTACTGTATGTCCTTAGGATGTCGTTGATGGGTCAAATTTACTATGCCCTTTTGGGGGAAACATTTTTAACATAATGGTTGTTGCTAGACAGCCATTTTCAAGTCTTGCCATAGATTTTCAAGACGATTTAGGTCAAAACTGTAACTAGGCCCCTCAGGAACATTCCGTGTTGTTTTGGTAAGCAACTCCAGTATAGATTTGGCCTTGTGTTTTAGGTTATTGTCCTTCTGGAAGGTGAATTCATCTCCCAGTGTCTAGTGGAAAGCAGACTGAACTTTGCCTGTGCTTAGCTTCATTCCGTTTAGTTTTTATTCTGAAAAACTCCCCAGTTCTTAACGATTACAAGCATACCCATAACATCATGCAGCAACCACTATGCTTGAAAATATGGAGGAGTACTCAGTAATATGTTGGTTTGGATTTGCCCCAAACATAACACTTTAGCCAGGATTTTTTTTGTATTACTTTGCCACATTTTTTGCAGTATTACTTTATTGACTTGTTGCAAACAGGATGCAAGTTTAGGAATATATGTATTTTGTACAGGCTTCCTTATTTTCACTCTGTCAGTTAGGTTAGTATTGTGGAGTAACTACAATGTTGATGATCCGTCCTTGGTTTTCTCCAATCACAGCCATTAAACTCTGTAACTGTTTTAAAGGCACCATTGGCCTCATGTAGGGTGACCACATGTAAAATACCCAAATGCAAGACAACAGGATGATTTTGCAGGACATTCATGGGACAGTGTAGCCTACTGTAAAGCACACCTCTTGGAGGAGGGAACGCAACACCCTGCTACACAACTCGCCGTGGAGTGAAAGAGGTATGGAATTGCAGGTGCGGGCAAGGATGACAGAGGTAGAATATATTACAGTTTACAGGGAATTTATTTCCTAAACACAGTAATTTGGGGAAAAGAGGCTGGATGGAACCAAAGCAAAGACAGTCAAAGTTAAAGAGCCCCCTCTCCTATTCACAACATACCTAACTAGCACCAACTGGCACACTAACTAAAATACAAGGGATGGTCCGCCCAGGTCTTACCTAGTGTGCATAGACATAGTACATAGTACATTGCCTAAGCACTCCCAAGGTGCCTTCCCCCCTGGGAACAAATGAAACAGAATAATACAAACTTAAAGTGAACAATTTCACTAATCAAAAAAACAGTCCTATGGCATACACAAACGTCAGTAGGACCAGCTACAAAATACTTTACAGAAATTCATACTGACCAACAACGAAACACACCAATACACACATACAAACCCACAACAACACAGAAACTGGGGAACGTAAACACCTACATTTTCAAAAACACCATTTCAAAATAGTCCATGGCATTATCACTGTAAATCTTGAATTTGTCACGTTTTGCCATTGAAATGTCCAAACTGCATCTGCATCCCAATCATTTGATGTCAATCAGTTTCAGGGGATTTAGATGCATTTAGATCTTCTTGAATAACTGTTTTGTGAGCAAATTATGCAGATGGTGTTAATAAACTATACAGCCTTCCTGTATTTTGTTTCAATCAAAGCACATTATGTGTAGTGGCACTCACTTTTGAGTTTTGGCCATGTGAGAGATTTTCTTTATACCAATCAGCTAACCATCCTAAAATCTGATAAGAAATGAGAGCCTCACAAGTTTGACTAAATTACCTTATATCGTTCAGTCTAATACGGCTATCTACTTACTTCTGTAGCTCTTTATCAGAAGCACACTTTTTGTAAGTAGTTTTGCCTACTGTCCTCTCCAGGTTTAGCTAGAATTTAGCCCTAAAGGATTTGAGAATTATGAATGGTTGACAATAGGCCTATGACATTGGCCTGTGTCTGGTCTTATGCTGCGCAGAATATCAGATCTCAATAACAATTGGAGAAGTGTTTAACATCACCAGTAGGCTTAGCTACCACATCCTTATTATATGTTTTCATAAGCGGAATGTGAGAGACAGATTGGAATGTCTCACTGAAATATGGGAAAAATCAACCTTTTTTTCTGAATTAGTGGTGTTTCAATTTGTTGATAAAATGCGGGACATGATTATTTGTTCGCGGGAGAAAGGGCCAAAATGCGGGACTGTTAAGCACAATCCGGGACATGTGGTCAGGCTAGCCTCAAAATGAAATCCCTTTCCTTCCTCTGTGGCAACTACTTTAGGAAGGACGCCTGTATCTTTGTAGTGACTGGGTGTATTGATACACAATTTAAAGTGTAATTAATAACTTCACCATGCTCAAAAGGATGTTCAATGTCTGTTTTTTTTACACATCTACCAATAGGTGCCCTTCTTTGCGAGGCATTGGAAAACCTGGTCTTTGTGTTTGAATCTGTGTTTGAAATTCACTGCTCGAATGAGGGACATTACAAATAATTGTATTTGTGGGGTACAGAGATGAGGTAGTTATTTTTTTTAATCATGTTAAAACACTATCATTGCACACAGAGTGAGTCCATGCAACTTATTATGTGACTTGTTAAGCAAATATTTACTCCTGATCATAAGCTTGCCATAACAAAGAGGTTGAAAACTTATTGACGTTTCAGCTTTTCATTTTTCATTTATTTGTACAAATTTCTAAAAACATAATTCTACTTTGACATGATGGGGTATTGTTTGTAGGCCAGTGATGCAAAATCTTAAATTCAGGCTGTAACACAACAAAAAGTGGAAAGGCAAAGGGTGTGAATACTTCTATGGAAGTTCTATGGGTATCTGCGTCTGGGCATCTGCTAGCATGCTAGACGATACCCATAGAACTTCCAGTCATTGCGCTAACGCTAGCTAGCATTGGCTCACAAAACTACCTCTAACTTCCTTCATACTGGACACAGCGACATAAAAATGGTATCCACCAGTTCATCTGACTCTGGGGAAGTAGATTGGGGAATCGTTGCCCAAAATCCCAAAGTATCACTTTAAGCCTGTTTTAAAATATGCTTAACATTTTTAAAGGATAAAAAAAAGTTATTGAGATTGTGTTGAATTGTGTTTTGGAAGTGAAGATAAACATGGTTTTAAAAAGGTTGTGGAAATACAGTGCCTTGCGAAAGTATTCGGCCCCCTTGAACTTTGCGACCTTTTGCCACATTTCAGGCTTCAAACATAAAGATATAAAACTGTATTTTTTTTGTGAAGAATCAACAACAAGTGGGACACAATCATGAAGTGGAACGACATTTATTGGATATTTCAAACTTTTTTAACAAATCAAAAACTGAAAAATTGGGCGTGCAAAATTATTCAGCCCCTTTACTTTCAGTGCAGCAAACTCTCTCCAGAAGTTCAGTGAGGATCTCTGAATGATCCAATGTTGACCTAAATGACTAATGATGATAAATACAATCCACCTGTGTGTAATCAAGTCTTCGTATAAATGCACCTGCACTGTGATAGTCTCAGAGGTCCGTTAAAAGCGCAGAGAGCATCATGAAGAACAAGGAACACACCAGGCAGGTCCGAGATACTGTTGTGAAGAAGTTTAATGCCGGATTTGGATACAAAAAGATTTCCCAAGCTTTAAACATCCCAAGGAGCACTGTGCAAGCGATAATATTGAAATGGAAGGAGTATCAGACCACTGCAAATCTACCAAGACCTGGCCGTCCCTCTAAACTTTCAGCTCATACAAGGAGAAGACTGATCAGAGATGCAGCCAAGAGGCCCATGATCACTCTGGATGAACTGCAGAGATCTACAGCTGAGGTGGGAGACTCTGCCCATAGGACAACAATCAGTCGTATATTGCACAAATCTGGCCTTTATGGAAGAGTGGCAAGAAGAAAGCCATTTCTTAAAGATATCCATAAAAAGTGTCGTTTAAAGTTTGCCACAAGCCACCTGGGAGACACACCAAACATGTGGAAGAAGGTGCTCTGGTCAGATGAAACCAAAATTGAACTTTTTGGCAACAATGCAAAATGTTATGTTTGGCGTAAAAGCAACACAGCTCATCACCCTGAACACACCATCCCCACTGTCAAACATGGTGGTGGCAGCATCATGGTTTGGGCCTGCAAAAGACCTGAGACTGGGACGGAGATTTGTCTTCCAACAAGACAATGATCCAAAACATAAAGCAAAATCTACAATGGAATGGTTCAAAAATAAACATATCCAGGTGTTAGAATGGCCAAGTCAAAGTCCAGACCTGAATCCAATCGAGAATCTGTGGAAAGAACTGAAAACTGCTGTTCACAAATGCTCTCCATCCAACCTCACTGAGCTTGAGCTGTTTTGCAAGGAGGAATGGGAAAAAATTTCAGTCTCTCGATGTGCAAAACTGATAGAGACATACCCCAAGCGACTTACAGCTGTAATCGCAGCAAAAGGTGGCGCTACAAAGTATTAACTTAAGGGGGCTGAATAATTTTGCACGCCCAATTTTTCAGTTTTTGATTTGTTAAAAAAGTTTGAAATATCCAATAAATGTCGTTCCACTTCATGATTGTGTCCCACTTGTTGTTGATTCTTCACAAAAAAATACAGTTTTATATCTTTATGTTTGAAGCCTGAAATGTGGCAAAAGGTCGCAAAGTTTAAGGGGGCCGAATACTTTCGCAAGGCACTGTATATTGTAGACGGCTTAACGTAGCTGTACGTTGGCTCAACTACCCCATACCCGGGGTAAGTTGTGCCAAGAGACCACCATGTTTTCAAAACTAATTATTTCTGATTTCCAGGGATACACAACATCCTGAAATATATGGAGATATCTTTGTTGGAAAGAATACTATATTTCCCTTGACGGAGTGATGCTGAATGTAAAAAATGGCTTAACTTACTCCGCTCTTCCCTAACTTTGAGGGTGGATGAGATGGGTTTCCATGCTACAGTATGTGCCCAGTTAGTAGGAGTTAGGAGAAGAAATATGGAGGAGAGTGGTGACATTGAGACTATAATGAGCTGAAGGCAGAACAGAGGAGAGCAGAGAAGAGAAGAGGACCCAGCTGTTTCACGATTCCTTCAAAGGCCCTTTGATGCCTGTTTAAGCTGGAGCCAAATTAGGAGATGTGCTTGTGCCACAGTCTCCAGCTCCTTTGTCACTCTCTCCCTCTCTTCCTCTCCTTCTGTCTCTCCCTCTCTTGTCTCCCCCTTTACCTGCCTCTCCCACTCGCTCCCTCTCTCTTTCTCTCCCTGTCCCTCTCTCTCATTCTGTCTCCCTCTATCCATGTCCCTCTACCATCCGTTGTGCCCATTTGAGAGCAGGTCCTTTGATTAGATCATTAAGGCCTGGCCTCATTGTTCAGGGAGAATCCAGTGATAGTTGTCGGTCTCCTCTGATAGGTCCTGTTCTGTATAACAGCAGCTCATTAAGACAGCCTGGGGAGGGAGAGGAAAAGAGAGTGAGAATGAGGCCTGAAGGAAGAGTGCTTTAAAAATACATTCATCTTTATTATTGAATAGGGGCCCAATGCCCATCTATGTGCCGAGTTTTCTCCTCCATTGTAGCTGTGGCCGTAGAGGAGGCTGCAGGCGTTGTGTCACCTGGCATGTCTCATCACCATTCACGATTATGTGAGCTGAGGGATTTTTAACGAATACCAGTAGTAATTTGCATGACTCAAAACATAATTCAATGGGGCTCTTGTCCCTAAAAGACCCCAAATGATTCTCATCTTCAGTTTTTTTATTTATTTAGCGGGATGAAAACCATTAGTGATGCCTGACTGTGGTGAATCCATTAGTCATCTCTGGATATAGTTCGACAGCTCCTCTCATCATCATCAGAAAAGCCTTAACTAATTATTGTCTAGTATGCAGACTCAGCTTAAGGGTACCTGGGCCTACCCCTATAAGGAATGGGTTGTCTAGGTATCACCCACATAAACCGCAACAGCACTCGTTGACTAGCCTATAAATTACATTTTGATTGAAAATTACCTTAGGACAATGTTACACACTGAGGGAAGACACAGGAACAAATGAGGGGTAAAACTGCATTTATCAGTAGATAAACAATACAAATATATTTTGGACTTCATATGGTAGGTATAACAACACTTGGCAGATGAATAGAGAATCAGTAAACTACTTATAGAGTTATGGGCCCTCTGTGCACTTTACGACTGTACAACCCACAGCCACTCTTCTCTGGGAGTCTATGATATACTGTGTATAGAGGAGATAGAGCCCCACAGGAGTTGTATAGTAGCTACTAGATAGTGTGTCACTGGGCTGTTATATTGTTCCATTCTTCTCAGCATAACATCCTGCTGCTGGGTGTACCATTAGTACACAGGGTCAATCTGGAATACAGCAAGGCCGTGCATGGCCAGGGATTTGATCATCAATTAGAGTAGTACCGTGTGGATGTATGGATTTCCTAGAGGATCAAATCAAAATCAAATCAAACTTTATTGGTCAATGACACACAGTTAGCAGATGTTATCTAGCTAAATGCTTGCGTTCCTAGCTCCAACAGTGCAGGAATATTTAACAATACACACAAATCTAAAAGTAAAATAATGGAATTAAGAAATATATAAATATTTGGACGAGCAATGTCGGAGACAGAGTATATACAGTACCAGTCAAAAGTTTGGATACACCTGCTCGTTCAAGGGTTTTTCTTTATTTCTACTATTTTCTACATTTTAAATAACAGTGAAGACATCAAAACTATGAAATAACACATATGGAATCATGTAGTAACCAAAAAAGTGTTAAACAAATCCAAATATATTTTATATTTTATATTCTTCAAAGTATCCATTCTTTACTTTGATGACAGCTTTGCACACTCTTGGCATTCTCTCAACCAGCTTCACCTGGAATGCTTTTCCAACAGTCTTGAAGAAGTTCCCACATATGCTGAGCACTTGTTGGCTGCTTTACCTTCACTCTGCGGTTCAACTCATCCCAAACCATCTCAATTGGGTTGAGGTTGAGGAGATTGTGGAGGCCAGGTCATCTGATGCAGCACTCCATCACTCTTGGTCAAATAGCCCTTACACAGCCTGGAGGTATGTTGGGTAATTTTCCTGTTGAAAGCAAATGATTGTCCCACTAAGCGCAAACCAGATGGGATGGCGTATCACTGCAGAATGCTGTGGTAGCCATGCTGGTTAAGTGTGGCTTGAATTCTAAATAAATCACTGGCAGTGTCACCAGCAAAGCACCCCCACACCATCACACCTCCTCCTCCATGCTTCACGGTGGGAACTACACATGCGGAGATCATCCATTCATCTACTCTGCGTCTCAGAAAGACATGGCGGTTGGAACCAAAAATCTGAAATTTGGACTCATCAGACCAAAGGACAGATTTCCACCAGTCTAATGTCCATTGCTTGTGTTTCTTGGCCCAAGCAAGTCTCTTTTTCTTATTGGTGTCTTTTAGTAGTTGTTTCTTTGCAGCAATTCGACAATGAAGTCCTGATTCACGCAGTCTCATCTGAACAGTTGATGTTGAGATGTGTCTGTTACTTGAAATCTTTGAATACTTTTTGGGGGTTGTAATTTCTGAGGCTGGTAACTCTAATGAACTTATCCTCTGCAGCAGATGTAACTCTGGGTCTTCCTTTCCTATAGCGGTCCTCATGAGAGCCAATTTCATCATAGAGCTTGATGGTTTTTGCGACTGCACTTGAAGGAAATTACCTTCATGTCTTAAAGTAATGATGGACTGTCATTTCTCTTTGCTTATTTGAGCTCTTCTTGCCATAATATGGACTTGGTCTTTTACCAAATAGGGATATATTCTGTATACCGCCCCTACCTTGTCACAACACAACTGCTTGGCTCAAACGCATTAAAAATGAAAGAAATTCCACACATTAACTTTTAACAAAGCACACAACTTTTAACAAGTGCTCCCCCTGCTGTCTCCTGAAGTCCACAATCAGTTCCTTCGTTTTTGTTGACGTTGAGGGAGAGGTTATTTTCCTAGCACCACTCCGCCAGTGCCCTCACCTCCTCCCTGTAGGCTGTTTCGGCATTTTTGGTAATCAGTCCTACCACTGATGTGTCGTCTGCAAACTTGATGATTGAGTTGGAGGCGTGCTTGGCCACGCAGTCATGGGTAAACAGGGAGTACGGGAGGGGGCTGAGCATGCACCCTTGTGGGGCCCCTGTGTTGAGGATCAGTGTAGTGGAGGTGGTGTTGCCCACCTTCACCACTTGGGGAGGCCCGTCAGGAAGTCAAGGGCCCAGTTGCACACGGTGGGATTCAGACCCAGGCCCCCAAGCTTGGAGGGTACTATGGTGGCTGAACAGTAGTTAATGAACAACATTCCTACATGGGTATTCCAGATTCCTAAAGGATTTATATGGATACCCTAGAACAGTTTCAAAGCACGCCATGCTTTAAAATAACACTCCGCTCAGCATTGGAAAATATTCATACGGAAGATTTCTAATTTGTGTTGGCTACTACGGTGATCTCTTTGATGCATGAAATGTAATTTGGGTGGGTGAAGTGTGACCGGTTTTTCTCCACAGGTCTGTGCCCAGAATGTTTAGCTTCGCTGTGCTGATGTCTGTCTCTTTGCTTCCTGAGTGACACAAGCTGCTGTCAGTCAAGGACACACAGCGCTGCAGGGTTGAGGTGGGATCTGATGGGAACTACAATAGCAGCTCTAGGTACTTGAGGCATCACCACCTAGACACAGATAGCTGTTGGAGTTGTGTCTATGTTTCAGATGAGATCTGTGGTTTGTGAATGTCAGGTCTCGGGATTTGGCTTATCACATTCACATGATGGAGTGGCTGTCTTCTGTATCACACAACAACTCTAATTTCCCTACAAAAACAAATTACAAAAATATTTCCTTGTCAAATTCTCAGAACAAAATATCTTGAGTAGATGGTAAGTTGAAATCTCCCTCACATCCACTTGCGTACACTCTCACTCTCTCCCTCCCTCTCCTACTCTCCCTCTGTCTTCCCCTCTCCCACTCTCTCGCTCTTCATCTCTGTCCCTTCCATGCAGCGCTCATATAAAAGGTTGACCCCTGGGGCCGGTCAAGCGGACATGGCTTTGTGTGTTATTCAAGCCTGCATGTGATGTGTGTGTGTGTGTGTGTGTGTCTGCATGTGTGAGAAAGAGAAGAGAGGGGCGAAGAGAGAGAGGGAAAGTGTGTGAAGTCTGTGTGTGTGATCGAGAACAAGAAAGAATGAAAGAGGGATAGAGTGGAAGAGTGAGAAAGGGACACTGAGAGAGAAAGGGACAGAGAGAGAGACTGCCTTCCATTCTAGCGTTTTAATAAAGAGGCAATTCAATTAAGATGCAGCTGCCTCAGATCTTCACACACTAAATAATGCTGGTTGCAGACATTGACGTTGAGTTGTTTTCTTTAAAAATAGTTGTTGATTCTGAGTCATTGATGCTGGGTTATTGAAATATGACCCAGTGGGTCAGATCAGAAGACTGGAGGCATGGCTTAGCATGGGTGTGGCTTTCAGATAGTTATTTTTGGCCACCTGTGAGAGTAAATATAATTCCGGTTCATCTGTTTTGTTGTATTATCACATGCTAAGGTTAAACACTTCAAATTGTGAAGCTTTAGTGAAGTGTACACAAGTGTATGAGTTCATTAAGAGCCTATGCCAATCCCAATGTTGGGATGGTACAACTTTGTTACAAATTGTTAATAATAATAATATTAATAGGATATTAGAATATGTAATGTGCAGACATTTTTACATTTGCATTGTACAAACTTAACACGATGAAGAGGAATGATGTCTACTCTCATGGGTGGCCAAAAATAACTACCAGAAAGCCACAACCCCAATAAACCCTGTCTCCTGAAAATAATGTAGGGATTACATTAAAAAAGACCCAGCTGCAGGGTCAACCCAGCATGAAAGTGAAAACAAACCTAACTGATGGTTAAATTAAGGCATGTTTTGGTAATCCCAAAAGCCAAATCATGTTGCATTATTCATGCAACCCAAAATAACCCAGTGTGTGTTCTGTCCAATATTTGCCCAGCCTGGGTAATAATCAAAATTGCAAATCCATCCTTTTATAGATGTCACCCCTTGATCATTCTCCAGAGCTGCTTCCAATATCCTGCTCTTTATGAGAGAGAGAGTTTGTGTGTGTGCACACTTGTTTGTGTGTGTGTGCGGGGGGGGGGGGGGGGGGGGGTTACGTGTTTGTCTGTGTCTGTGTCTGTGTCTCTTTGTCGGTATGTGTCTGTGTTTTTGTAGATGACTGTCTCCATCCTGATTACCAGTCGTCTCCGGTCTTCCTGAACGCTGGGTCTGCTCTGATTGTATTGATTCTCTGCTGTTGTATTGACTAATGACGGATGAGAGGCTGAGAAATGAGCTGCAGCTCTCCTTGCATGAGCTAATTGGTATGTAACTCCCTTGTCATGGCTTCTCAAGGAAAGTGTGTGTGTGTGTGTGTGTGTGTGTGTGCGTGCGTGCATGTGTGTTGTGTTGACAGGTTGGTGGTTGGACCACTGTCATTGCTGTGTGTTCAACAGTTGCAGCCCTGAATTCGTTCAGGTGACCGATGGTCTCATTGGCTTCACTGTGCTGCCAAGCCACAACAATGCTGGATAGACTAAATCCTGATTGACTCAGTATTTGACACTCAGCTTAAGATAGCTGCAATGCTACACTGTATCAGCCAATGCTAGATTGGAAAGTCTATTTGGGGGGGGGGGGGGGGGGGGGGGGGGGGGGTAGATGAGGGGAAGGGAGGAGAATGGGAGGGAAGTGGTCAGGTAACGGAGCTGGGCACAATTTTCTGTCAAACTGCTTGACGCCATTCTAACTGGGAGTGGCACAAACCCTGTTAGCTACCCGCTCTTTAACTACAGTTACAGACAGATGTCCAACATCTATTTAGTTACCAAATAACCATATTACCATAACATTACCAGCAAGTTACAGGAAAGGTGCTTTTCGGTATCTGATTCCAAGTGTGCATTTAGAATGGTAATATACATGATTTTCCTAGCGTGTCCCTCCATGAGTAGTAATGCTAAATCGCTGAGAGCCTGCGACACATTTTGTTCAAACTGGAATTCAAGAGTGGGTGGCAGAAAATCACTGGAGACCTAAATTACATTCCACCAGCGTTTTCCTCTCCCTCCCTGTCTCTCCCCCTCTCTCTTGCTCTATCGCTCTCTGCCACCTCCTCATATTGGCACTTGTTCAGCAGCAGATCCTCCTCTACCTCAGGTCTATTTATAGAACTTCATTTGTCTGTGTCGTGTGGCATGTTTGCTTTGTTTGTTGGGTTTGCGACTTTGCACTGTGTTTGCAGTGTGTGTGTCGATGTGTGTGTGTGTGTGTGTGTTTGCAGTGTGAGTGGTGGCTCTGATAGCACTGAGAGGGGATGGTATTGCCAGGATTGTGTTATAAAGGGCACTGATAACAGTCCAATCACACAGCTGCCAGGGACATCCCAGCTGACAACAAACGTTCCCACAACTTTAGAGAACGTTCCCTTAAACCTCTTTGGGCTGCAATCCCGTTAACGGGATGATATGACAACAACCAGTGAAAGTGCAGGGCACCATATTCAAAACAACAGAAATCTCATAATTCAAATTCCTCAAACATACATGTATCTGATACCGTTTTAAAGGTAGTCTTGTTGTTAATCCCACCACAGTGTCCAATTTCAAATAGGCTTTACGGCGAAAGCACCACAAACGATTATGTTAGGTCACCACCAAACCACAATAAAAACAGCTATTTTCCAAGCCAAAGAGAGGAGTCACAAAAAGCACAAATAGAGATAAAATGATTCACTAACCCTTGATGATCTTCATCAGATGACACTCATAGGACTTCATGTTACACAATACATGTATGTTTTGTTAGATATACCTGTCCTTAATGCAACCGCTGTGTCAGATTTCAAAAAAACTTTACGGAAAAGCAAACCATGCAATAATCTGAGACGGCGCTCAGAACAATCAAGTCAAATTAGCAGCCATGTTGTAGTCAACATAAACCATAAATGACATGCTAAATATTCCCTTACCTTTGATGATCTTCATCAGAATGCACTCCCAGGAATCCCAGGTCCACAATAAATGCTTGATTTGTTCGATAATGTCCGTTATTTATGTCCAATTAGCTAATTTGTTAGCGCGTTTCGTACACCTACGAAACGTGACCTGGAACTGACTCATTCCCCTCTCATTCAGTCCCACAACACAGTAGAAGCCTCATTCAAATTTCTATAGACGGTTGACATCTAGTGGAAGCCCTAGGAAATGAATATTCATTCATATCTCAAGGGGATTTCAATAGGGAATGGGTTGACTATATACCAACCTCAGATTTCTCACTTCCTGTTTGGATTTGTTCTCAGGTTTTAGCCTGCCATATGAGTTCTGTTATACTCAGAGACATCATTCAAACAGTTTTAGAAACTTCAGAGTGTTTTCTATCCAAAACTAATAATAATATGCATATATTAGCAACCGAGACTGAGGAATAGGCCGTTTACTCTGGGAACCTCTGGGCACCTTTCAGCCAAGCTACTCTATAGTGCCCCTGCATCCATAAGAAATTAAGTCTCATTAGGTCATTAACTAACGTTTTCATAGAATTGTTCCTGTGAAGTGCAAGGAATGTTTCCAAGAGACTATTCCCTTAATGTGCAATAGAACACGTTAAATGAGAATGTGTATCTGAGTTATTGGCGTTCAAGCAGGCAGAAATCCGGCCAGTATGACATAGCTCTATGACAAAGTCATTTTCACTACACTGGAAGTTAATAGGAATATGACTTTTAGGTCACAAAAAAGTTTGTAATACATATCAGATTTCAGTACTGGCCAATGTCATAACTCAGGAGGACGTCTTCTCTCGAAAGAGCCATTGATCATATTGTTTTGGAGATATTCCTACCTTGAGAAATGTGTAATTTAACGGACGGTCTAGCAAATGTTTCCTATTTGTCATCCTCTTTAGTCCAGGGTGCTTTGCATGGTGCCGTTGTCAATCACGTTCGCCAATCATGTTCGCCAATCACGTTCGCCAATCACGTTCGCCAATCACGTTCGCCGTCGTCCAAACACGTTCATGTTGTCATGCTGCGATTGCAATGCTAATCATCATGCAATCCCTTCTCAAAGTCAGTGTATATGTAGAGAAACGTGCCTATTTTTCTCAAAGGTACGTAATGTCACGATTCCAAAGCTACACGATACTACAGATAGCAAGTTCGTTATCTCACATCTCGGAAAAGATTTATAATGTTGTACTTCTTGTTGACGAAATCCATGCTAATGTTGGGTTTTTGAGCTGGCGCCCAATACACTCCCATTCACTCCTTCAAGGAGAGCCCTGCTTGTCCAAGAATCGCCCAGAATGCACCGCACGGCCCATTGACATAGCATGGGCAACGTTTCCCGTCTCTTCAAAAGTATATATGCTGTTACGAACGTAAGACTCCACTCTGTGAGGCACATCGATCTGCAGGTTGAACATGGTGAGATTGTAGATTCCTAAATTGATAGTGCAGTTTGTTTAGATCATTTTACAGCTAAATAGCTACGTTGCATGCTGATATTGTCTTTGGTATTATTGTGTGTAGCTACATTTGCTAGCCTGCCAGCCCATAGCGAGAGCATAGCCTTGTGGATTTTGTAGTCGACTTGCGCTACAACAGATTTCCACAACGATTTTCCATGTTGCTACCAACCTTTTTATAATGCCAACATTAAACATTTGTTCACAAAAATATTGTTCTCACATATTAGTGTTATTTAACACTGTAAATTAAAGTAATTAGTGGTTAAATGACACGTTAAATGAGAATGTTAAATGAGAACGTTACAAGAACATTCATGTGTCCAGTTTTCTGAGGTTTAGGAGAATATCCCATCAATGTCCCACCAAACATACACAGAGCATGGTTGCCGTGTTCTCAGAATGTAAGTGTTCGAGACACGTTTCATGGGAATGTGGCAAAATAAATTGTGTCCAGTTTGCTGTGGGTTAGGAGAATATTCCATCAATGACCCGCCAAACATACAGTACTATATTAATGTTCTAGACAAGTTTCATGGGTTGGTTGCAAGACCATTTGTGTGTCCAGTTTTCTTAGGGTTAGGAAAGTATTCAAAGGACATTTATTTACATGTCCAAAGAAAAGTTCATTGCACATCGAGGCCCTGATTGATCAACCACTGATCCATTCATAGCTCTTTCTCTGTTGGCAAGGTCAGGAATATTCACACAGCGCTTTTAACTTACAGTGTTTTCATTCAGCTTACATATTTGACCTACATGATTTCAATAATTATTATTCAACTTATCCTCACCTGGGATTTGAACTCACAACCTCTTAGTTCAAGATACTCATCTTCCTGCTACGCCACCATCTCAGCGTCAGGTATTAGTTCATCTGACTATCATCATTGATGTGACTGACTTATTTCAGCAATTGAAGGGCTTTCTGTATAGTTGTCTAATGTTGGTGTGGCATATTAACTTGTTGTTATGATACACCTGAATCACTATGATCAATCAAGTGTTTTCTTGAGTGTACTTTTAACAGAGCTGAGATTTACTTCAAAATGCATTCACTGTAGTGCTTACACCTATCAAGGTGTTTCAGGTCTACACAAGTGCCTAGGGACGAGGGTTTACAGTTTCTTCTGGACAGGGCCTAACATGCCCTAGAGATATCCCTTATTGGGACAGTGATTAGGGTGCATGTCATTGGTACTGGTGGCCTGGGTTTGAGACCTGCTAGGGGAGACACCCTACTCTCACTATCAAGTTTCAGGTAAGACCCAAATGCAGACTGTGTTGAAGTAACAATGTTTATTACAGCTACAGGAGCATGCAAATGAGAGGTGAAGGCAGGCAGGAGTTAATCCAGAGTAGTGGCAAAGGCACAGGACGGCAGGCAGGCTCAGGGTCAGGGTCAGGCAGAGTGGTCAGGCAGGCGGGCTCAGAGTCAGGACAGGCAAAGGTCAAAACCAGGAGAGTGAGAAAAAGAGAGACTGGGGAAAATCAGGAGCTGACAAAAAATGCTAGTTGACTTGACAAGCAAGACGAACTGGCAACAGTCAAACAGAGAACACAGGTATAAGTACCATGAGGATAATGAGGAAGATGGGCGACACCTGGAGGAGGGTGAGGACAAGCACAAGTAGAGGTGAAACCGATCAGGGCGTGACACTCACATTCTTATCAATACAGGTTGGGCGACACCTGGAGGAGGCTGAAGACAAGCGCATGGACAGGTGAAACAGATCAGGGCATGACAGTACACCCCCCTTTAGGGACACCACCTGCCGTCCTACCTTGACGCATACCTGGTTGAGCAGGGTGTCGGTGTTGGAATTCAGAGATGAGGCGTGGGTCCAGGATGTCCCTAACGGAGACCCAGCACCTTTTCTCCAGGCCATAACCCTCCCAGTCAACCAGGTACTGGAATCCCGTGCCCCGAGGTCGAACCTTCAGACTGGTTGGCCGTCGATGAGATGGGGGAGAGGGGTGGGCCTGGAAAAAGGAGACAAAGGGCTGTGAGACATGGGTTTACATCTAGACACATGACAAGTAGGAAGTATATGGAGTGTACGGGGCAATAGAGGACAAACAGCAGAGGGGCTAATGATTTTGGTGCAGGGGGAAAAGATCTCGGCTTCCAGGGGTGTAGTCATGGGGCTATAGCGGCGTGCCAGCGCACCTGGCTTAACATCCTTGGGTACCGGTCTGTGTTGCGGAAGCGAAGTGGCCCGGGCCTTACTGAACCCCTCCCGGAGGTCCTGCTACTCTGCAAGAATGGCTGAGAGGTTTGAGGCAATTTCCAAGCCCCCGGGAAGATGTCCCGGGGCAGGCAGAGCTGATTTCAGGCAATGAGCATGGCAGAACGGGCTCCAGCCCATGATGGCACCAGTAGACCAGACAGTCAAGGGATTGTGTCGCTGGAGCCAAGAGAATCGCAATACCAAGACTCAATTAGCAGGAAATGGAGTGTCTCGCTGTTGATGGGGGTGGTATGGTGGGTGACCCGGCCTATAGAGCACCCGTCCAGTGCTCTAACATTCATGAGAATGGAGAGGGGTTGAGTAGGGATGCCCAGCTCAGACGTCAGAGTAATGTCCATAAGACTAATTTCGTCCCCCGAGTTGATGAGTATCTGGAAAGAGTTGGACTGCTCGCTCCACCACAGGTTGGCATGGAGAGGGGGGCGAGTAGGGGGAGAAGCTAAATTGTACTTAAGACCCAACAGAGTACTCATTTCTACCAATGAGCTAGGTCTCTTGAAGGGACAGGTAGACACAAAATGAACGGCAGTAACAAACACCTCTGGGTGTTAAGTCTGTGTACGCGTTCGGCTGGAGACAGCCTTACCCTGCCAAACAGCATTGGCTAGGGAAGCTGCAAATCGGCAGTCTTCAGAGGCTCATGGAGGAACTCAGGTAAGCTCGGATCCTCTCAGGGACTTCCGGAGTTTATCAGATGCAAGGTGGAATCCTTGAGTGAGCATTTGGGATCGCAATCAGACCTCTTTTCCCTCCTAGGTTCCCGTAGCCAACCATCAATCTGGATGGTTAAAGCGATGAGTGAGTCGAGATCTGTCGGTAGTTCCGGGCTGCAAGCTTATCCTTTACTTCATCCGATAATCCTTGCAGGAACATGTCAAACAGCGCTTCCGGGTTCCAGGCACCCTCCGCTGCTTGCATGCGGAAATCTGCCGCATAGTCTGCCGCACTGAGCGAGTCCTGCCAAAGCTGGAGTAACTTCCGGGCAGCTTCTCTCCCGGACACCGGAGCCTCGAAAATGTTTCTCACTTCCGTCACGAATACCTCCAGACTGAGGCAGATGGCGGATTGTTGCTCCCACACCGCCATGGCCAAGGCGAGTGCCCTCCTGGACATCAGCGTAATAATGTACGCCTTCTTCGAGGGGAACTAAGAAGGCTGGTCGAAAACAAGGGAGCACTGGGAGAGAAAGGACTGGCAGGTTCTGGAATCTCCATCGTAGCGCTCACGGGTAAGGTAAGTGGGATCCCTGGAAACCGGGGTGACGGCGCTGCTACCAGCCGGGTTGCTGAGGGGCTGGGAAGTTACCGTCGTGGCAGGCTACCTGGTAGGCAATCCACGGAATTGCTCCCGCAATGCGTCCAATGCTAGGTTGTGATGTTCGGCCATGTCCTGGAACCCTTCCATTGGACCGAGAAGCAACTCCTTGTGTCTACTAATGATGGATCTTTGGGAGGAGATGGCGTTGCAGAGCTGGTCCAAGTCTGCTGGGTCAGCAATGGCCAGTTTGTACTATCACGTTTCAGGTAAGATCAAAATGCAGACTGTGTTGAAGTAACAATGTTTATTACAGCAACAGGGTCAGGCAAACGACAGGTCAAGGCAGGCAGGGGTCAATAATCCAGAGTAGTGGCAAAGGCACAGGACGGCAGGCAGGCTCATGGTCAGCGGCAGGCAGAGTGGTCAGGCAGGCAGGCTCAGAGTCAGGACAGGCAAAGGTCAAAATCAGCAGAGCGAGAAAAAGAGAGACTGGGGAAAAGCAGGAGCTGAGAAAAAACGCTAGTTGTATTGACAAACAAGACGAACTGGCAACATACAAACAGGGAACACAGGTATAAGTACCCAGGGGATAATGGGCAAGATGAGCGACACCTGGAGGAGGGTGGAGACAAGCACAAGGAGAGTTGAAACAGGGCGTGACATTCACATTCTTAGCAATATATGTTAATATCATTATTTAAATTTTTAATTGGATTTTTCAGACATTTTGATTGCTTATATGGCAATGTCGTTAGAACACTTAGAAATATTATTTATGCGTGTCTGTTTATTATCATAATGTGTATAGATTTCTCCTCTTTCCCGCATTTCTGGAACTTTCTGGCTACCAGAAAGTGCCTTTTAGCATGACATCCAGATGCTTTTTGAGGGTTGATGTGGCATTTCTACAAGGAAAAGGTTAAGTGGGGTAACAACACAGCTGCAGTCTTCGATTTTTAGCTTTACGATAGCGTATTGGAAACGGGTTCGCCAACAGCATGAACTCTGTTATCATGAGACAAGGCTTTAAAAGAGATACAGTACCAGTCAAAAGTTTGGACACACCTACTCATTCAAAGGTTTTTCTTTATTTTTACTATTTTCTACAATGTAGAATAATAGTGAAGACATCAACACTACAAAATAACACACGTAGTAACACGTGGTAACCAAAAATGTTTTAAATAATTACAAATATTTTTTAGATTTTAGATTCTTCAAAGTAGCCACCTTGATGACAGCTTTGCACACTCTTGGCATTCTCTCAACCAGCTTCATGAGGTAGTCACCTGGAATGCATTTCAATTAACAAGTGTGTCTGTTCCCTAGCTTTTCAAAGTGGATAATGCTAGTGTCATACAGGTTAATTACAGAATGGTGAGGTTTTACATCCATGTTCCCTCACAATCTTTAAATAACATATCCTCATATACTCTTTTAAATCCTAAAGGCAGACAATTAACTGTAACTCTGTAACTTGGCAACAGGTTCTGCTTAGATGCCCACACACAATGTAAACAACCAAAAAGGAAACACACGCCACCACATGCACACATGCACGCAAACACGCATGCTCACACACACACACACACACACACACACACACACACACACACACACACACACACACACACACACACACACACACACCAGCCCAGATGACTGTTTTTCATACCCGGATCAGCAATAGGACTGATATGATACCCATCATGAAGCAGAATGAGATTTATCCCCACAATAGCTGATGTTGTAGTTCAGGGAGCTCTCTGTCACAAAAAGGCTGCTGTGTAGCACCCAGGAGAGAGATAAACAGTACGTAAATCCCTTTGCGACCTAGTGGGTCTATTAAATCGCTCCACTAAACAATTAAATATTTACCTAATCAAAAAACTGTATAGATACAGCATTTGAGTGCGGTACACATGTAGGATCTTAATTTGATCCCTCTTTTGTTGCTGAGAATTGCGCTGCAGGAAATGTAGATGAGATTTATGATTTACACAAATTCCCTGAAAACTCACACTAATTAGACAGTTATATTAAGTTTATAGCCTAACCACGACTAAGCAACATTACTGTATGGACTAAACGTTCAAATCCTGTTGCTGCAGGATCATTTTGCTGTGAAAGTGTAGGTGGTCCTGTGTAGCTCAGTTGGTAGAGCATGGTGCTTGCGATGCCAGGGTTTGGTGTTTGAGTCCTATGGGGAAGCAAAAATGTATGCACTCACTCAATACTGTAAGTTGCTTAGGGTAATAGTGTCTGCTAAATGACAAAAAAAAAGATTATAATAATTAAGATCTGACACTCAATGTTTTGGTGTGGCTGCTCAGACACCCAGCTAACAATTCTAGGTAGAGCGAAGGTTTTTGTAATGTTACCCTAATGTTTGAGTGTCTATTTTTCCATTAGTTGGGAGAACATTCTGCCTATGTTAGCACAAACTTTCTGAGAACCTTTTTAGCATGTTTGTGTGTTGAAGTTAGAACAATCCCCTAATGTCAAACAGAATTTATATAAAACATGCTTAGAATGTTCTCAGAATATACGATATTAATGTTCTAGACACATTTCATGACAATGTTGCACGACCATTAATGTGTCCAGTTTTCTGAGGGATAAGATAATATTCCATCAATGTCCCACCAAAACATACACAGAACATGGTGGCCATGTTTTCAGAATGTAAGATATTAATGTTCTAGACATGATTTGCAACATTTGAGTTGAACGTGTATGGAACATTCATATCTTGTGTTCTGAGAACATGGCCACCATATTCTGTGTACGTTTGGTGGGACGTTACCAACAGAAAACTGGACACGTGAATGTTCTTGCAACGTGTCTAAAACAGTAATATCGAGTTCTGAGAACACGCTAACCACATTCTGGCTACGTTCTATTTGATATTAAGGGAATGGTCTCTTGGAAACATTCCCTGCACACCACAGTAACTGTTACTGTAGGCCTACAGTAGTTGTATCCACATACCTAGAATTAGTGATGCTGTTTCTATGAGTGGATCTGCACAGTGCTCAACACAGTGACTAACAGTGTTTGCAGGACTTCACACATCTTCATACATGTGAACTGCCATTTCTGCAATAAGACTGTGGTTTAGATTGCATTCAGACAAAAAGTTAACTGCATCATAATCTGATGGTGGAGGAAGTGGGAGGGTGTGCGTGTGTGTGTGTGTGTGTGCGTGTGTAAAGCCATTTGCTCTCCTCCGATGGTAAATTGGCTCTGCCATAGGATGATAAGGTCTTTAAATAACAGCACTCAGCATTACACAGACAGAGCGTCAACCCCCAAGGTTGCAGTCTGGACTTTCGGGAGGACATTAGTGTGTGCATGTGTGTGGCACTATATGGATTTGTACCATCAGTGTGTGTGTGTCTGAATGATGCTATTTATCACAGCTAGAGAGGCAGGGACAGTAGGGAAAGGACTCCCCTAGTCCAGGAGAGAGAGAGAGATGGGGTGTGGTTAGTGGCTGCTCAATCTCTGCTATGGACTAGGGCAATAGCTTTTGAAAATCTATGAATGAAGGATTGATAAAATCATACCAATGATCAGTTTCAGCAACCCACACCCCACAATATCAATGTCCAGTGACTTAAATCGGCTTGAAAATGTCTGTCTAGCAACCAACTTGACAGAGCTTGAAGAATTTTTCAAATAATAATGTGCAAATATTGTACAATCCAGGTGTGCAAAGCTCTTAGAGACTCACCCAGAAAGACTCACAGCTGTAATCACTACCAAAGGGGATTATAACATGTATGTCACGTTCTGACCTTTATTTCCTTTGTTTTGTATTTATTTAGTATGGTTAGGGCGTGAGTTGGGTGGGCAGTCTATGTTTGTTTTTCTATGTTTTGGGGCATTTCTATGTTTCGGCCTAGTATGGTTCTCAATCAGAGGCAGGTGTCATTAGTTGTCTCTGATTGAGAATCATACTTAGGTAGCCCCGTTTGCACTGTTTGTTTGTCTATGTTAGTGGCTTGTGTCAGCACAGGTCTAATTTGTAGCTTCACGGTTTGTTAGTTTGTTTATTGTTTTTGTATAGGGTTTCAGTGTTCAGTGTTTTCTGTAGTAAAATGAATGATGAACACATACCACGCCGCATTTTGGTCCTCCGATCCATCTCGCCTCTCCTCTTCAGATGAAGAGGAGGACGACCGTGACAATGTATTGACTCATGGGTGTGAATACTTATGTAAATGAGATATTTCTGTGTTTCATTTTCAATAAATCTGCAAACATTTCTAAAAACAGATTCCTTAAAATTACATTTAACTTTAAATCAGGGACTGATTTAGACCTGGGACACCAGCTGGGTGCAATTCATTATCAGGTAGAACAGAAATGCCAGCAGGCTCCAGACCTCGTAGGGTCAGAGTTTAATACCCCTGCTCTAGAACCTTCTCTTGTATGATGGTGTGTGTGTTACATGACTGGCAGCTTGTGTGTATGTGTATCCCCCTGGGTTTCTGACCTGCTTTAGAGCTCTTTAGAACAGTTACATGAATAAGACATTTCCTGAGAGTAACCATGGGGTGTGTTAATTGTTTTGTTGTGACCAACAAACACAGATGTGATTGAACACGCCCGTGCCACACACACAAGCAGACACACACACCCACGGGTAATGGACATGGGTTGAGAGTGGCTATCAACTATTCTCTTTCTTTCTTTGTTTCTATTGCTCTCTCTCTCTCTCTTTTCCCCATCTGTCCATCTCTCTAAATATCTATTCCTCGGTCACACTCCCTCCATCACTCTCTCTGCCCATCTTCCTTCTCTCTTCCACCCTCTCCTTCCTCTGTCCCTCCTATCTCTATATACAGTGTATATTTTATCTAAAATACTTTACAGAAGAGCTGCAGAATTCAGAGAAGTGTCAATGCTACTTCCTCTAATTGATTTTGAGGAAAGGCTGCTTTCACGCTATTGGCCTGTTGTGCACACATGTCCAGTGGTTACCAGGGAAACATGGTGCCAAACTTTAATTGGTAATTGGTAGGGAACTCTTTATTGCAGACCATGTCTTGGTCACGGCAGCCATGGGGCTCTGTTACTCTCAGCAACAACTATGACCTTTAGAAATGTCTCTCTGTTCAGGCAATTTGTCCCCTCTTGCAACATTATCACAGTGTACACTGGTTTAGACCTAGATACACCTAGATTCAGTGTACACCTAGATTTACCTCAGTCGATCAAGTTACATTTCTCTGACTTCTACATCTTTAGAATGGAGGTGTCACCATAGAATTAGGAATTAGTGTCACTTTGTCTTTGACACTGTCCGTTAGGTTTTTGGTGGTAGATAGCTTTAATATTGCAGATACTGTAGATTGCGCCTTCTATCAATGTAACTGTCTGCATCATTTCCAAACCTCCAGTGTATATTTTTGTAAATATATAAATGTTATTTTAAATATACACTACTTTTCTGTCACGCTCGTCTGATGAAGAAGGAGTGGGCCAAAGCGCAGCATGGTACGTGTTCATGATGTTTATTTAAATCTGAACACTAGAACAAAAATAACAAAGCGAGAAACGAACAGTTCTGTAAGGTAACTAAAACTATACAGAAAACAACTACCCACAAACCCAGGTGGGAAAAAGGCAACCTAAGTATGATTCTCAATCAGAGACAACGATAGACAGCTGCCTCTGATTGAGAACCACAGCCGGCCAAACAAAGAAATAGAAAACATAAAAATAAAGAAACTAGAATGCATACCCTAGTCACACCCTGGCCTAACCAAAATAGAGAATAAAAGCCTCTATGGCCAGGGCGTGACATTTTCAAATGTTTGGGATCACTTAGAAAGGTCCTTCTTTTTGAAAGAAAAGCTAATTTATTGTCCATTAAAATAGCATCAAATTGATCAGAAATACAGTGTAGACATTGTTAATGTTGTAAATGACTATTGTAGCTGGAAACGTCAGATTTTTAATGGTTATCTACATAGGTGTAGAGAGGCCCATTATCAGCAACCATCACTCCTGCGTTCCAATGGCACATTGTGTTAGCTAATCCAATCCTTTTAAAGTGATAAACTTGGATTAGCTAACACAACGTGCCATTGAGCCTCTATACGCCTACAGCATTAACAATGTCTACACTATATTTCTAATCAATGTGATGTTATTTATATGGACAAAGAATGTGCTTTTCTTTCAAAAACAAGGACATTTCTAAGTGACCTCAAACTTTTGATCGGTTGTGTAAGTAAAAACTGCAACTAGGCCACTCAGGAATATTCACTGTCTTCTTGGTAAGAAACTCCAGTGTATATTTGGCCTTTTGTTTCAGGTTATTGTCCTGCTGAAAGGGGAATTTATCTTCCAGGGTCTGTTGGAAAGCAGTCTGAACCAGGTTTTCCTCTAGGATTTTGCCGGTGCTTAGCTTTATTCCTTTTCTTTTTGTCCCAAAAAACTCCCTTGCCGATGACAAGCATACCCATAACATGATGCAGCTACCACCATGCTTGAAAATATGAAGTGATGTATTATGTTGGATCTGCCCAAAACATAACACTTTGGATTCAAGTTAAGTTCTTTGCCACATTTTTTGCAGTTTTTTACTTTAGTGCCTTAGTTGCAATCAGGATGCATGTTTTGGAATATTTGTATTCTGTACAGGCTTCCTTCTTTTCACTCTGTCATTTAGGTTGTTGATCCATCCTCAATTTTCTCCTATCAAAGCCGTTACCTGTTTTAAAGTGCTCAAAGGGCTATTCAACGTCTGCTTTAAAAATTTTAATTACCCATCTACCAATAGGTGCCCTTCTTTGCAGGGCATTGGAAAACCTCCCTGGTCTTTGTGGTTGAATCTGTTTGAAATTCTCAGCTCGACTGAGGGACAGAGATGAAGTATGATAAACAACTTATTATGTGACTGGTTAAGCAAATTTTCAATCCTGAACTTATTAGCTTTTCCATAACAAAGGGATTATTATACCTATTGACTCAAGACATTTCAGCTTTTCATTTAAAATGAATTAGTAAAAATGTCTAAAAACATAATTCCACTTTGACAGTATGGGGTATTGTGTGTAGTAGGCCAGTGACACAAAATCATAAATTCAGGCAGTAACAGAACAATATTTTGAAAAGGTCAAGGGGTATATTATGAATGCAGTTTTAACTGGAAATGAGGAAGTCTTCTTTGAGTCCTGTAGTGAGATAACTTATAGACTACTTTTTAGACATAAAAACACTGGGCAAACCTTGATTTTTGGTTGAACTACCCTTCTGAGTACACAACTAAATTGAATGCTGTATGTCTCAATTCAATTGGGCTCTTCGTTTAGTCTGGATACCTTTTCTATGGCCCTCAAGTGGTTGGTAGAGAATGGAAGGGGCTTCAGACTAGAGTTGGGCGGTATCCAGATTTTGATACTGTTTTAACATTTCTGCACCATACTGTGAAACACGGTATTACCGAATGTGCAGACAACGGGTGTTATTTCTACCAAAGAATAAATAATAATAATATTATAAAAATAACAAATAATAATTGACGCACAAAACAACTTAGGCAACAGGGATCTTGATCAAGGAAGGGTTTGATTGTCTCTACTGTAACCCAGAAGCTTGATCTTGACAAGTTAGCGAACCAAATGCATAGCTGGAGACCTGAGCTGGATATAATTTATTTGACACATCTTAGATGTCTTATAGTTTTTGTTAAAGCTGCAATATGTAACTTTTTGGCCGACCTTACCAGAATTCACATAGAAATGTGAGTTATAGCTCTGTCATTCTCATTGAAAGTAAGTCTAAGAAGCAAAGTATCTGTTCTATGTGCTCTTTTTTTATACACCAGCTTCAAACAGCAGAAAATACAATAGTTTTGGTTATTGAAAATATATTTAGATGGTTTAGATGGTACAATGATTCTCTACACAAGGGGTACTCAACTCACCCTACGAGGTCGGTTTTACCTGAATATTAATTGCACACACCTGGTGTACCAGGTCTAAATCAGTCCCTGATTAGAGGGGAACAATGAAGAAAATGCAGTGGATCTGGCTTCGAGGTCCAGATTTAGTTTGAGGGCTCTACACTATACTTGCTTGTTTTGTCACATAAACTGAAATTAGGCGAACTATTAGAATTTGAGAAACCAGTAATGAAAATCACATCGTCGGTATTGCGAAATACACCGGCATACGGTATAAACGGTATATCGCCCAAGCCTACCTCAGAACAGGATTATGTTAGCGCTTGTTGGTGTTGCATCGTACTGTATATGCATATGTGGTGTGGTGTTGGGGTGCATTGGCGTGTTACTGCAGGGGACTCTGACGTAGGTAGCGTTTGTGTGTGAGAGAGCAGGCCTCTGGGTGCCCGGCAGCAGCAGTGCCTGTGGACGGTGGGAACACAGGTGGGAGTGGGTTCCTGGTCAGGCTGGAGTCACAAGGAATAAGCCAGGATGATTAGGTAGAGCTTTGGGCAATTCACTGCATTTGTTATGGAGCTTAAGTTGAGATGAGGACCCAGATCTGCATACTTCTCCTTCTCTCTCCTCTCTTTTTCTTTCTCTCCTTTCACTCCCTCTTTCTTCATGACTTTGTGTGAGAGGACCCTAATTGTCACTAGAAAAAAAGGACAAAACATGGCTGGACCTCTGGCTCTGTGGGTGTGTGCGTGCGTGCATGTGTGTGTGTTGGAGGATGACGATGGTGTAAGAATAATTTTCCTCATTACTGGTTTGTAGCATTCATTGTGTTATTGACAATGGAAATCAAACATGTTTGATGTTAGAGAACACAATCTCTCTCTGTCTTTTACACACACACAGCCTTTCCCCTGATTAAATCCCTGTTTGTTTCTCTCTGGCTTTAATGAGAAACACACCTGTTTTCCACAGATGTTCTCCTTAACAAGCTGTCGACCTTCACTCTCAGATGGGCTGTATGGAGGTGATGACCGTCTGATGCTATAAATCAGACAAACTAAGAACTTATTTAGTATTTTAGTATTTTATTATGTTCCCCAATTAGCCACTGCCCTCCTGGGTTCCAAACAGGAAACAAAGCACAACAAATAAAATATGTAACCCTACATAATATGGGGGGGGTTATTGCTAGCTTGAGTTACCTGGACTTGTAGAGAGTTCCATGTAGTCATGCCTCTATTTAATACTGTGTGTTTCCCAGCCTCTACTCTGGACCTGGGGACTGTGAAAAGACCTCTGGCTGCATGTCTTGTGAGGCACCGATGAGTATCTGAACTGTGTGCCAACTGCTTGAAGAGACAGTTCAGTACCTTTAACACATCAACACCTCGCACAAAGACCAATAGTGACGCAGTCAATATGTTCTCATTGACATGCCTCCCACTGACATTCACCCTCTATGTACATCTAAGTGCAATACGTGCTGCTATGTTCTGGACCAACTGCAACTGTGTCCTTCTTTACCGCACATGATCACACAACTGGGCAGTAGTCCAGGTGAGATTAAAACTAGGGCCTGTGGGACCTGCGTGGTTGATTTAGATGTCAAGAAAGCAGAGCAATGCCTTATCGTGGACATAACTCTTATCGTTTTAGCAACCATTAAATCTATATTTTTTTTTACCATGACAGCTTGCTATCTAGGGTTACACCCAGCAGTTTAGTCTCCTCAACTTGCTCAATATCCACATTATTCAGTAATAGATCTAGATGAGGTTTAGGGTTGAGCCAGTGATTTGTCCCAAAAACAATGCTTTTAGTATTTGAGATTCTAAAACTGACTGGAGCTCTATGTTAAGAGTGTCAGTTATTTATTTCTAGTGTCATAGCCTACGTGTATATGGTTGAGTCGTCAGCGTACATAGACACAGGCTTTATTCAAGGTCAGTGGAAGGTCATTGTTAAAAACAGAAAACAATGGCCCCAGCCAGCTGCCCTGCGGTACACCACACTCAACCGAATTTGCATTAAAAGGGCTTCCATTAAATAAACCATGCGGGTTCTATTAGATATGTAACTTTCAATCCATGAGGCAGAGGATGTAAATTCATACCACCTATGTTTTTTCAGCAACAGGTTATGATCAATATAACAAGCTGCACTGAAATCTAACAGAACAGCTCCCATAATCTTCTTATTATCAATTTCTTTCAGCCTATCTTCAGTAATTTGTGTCAGTTCCGAGCATGTTGTGTCCTCCCTATAAGCATGCTGAAAGTCTGTTGTTAATTTGTTTTCTGTAAAATAACATTGTATTGGGTCAAACATGATTTCTTCCAAAAGTTTGCTAAGCACCGGTAACAGGCTGTTCAGTTGGTTATTTGAACCATTAACACTAGAACCGCTGTGTCTCAATGGATCCCCCCCCCCCCCCTTCAAGCTAATGAGCGATCATTCTGACTGCAACATTCTAACAGTGTAATTAATGTATTTCATATATGCTATCACAAAAATAATCAGTTGGTTGTGTTTATGAAGGCCTTGGGTAACATTAGAATACAATTTTTATTTTATTTCAAATAAGTCAATAGCATTTTCATAAGTTTAAGTTACTGTAGACTATATGTAAAACATATATATGTAAAACATATACTGTAGACTATATGTAAAAAAATGCCAATATTCAAGTGTACAATCAATTTTATTCATGGAGTTCCTTTGTTACAGCTAAGAAACAGAAAGTGTATGTGTTGGAACATGGTAACAGCTTATTTTATAATGACAAAATAAATAAATACCCCAACCACTAAGATGCAAGGTCAAATGATGAAAACATCAGTAGCCTAAACATCATTATAATCGCCAAGTGGCCTTGATAAATAGTGAAACTCGGCACAAAAGCAATAATGGCATTATAATTAATATAAGTGTCAATATAACAGCAGTCAAAAATATTCAATTATTGTCAGCTTGTGTGCATCTTCTTGAAATGGCATCAGTTGGGTTTCATTTAGCTGTTATTCCTTGTCTTAACAGTTGACACAATTTTCATAACTTTCACTTGCTTGACACACTTTGACATACCTTTGTTTGGTTGTAGTGCGTAATAGTATCCGGTTTTCTTTTGCGCAGAAGGTGGGATCTCCCATCCCACTTTGTTCATGGTGCCAGCAAGACTTGTTTTTTTTGCAAGCAACTTGTTCACCAATGAGTGAAGTGAAGAAATTGTCAAAATTGTCCATGTTTGGTCATTTATTCCAATACATTTTAGAATGCCCAAAAATATGTTTATGAATCTAGCTACGTTTTATAGGCTCCTCATTACGAGACTAAGCCAATTTGCCAATGCTAAAATCAATGTTGTCTATAAATATTCTTTAGCAAGCTTTTTTCTGACATGCCGAAAATGCAGTTTGACATGTGACTACAGTTTGCATTGAATTGTGGGTGACCAAAGTTCTTAACTGGCTCCCTCGAGCTAAATTCGAGGGGCACTTAAGATAGCAGTCAAACTACATCCGGTTTCGATGGGGATTCCCCTGAGGGAAAGTGGCTTGCGACTGAGGGAATACAAATAACACACTGCAGCCTCTCACTGTGTAGCCTACTCCAAGTTGACTGGAGTAGACTGATAAGACTGCTTTGATTATAGGGTACATAACATTTTAAGATTAGGCCTATAATTAGAATGGATCAATGCATTAGAATGGCCCACCCTGTTCTTCATTCACAATTGGTGATTACATAATTATGCATCGTTCGCTTCCCCACGCTCACCAATTCACCCTATCACTTAATTTATTTAATCTGTTATTAGGCTATATGTGTGAAATTAGTTTTGGTATAGTTTAGTTTCAGTTTCGAGGCAATTATCAGGATGATTATCAGCTGGGCACTGCACTTTCAACAGTCGGAAGAAGGAGCGTAGCAGGCCCATCTTTTGGGAGAAGGAGGGGCAATGGGGGGGGGGGGGGGGTACCATTTTAAAAAATGACATGCTGGTTATAAACTGGTTATAACTCCAGTTCTGTTTGTGATATTACGATTCTAACACTGACAGTGTGTTAAATAGACTTATTTAGGAAAAGTCAAGGATGGAGGTGTCACGTCCTGACCTTAGTTTCTTTTTCTGTCTCTATTTTAGTTTGGTCAGGGCGTGAGTTGGGGTGGGCATGATATGTTTGTTCTGTGTGTTATAGTTCTATGTGTTTGGCCTGGTATGGTTCCCAATCAGAGGCAGCTGTCAATCGTTGTCTCTGATTGAGAACCGTACTTAGGTAGCCTGTTCCCACCTGGTGTTTGTGGGTAGTTGTTTTCTGTTTTCTGTTTCTGCACCTGACAGGACTGTTTCGTTTTCATTCATTATTTTTGTTATTTTGGTTTGTGTTCAGTTTAAATAAAATAACATGAACACTGCACTTTGGTCTGATCTTTCCTACTCCTCCTCAGATGAAGAAGATCATTACAGGAGGGGGGCATTTAATTTTTTACATTTTTTTTATCAGCAATCAACATGGTTCTATTGTTAAAGGTTGCTTTGCTTTTCTTGCGCAATGGAATGATCTTTGCCTCCCTCCAGGCCTGAGGGCACACGTCGTCTTCTAGGCTTAAATTGAAGATGTGACAGTGTATTCCGCTACCAACTCCAGCAATTTACCATCCAGGTTGTCAGTACCAGATGGCTTTTGTTATTTATAGATGGCAACAATTGTTTCACCTCTTCCACACCAACTTTACAGAACTCAAAAGTACTGTAGTTGTCTTTCATTATTTGGTCTGTAATGCATGAATAGGAAGGCTCAGCGTTTGTTGTTTGCATGACATGCCTAAGATTGCTAAACGTGTCAACAAAAAAGTTATTAAAGTGCTTGGCAATCTCAAAGGGTTTTGTTATGAACAAGCCATCTGCCTCAATGAAGGAATGAGCTTTGTTTGCTTTTTTGCCTAGAATTTAATTTAATTAAGGTACTCCCAAGCTTTTTACTATCATTCTTTGTGTCATTTCTAGTAGCTTTTTCTAGCTATTATATTAAGATCACCACAGCCAATGGGTGTGGATACTGCTTTAGAGCAGATTTCTGCCGAATTGGTAAAGATCTGGTCAATACACATTGGATGATTTAGTTCCTGTTCTGTTTGTAAATATCCTGGTAAATTGACTGATAACCTGAACCAGATTGCAGGCATCGGTTACAGCTTGAAGCTTATTTTTGAGTGGACAGCTTGATGACAGCCAGTCAATATTTAGGTCACCAAGAAAATATACTTCTCTGTTGATATTACATACATTATCGAGCATTTCACACATATACAGTGCCTTGCGAAAGTATTCGGCCCCCTTGAACTTTGCGACCTTTTGCCATATTTCAGGCTTCAAACATAAAGATATAAAACTGTATTTTTTTGTGAAGAATCAACAACAAGTGGGACACAATCATGAAGTGGAACGACATTTATTGGATATTTCAAACTTTTTTAACAAATCAAAAACTGAAAAATTGGGCGTGCAAAATGATTCAGCCCCTTTACTTTCAGTGCAGCAAACTCTCTCCAGAAGTTCAGTGAGGATCTCTGAATGATCCAATGTTGACCTAAATGACTAATGATGATAAATACAATCCACCTATGTGTAATCAAGTCTCCGTTAAAATGCACCTGCACTGTGATAGTCTCAGAGGTCCGTTAAAAGCGCAGAGAGCATCATGAAGAACAAGGAACACACCAGGCAGGTCCGAGATACTGTTGTGAAGAAGTTTAAAGCCGGATTTGGATACAAAAAGATTTCCCAAGCTTTAAACATCCCAAGGAGCACTGTGCAAGCGATAATATTGAAATGGAAGGAGTATCAGACCACTGCAAATCTATGAAGACCTGGCCGTCCCTCTAAACTTTCAGCTCATACAAGGAGAAGACTGATCAGAGATGCAGCCAAGAGGCCCATGATCACTCTGGATGAACTGCAGAGATCTACAGCTGAGGTGGGAGACTCTGTCCATAGGACAACAATCAGTCGTATATTGCACAAATCTGGCCTTTATGGAAGAGTGGCAAGAAGAAAGCCATTTCTTAAAGATATCCATAAAAAGTGTCGTTTAAAGTTTGCCACAAGCCACCTGGGAGACACACCAAACATGTGGAAGAAGGTGCTCTGGTCAGATGAAACCAAAATTGAACTTTTTGGCAACAATGCAAAACGTTATGTTTGGCGTAAAAGCAACACAGCTTATCACCCTGAACACACCATCCCCACTGTCAAACATGGTGGTGGCAGCATCATGGTTTGGGCCTGCTTTTCTTCAGCAGGGACAGGGAAGATGGTTAAAATTGATGACAATGATCCAAAACATAAAGCAAAATCTACAATGGAATGGTTCAAAAATAAACATATCCAGGTGTTAGAATGGCCAAGTCAAAGTCCAGACCTGAATCCAAACGAGAATCTGTGGAAAGAACTGAAAACTGCTGTTCACAAATGCTCTCCATCCAACCTCACTGAGCTCGAGCTGTTTTGCAAGGAGGAATGGGAAAAAATTTCAGTCTCTCGATGTGCAAAACTGATAGAGACATACCCCAAGCGACTTACAGCTGTAATCGCAGCAAAAGGTGGCGCTACAAAGTATTAACTTAAGGGGGCTGAATAATTTTGCACGCCCAATTTTTCAGTTTTTGATTTGTTAAAAAAGTTTGAAATATCCAATAAATGTCGTTCCACTTCATGATTGTGTCCCACTTGTTGTTGATTCTTCACAAAAAAATACAGTTTTATATCTTTATGTTTGAAGCCTGAAATGTGGCAAAAGGTCGCGAAGTTCAAAGGGGCCGAATACTTTCGCAAGGCACTGTATATATATAGTCCAAATACTGACTTGTTGTAACGTACTGGGTGTAGTGGGTGAGAAGTCAGGCGCAGGAAGCAGAGAGTTCAGGGTAGTGCTGTATTTCATGCACAAAACGCTGAACATAAGCCAACCCTACGAAACACAGGGCACACAACAAAACAAATGCTCCAAACACGGGGACTTAATCTGTCCAGCAAAACCCACGAAATGGGAAACACGTAACCCACAGACGTGCACACAAGTTACACAAAACAATCCTGCACAAAGAGCAGGCGGGCCTACTGGTAAATAAAGCCAGACTAATCAGCCTAAAACACAAACAGGTGAAACCAATAAACAGAAAGGGGAAAAAGGATCAGTGGCAGTTAGTAGGCCAGTGACGACGACAGCCGAGCGCCACCCGAACAGGAAGGGGAGCCACCTTCGGTAGGAGTCGTGACACTTGTTGCACTCAATGGTCTATAGCAATGTGCTACAATAATAGACTTTAGGTGAGGCAGATGAACCAGTAGCCATATTACTTCCACATCATCTGACATGAGATCCTCAAAGGACTAGCATAACAGGAATATGACTCTGAACATATACAGCAACACCTCCTCCATTTGCATTCTATCTTTCCTATATATTCTATAACCATGTATAACTACTACTGCATCATCAAATTAATGATCTAAGTGTGTTTCAGAGATGGCCAGAATATGAATGTTTTCTGATGTTTGTAAGTTGTCAATTTCATGAACCTTGTTTCTCAGGCTTTATAAGTTAAAGTTTATATTTTGAGTCATTTTCTAAAAAATGGGCCTTTTTACAATCCCATCCCATCCAATGGGAGAGCAGAACTACCAGACCCTGCATTGATTGAAGCATTGTAAATTATGGCTATACCTTTCTACCATTAATACAGGACAAGTGTAGTATGAGCCCATGTAATTAGCCTTCCCAGTGGGCTCCAGGTCTGTGCGATATGAAACTAATCCAGAGGTCACACACAGTCTCTGACAGGGCTGTCATGGAGAGTGTTGATCTGGGCTGCGGTCAGGGAGAGACACCCTGTTCCCTGTCAGATCCCCCTCAATCTGTGGGATGATCTCAGGCTCCAGAGAGGAGAGAACTGGTTTCCAGTTACACATGCCACACACAATTGTGTCTGTCTGTCTGTCTGTCTGTCTGTCTGTCTGTCTGCCTGTCTGTCTGTCTCAGACTGAATGGCAGACTGAATGGCAGACTGAAAAGCAGACTGACAAGCAGGCAGGCAGGCAGACATATTTATTGCAAAGTGTATCTGAGGTTTTACAAAAGCGCTATGTATTATTATGTATTACAGAAAGATACTTTACAACTTTATTACTCCCTTAGTGGAAATGAATGTGTCTTGACGTCTCCTCTCCATTAGAATAACAGACAGACGCTTGGCAGTGATGTGTTTCACAATAATCCAGTCATCTTCCTGTGAGGAATAAGCCTGAGAGAGTGTGTCATGTTTTTAAAGCTGGTGTCTGTCTGCCAACTGTCTCTTTATAAATGTCAACAGCTAGCGACACGTTACAGGCTGTTTTAACTAGAAGGTGCTCCAGCAGCTCATGCAAATATTGTTATGGCTTCAGCCTCTCAGAGCAACAGAGGGAGCACGTACATGATGTGATGGAACTCAAGGGTTTTATGCCCTGGCCAGCTGGGCTAGTAGACAGCAATTTCTACTAGCCTGGGTCCAAAGTCTGCTGTGCGATAATGGAAAAGACAGAATTTTACCTGCATCTCAGGCTAGTTGGGCACATGTTCTACTAGCCCATTCTGAAAAGGACTAGCCTTGGGCTAGTGGGCTAGCATATTTTCCATCCCTACATCTAAATAACATCAAGTTATCATGACGGACAGGGAGATAGGCTGATGATCTTATGAAAATACTATTTAAATGTCTATTGTGATCCATAACTGTCTAAATCCTGTTTGCCCAGCGTTGATGGCTAACCTTATTGGCAGTGATGTCATTCTGTATAGCTACAGTTGAAGTTGGAGGTTTACATACACCTTAGCCAAATACATTTAAACTCAGTTTTTCACAATTCCTGACATTTAATCCTAGTAAAAATTCCTTGTCTTAGGTCAGTTAGGATCACCACTTTATTTTAAGAATGTGAAATGTCAGAATAATAGTAGAGAGATTTATTTATTTCAGCTTTTATTTCTTTCATCACATTCCCAGTGGGTCAGAAGTTTACATACACTCAATTAGTATTTGATAGCATTGCCTTTAAATTGTTTAACTTGGGTCAAACGTTTCAGGTAGTCTTCCACAAGCATCCCACAATAAGTTGGGTGAATTTTGGCCCATTCCTCCTGACAGAGCTGGTGTAACTGAGTCAGGACTGTAAGGCCTCCTTGCTCGCACACGCTTTTTCAGTTCTGCCCACAAATGTTCTATAGGATTGAGGTCAGGTCTTTGTGATGGCCACTCCAATACCTTGCCTTTGTTGTCCTTAAGCCATTTTGCCACAACTTTGGAAGTATGCTTGGTGTCCATTTGGAAGATCCATTTGTGACCAAGCTTTAACTTCCTGACTGATGTCTTGAGATGTTGCTTCAATATAACCACGTAATTTTCCATACTCAATGATGGCATCTTTTTTGTGAAGTGCACCAGTCCCTCCTGCAGCAAAGCACCCCCATAACATGATGCTGCCACCCCCGTGCTTCACGGTTGGGATGGTGTTTTTTGGCTTGCAAGCATTTTCCTCCAAACATAACGATGGTCATTAAGGCCAAACAATTATATTTTTGATTCATCAGTCTAGAGGACATTTCTCCAAAAAGTACGATCTTTGTCCCCATGTGCAGTTGCAAACCGTAGTCTGGCTTTTTCATGGCGGTTTTGGAGCAGTAGCTTCTTCCTTGCTGAGCAGCCTTTCAGGTTATGTCGATATAGGACTCGTTTTACCATGGATATGGATACTTTGTACCTGTTTCCTCCATCATCTTCACTAGGTCCTTTGCTGTCGTTCTGGGATTGATTTGCACTTTTCGCACCAAAGTACGTTCATCTCTAGGAGACAGAATGTGTCTCCTTCCTGAGTGCTATGATGGCTGCGTGTTTATACTTGCGTACTATTGTTTGTACAGATGAACGTGGTATCTTCAGGCATTTGGAAATTGCTTCCAAGGATGAACCAGACTTGTGGAGGTCTACAATTTATTTTGTGAGGTCTTGGCTGATTTCTTTTGATTTTCCCATGATGTCAAGCAAAGAGGCACTGAGTTTGAAGATGGGCCTTGAAATACATCCACAGGTTAACATCCAATTGACTCAAATGATGTCAATTCGCCTATCAGAAGCTTCTAAAGCCATGACATCAATTTCTGGAATTTTCCAAGCTGTTTAAAGGCACAGTCAACTTAGTGTATGTAAACTTCTGACCCACTGAAATTGTGATACAGTGAATTATAAGTGAAATAATCTGTCTGTGCACAATTGTTGGAAAAATGACTTGTGTCATGCACAAAGTAGATGTCCTAACCGACTTGCCAAAACTATAGTCTGTTAACACGAAATTTGTGGAGTGGTTGAAAAACGAGTTTTAATGACTCCAACCTAACTGTATGTAAACTTCCGACGTCAATTTTAGCAACCCTTTAGCTGTGAATATTGGGTCGAAATACTGTAGCTCTTGACTCTTTAACAATTGGTAAGGTATTTGATTTTACATTAGAACTCCTGAAATCCACCACGTTTGAGAATAGATTTAACGCTTAGTTTTTTGTGATCTTTAGCCTAGTCATTTTCCTGGCTGGCAACGCTGCTCCCTTGGCTGTGAGCCAGTCCTATCTAGATCTGATAATCACTCCTGGGGCTGTCATGACATTTTGCCAATCACATCCCAGTTCAACACCAGGGGGAGTACAGGGACACAGGTTCAATCTAAATGAGAATCCATACCTTCACTCCATTTAGAGAGTAGACCTCTTTAAATACATCAGGTTGATATCGCGTTGATATTGCTGTTGTATCGCTGTTTTCATCCTTATTGTCATCATTGTCATGATCATCATTATATTAGGAATCGTCATTACCATTTCTAAAACATCTTCAATGTTAAGTTGTCATTGTAATATCTACAGTACCAGTCAAAAGTTTGGACACACCTACTCATTCCAGGGTTTTTCTTAATTTTCTTTATTTATATATAGTGAAGACATCAAAAGTATGAAATAACACATTTGGAATCATGTAGTAACCAAAAAAGTGTTAAACAAATCAGAATATATTTTCTATTTGAGATTCTTCAAAGTAGCCACCATTTGCCTTGATGACAGCTTTGCACACTCTTGGCATTATCTCAACCAGTTTCATGAGGTAGTCACCTGGAATGCATTTCAATTAACAGGTTTCCTTGTTAAAAGTTAATTTGTGGAATTTCTTTCCTTCCTTCAATCAGTTGTGTTGTGACAAGGTAGGGGTGGTATACAGAAGATAGCCCTATTTGGTAAAAGACCAAGTCAATATTCTGGCAAGAACAGCTCAAATAAGCAAAGATAAATGACAGTCCATGATTACTTTAACCTCTAGCGACGAGCAATCCCGTATCCGGGAGCGTAATCATAGCCTCAAGCACATTAACATAACAACGTTTCCTATTCATGAAAATCGCAAATTAAATGAAATAAATATATTCAAACACAAGCTTAGCCTTTTGTTAACAACACTGTCATCTCAGATTTTCAAAATATGCGTTACAGCCAACGCTAGACAAGCATTTGTGTAAGTTTAGCATGGCATAATGCTATGCTGGCAACAGGCAACATTTTCACAAAAATAAGAAAAGCAACCAAATTAAATAATTTACCTTTGAAGAACTTCAGATGCTTTCACTCAGGAGACTCCCAGTTAGATAGCAAATGTTCCTTTTTTCCAAAAATAATATTTTTGTAGGCGAAAAACGTCACGTTTGTTCATCCTGCTTGGCTGAGAAATCGACAGAAAAATACTTCAACTATAATGCATTAGCATAACGCAACTTTTTCTGTTCATGAAAATTGCAAATTAAATGAAATAAATATATTGAAACACAAGCTTAGCCTTTTGTTAACAACACTGTCATCTCAGATTTTCAAAATATGCTTTTCAACCAAAGCTACACAAGCATTTGTGTAAGAGTATTGATAGCCTAGCATAGCATTAAGCCTAGCATTCAGCAGGCAACATTTTCACAAAAACAAGAAAGGCATTCAAATAAAATCATTTACCTTTGAAGAATTTTGTATGTTTTCAATGAGGAGACTCTCAGTTAGATAGCAAATGTTCATTTTTTCCAAAAATATTATTTGTGTAGGAGAAATCGCTCCGTTTTGTTCATCACTTTTGGCTAAGAAAAAAAAACGAAAATTAATTCACTACAACGCCAAACTTTTTTCCAAATTAACTCCATAATATCGACAGAAACATGGCAAACGTTGTTTAGAATCATCCTCAAGGTGTTTTTCACATATCTATTCGATGATAAATCCTTCGTGGCAGTTGGGTTTCTCCTCAGTAGCAAACGGAAAAGTACTGCAGCTGGAGATTACGCAATAATTGCCAAGCGACCACCTGGTAAATGTAGTCTCTTAGGGTCAATCTTCCAATGATATGCCTACAAATACTTAACAATTCTGCAGACACCTTGGGGAAAACGTGGAAAGGGTAAGCTGGCTCCTAGCTCCTCCACAGCCATATAAGGAGTCATTGCCATGAGGCGGTTTCAAAAAATGCGGTACTTCCTGATTGTATTTTTATCTGGGTTTTTTCTGTAACATCAGTTCTGTGGCACTCACAGACAATATCTTTGCAGTTTTGGAAACGTCAGAGTGTTTTCTTTCCAAAGCTGTCAATTATATGCATAGTCACTTTTCGTGACAAAATATCTTATTTAAAACGGGAACGTTTTTCATCCAAAAATTAAAAGTGCGCCCCCTATATCGAAGAAGTTAAGACATGAAGGTCAGTCAATCCGGAAAATTGTAAGAACATTGAAAGTTTCTTAAAGTATAGTCACAAAAATCATCAAGTGCTATGATGAAACTGGCTCTTATGAGGACGTTACAGGAAAGGAAGACCCATAGTTACCTCTGCTTCAGAGGATAAGTTCATTAGAGTTAACTGCACCTCAGATTGCAGCTCAAATAAATGCTTCACAGAGTTCAAGTAACAGACACATCTCAACATCAACTGTTCAGATAAGACTGTGTGAATCAGGTTTTTATGGTCGTATTGCTGCAAAGAAACAACTACTAAAGGACACCAATAAGAAGAAGAGACTTGCTTGGACCAAGAAACACGAGCAAAGGACTTTAGACCGGTGGAAATCAGTCCTTTGGTCTAATGTGTCCAAATTTTTAGATTTTTGGTTCCAACCTGCCGTGTCTTTGTGAGATGCAGAGTAGGTGTTTGGATGATTTTCGCATGTGTGGTTCCCACCATGAAGCATGGAGGAGGATGTGTGATGGTGTGGGGGTGCTTTGCTGGTGACACTGTCTGTGATTTATTTAGAATTGAAGGCACACTTAACCCTTTGACGCGTACGATCACATATTTGTGATAATTGTTGATTGTTCCTTGCAGCGTACGATCTCAACTATGTGATTGGAATAGTAGCACCAGAACGTATGACGCAACAAACGAGTCTAAACACCATTGTTGTCTGAACAGCATCTAAATATTTTTTTGTACTGATGGAAAATAAAGGTCTTAACCTTAAATTTTATTCATCAATTTGACCTTTTATTGGAAAAGATCATTCGAACTTCATCATCCAAGAATCACACGGAACACATCCACAGCCAAACTGTTAGCGACCTAACAGCTAGACTAGTTTACAATGTACCACAATAGATTTGAATGGTCGTCCAACTCGGACTTATATTTCTATTATGGGTGATTTATCAATAAATGGGGTGCAAACACAGGAGAAATGTATAAACTGAATAATAATAAAACCCCTGGAAAGGGGGTCTGAGATAGCAAACCAGAGTAACCGTAGTTACAATCTAAGTCAGTCCTGACAGAAAAGCTTAACACTTGACAGACACTGATAGCCATTGGGTATAGAGATAATGTCCGATTTCAAAAGGAAACGCCTCACTGATGAGGAGATACGAGGAATATTTCGTCATTTTGATGATGAATCTGTGTATGAGACTGAGTCTGATCAATCAGACAGTGACGAGGAATATCTGCCCCCCAACCTTCTGGACTGTGAGTGTGAGGAAAATGGTGCCCCCCCCAACCTTCTGGACTGTGAGTGTGAGGAAAATGGTGCCCACCTCAACCTTGCAGGCAATGAGCATCCGTCACCTTCCCAAGATGCTAATGTTGCTGTCAGTCTTGTAGGCTGTGAGGGAGAAGAAGTTGAAGTTGAGGATGATGGTCCCTGCTGCTGGAGATCCTGTGACTTCACACCATCAGAGATAGACTTCAATGACACCCTGTCTGGGGTACAAAGCACCCTGCCTACCCCCTCAGAGTCAGAATGTTTTAAACTGTTCCTTGATGAGGAATTGGTGGAGAGTGTGGTGCAGGACACCATCAGCTTTCTTCAAATGTATCAACATTCAGGATGCCTTTAGCCTACTAAATGTGCATATTTGTTTGCAGGTATTCTCATGAACTGAAAGAGAAGACCCCTGGCGTAAAAGGGAAGCTCTCAAAATTGGTGAACACCACCGTCAGTGAAATGTATACCTTCCTGGTCACGGTGCTGCTGATGGGGCTCGTGAAGAAGGGCTCTGTAAGGGACTACTGGACTCCTTTTTCCCCAACCTTTTTTTCCCAGGAGCACTTCCTTGTCTTGCTGAGAGCGCTCAGCGCTCAAGACTGCTTGTAAAAGAAGGCTTGCATTCCGCCTATACATCCCATCAAAGCGCCACAGATTTGAAGTCAAGTTCTTTGTTTTATGTGACTGTCTGACAGGATATGTACAGGACCTGATCATCTACACCGGCGCCACCGCAGATATGAGGCATTTTGATCACCATGCTGAAACCTTACCTTAGAAAGAGGCACACTGTATTTGTGGACAACTGGTACAGTAGCCCTACCCTTTTCCAGTACTGTTTGAGGGAGAACACAGGGCTCTGTGGCACAGTGAGATCCAACAGAAAGGGGATGCCAATATTCAAAAAGAAAATGAGCAAGGGGGAGGCGGAGTCCCAAACAAACGGGGAGATAACGGCAGTGAAATGGCACGACAAACACCATGTCCATGTTCCTTCCACTGTCCACACCTCCAAAATGTCAGACACAGGAAAACTGGACTATGACACCGGAGAGGAAAAAGAAGCCAGACTGTGTCTTGGAGTACAACAAGAAGATAGGACTAGTTGACTAAGTTGGACGTGCAGTACAGGATAGACAGGATGCGACAGCTCCTTGAGGACCACCACACTCCTCGTCGTCCTTCTGCCGATTTGAATCAAATCATATGTTCCCTAGCCAACAACCTTTATCCTAGTCTGTAGACTACTTTAAAGTAAAGAGAACGATTTGAGTTGTTACATTACATCAACTTTTCCTAGGAACATACTGTATAGTTAGTCATACTTGAAGTTAATCCAAATGTAACCACATTTTGGAAGGAGAGCGATAACTGGTTCACCAACGTAACATTCAGCCTGTAGATGGCATGAAGCATGAACCTTGATAATCCTGTCTTGCTCCATAGTTTACGATAACCCATTATATCTACAACCTCGCTTCACTCATGCCACGGTCTCTGCATACAATATAGCTGATTACACACACGCATGCACCACAAACTACCTCACTTTGTTGCTAACATGAATTCGTCCACCAGCCTGTTCTCATGATCCTCTGCCTCGACCAGGCTAAAACCTATCCCAGCCATAATAGTCACCGCATTTGATGGGAAATATCTTCCTCGCTTGGTGACGAGGCAGTCATCTGTAGTCTACATGTCCAGTGGTGATATTACATTGACATGATGATGAAATGTATCCACAGCTGTAGCCTAGTTTTCCAGGGGAGAATAAATGAAATGAATTAGAAAAAAGAAGGAAAAAGTATTTAGGATGCCAGCCTTTCCCGGCCTTAGCCTTGGTGATTATGATTATACCACGCTTTCACTTTTTGTTCCCCACTATTGTATTAAAGAAAAGAACGCATGCTGTAAGGGCCGTTATTAATATTCAGAACTTATGTGTCAAAAGGTTAACCAAAATGGGTACAACAGCATTCTGCAGCAATACGCCATACCATCTGGTTTGTGCTTAGTGGGACTATCATTTGTTTTTCAACGGGACAATGACCCAACACACCTCCAGGCTGTGTAAGGCCTATTTGACCAAGGAGGAGAGTGATGGAGTGCTGCATCAGATGACCTGGCCTCCACAATCACCCGACCTCAACCCAATTGAGATGGTTTGGGATGAGTTGGCCCGCAGAGCGAAGGAAAAGCAGCCAACAAGTGCTCAGCATATGTGGGAACTTCTTCAAGACTGTTGGAAAAGCATTCCAGGTGAAGCTGGTTGAGAGAATGCCAAGAGTGTGCAAAGCTGTCATCAAGGCAAAGGGTGACTACTTTGTTTAACACTTTTTTGGTTACTAAATGATTCCATATGTGTTTTTTCATAGTTTTGATGTAGAAAATAGAAAATAGTCAAATAAAGAAAAACCCTTGAATGAGCAGGTGTGTCCAAACTTTTGACTGGTACTGTATATTGTTTACATATAGGGATAGGAGGGACAGAGGAACGAGAGGCATGAAGAGAGGAGAAGGAAGATGGGCAGAGAGAGTGATGGAGGGAGTGTGACCGAGGAATAGATATTTAAAATAACAGACAGATGGGAAAAAGAGAGCGAGAGAGTAATAGAGAAAGAGAGAGAATAGTTGATGTGTTGATAGCCACTCTAAACATATGTCCATTACGTGTGTGTGTGTGTGTGTGTGTGTGTGTGTGTGTGTGTGTGTGTGTGTGTGTGTGTGTGTGTCAGCAGCACTCAGCAGCAGGTGTTGGAGCAGGCCTGGGGTCACACACTCAACAGACCTAGTTCTTGTTTAGAGAAAATTACACCTGATTGCAGTCGATGGCCTGCACTGATAACATTTGTCTTTCTCTCTCCCTCTCTCCCATTTCTCCCTTCTTTCTCTTTCTAGGTAAGTGACACTTCAGAAGAGGTTTTCTCAGAATATGATGCTTCAGAAGGTAACACTGCTCTGCGGCCTCGGTCTTCAAACAATGGACTCTCCTCCTACTACGGGATGAAGTTAGCTAGCATGGATGTCCTTGTTTGTGTCCCAAATGGCACCATATTCTGTAGTGCACTAGGGTGCCATTTGGGACTCAGACCTTGTGTTATATACTATAGAGTATGACAGTATAAGTCATAATACTCATGAAACCTACCGGTCAAACAGGGAAATCGTTTTTCCACCATTTTCCCATAGGGTTTTTTAGAAACACTTAAACAATGGCTGTGTTTCATGTAGGCTTACCCTGGCGTGACGTTTTGGTAACTGTGTACATCTCTGTAGAACTTTTGTTTAACTAGGCAAGTTAAGTCAGCTAAGAACAAATTCTTATTTACAATGGCAACCTATCGGGGAACAGTACGTTAACTGCCTTGTTCAGGGGCAGAACAACAGAGTTTTACCTTGTCAGCTCGGGGATTCAATCCAGCAATCTTTCAGTTACTGGCCCAACGCTCTAACCACTAGGCTACCTGCTGCCCAGAGGTGACTTTTATCATTAAATTGGTTTAATTGATTTCTCACAGGCTGTACGACTACAGACATATCCTACTTTAAGAGGAAGCAGCAGCCCTATCCATCCTGGTGTTGATCTGTCCCAGCAAATCCACTGTTGTGTTGTTGCCTCAATCTCAGAGTCAGTGTGACCAGAGGGGTATACTACAAAGCAGCATTAGTGAGTTAGCAAGCTAACTTACTTAAATGTTTGGAAATAACTTCACATGTTTTAGGAGAATATGCTTCAAATGGGCATGGATGGATTCAGTTGTTTCAACCAATTGATGAACCAGAAACTATTTATATTTCTAGTTGTTTATCAGAGATCTGGCTAACTCATTGATCCTGATTTGTAGTATACCCCTCAGATGTGATGGTATAGTGCCAGTGTGTTGTTGTTGATGCTAATCTGTTGATGTAATCAGATGGTCAGGGTTAGGGGTCCTTCTTATTATCTCCCAGTCTATTGATTCGCTGAGGTTATGCACAGCAACACAGCAACGCTGCTCAGCTCAGAGCTCCCTATCGCTTCGCTCCCAGGTGGGAGGAATACAAATTTCCTCCTCCACACCTCATCAATCGATCCTTCCAGGCTGAGCTGTTAGTGTGTGTGTTATATAGACCATCAATACAGATCTATGTAGAGAGAAAGGAGATCTCATTAAAGCACTGAGAGAGTGTTGTTGAATAACAGTCAATCGGTGCCATTACCTCTGTCCCTGTCGCTAATGCATTCATGAATGTACACTACCAGAGTGAGACTATGTCAGTTGAAACATTGGTGCTGTACAACTAGCTTCTTTATAAAGAGCTGAGAAGACTGGGCCGGTGGACGCGAAAGTAGAGATTAGAGTTTGTTTTCTATTCAGTGCCATTTGTTCTGTTCCGTCTAATGCATTATACAATGACTGTGTGCCATGTTCTGGCTGAGTGAATTATGTTAAATGTATCCCTGTCACTGTGAGATGTTGATAGATGGCTATGATTGGACCTCCTGTGCTGGGCACATCAGTGTGAGGGTGTGCCATTGGCCGTGTTCAGGGTGGTGCGTCACTCTGCATCTCAGCCAGGCCCAGGAGCTTCCCTCAGGCTGCTCCCACCACTTACGTAACACTGCTATTCTTACCCCTGGATGTGCGTGTGTGTGTGTGTTTGCCACTGTGTGTGTGTGTGTGTGTGTGTGTGTGTGTGTGTGTGTGTGTGTGTGTGTGTGTGTGTGTGTGTGTGTGTGTGTGTGTGTGTGCATGCATGTGTGTGTATTCCGCAACACGTCGCAACACTTCCCACAGCCCGACCTCCGACACATCAACAGAGTCAGCACTCTCTCTCTCTCTCTCTCTCTTCCTTTCTGTCTCCCTCTGTTTGTATCCCCCTCCCTCATCCTCAGAGACAGCTGGAGGTGCAGCGGACATCCACAGGAGAATACGTATATGTATACTCACTCTATCCTCCATGGGTAGCGCACACAATCATTTATTCACTTAACAGCGTTCAGAGATGGGCCAGGAAGAGAGAGTGGGATAGACAGGGAAGAGGAGGAGCAGCTGGGGAAGTCTACACGTTTGTGGTGCATGGTGGGTGCCTTTCCATCCCAGGTGGAAAGACTTGGGAGGGCTTTGATAGTCCTCATGTTTAGCCTCAGTGTCTCCAAGGGTTGAGTGTTTCGTGAAATACATTGGGAGCATCGGTGTATCGGAAAGGCCCTTTCGTTGTTTTCACAGGGCATTATTATAGAGCCTTGCCTGAATCCAGCACTTGTTTTCAACAGGCAGGAAGAGCAGGAAGAGCTTGCGGTGCACAGGGGGGTCGTTTAGAGGTCAACGCTAATAATTCCAATGTGCACTCACCATCTCCTCTTGACTGGCTGTGTCTGTTACCAACACACTGACCTATCAGCCATATGGAATTCAATGTGAATATATACAGTTGAAGTCGGAAGTTTAAATACACTTAGGTTGGAGTCATTAAAACTAATTTTTCAACCACTCCACACTTTTCTTGATAACAATCTATAGTTTTGGCAATTCGGTTAGGACATCTACTTTGTGCATGACACAAGTCATTTTTCCAACAATTGTTTACAGACAGATTATTTCCATTATAATTTTCAGTATCCCAATTCCAGTGGGTCAGAAGTTTACATACACCAAGTTGACTGTGCCTTTAAACAGCTTGGAAAATTCCAGAAAATTATGTCATGGCTTTAGAAGCTTCTGATAGGCTAATTGACATCATTTGAGTCAATTGGAGGTGTACCTGGGCCTCTTTGCTTGACATCATGGGAAAATCAAAAGTAATCAACAAAGACCGCATGAAAAAAATTGTAGACATCCACAGGTCTTTTTTTTTTTTTTTTTGCATTTTCCAATTAACATTCAAGACAAAAGTGAAAAGATATTAGACAACGATAGGACAAAGTGACAGTAACAGACGAGCGTAACAAAAAAATAATTATAATTATATATACAAACATACAATAAGAAAAAAACTATAATGAGACATTGGATCACCTGCCGTAGGCTACATATTATACATTACGTGTGAAACATTATGTGAGGATTATATAGAGATTCAATCAATGAGATGTGGGGGGAGATTCTCCATATAGTCAATAAAAGGTTGCCAAATTCTGTAAAATGTCTTTAACTTATTCCTCAAGCAGTAAGGGATTTACTATTAACTTCCGATAGCCACGTTGCAACTGGCAGGGAGGAATCCAATTTCCATTTCAAGGCAATACATTTCTTGGCAATCGCTAGCAATATCTCTGTTAGCTTTATAGTATGGCTTTGCCTAAGATTGGTGTTAGTAAAGTTACCCAGTAGACAGACCTACGGGTCTAAAGGGAATGCAACCCTGTGAATTGAGGATATGGTATCGCATGCCCCCTGCCAGAAACCGTGTCATTTTGAACACTGCCAAGTGGAATGGAGGAATGTTCCTTCATCTGAGCCACATCTAAAACATAGGGAGGAGATATCTGGGTTGAACTTGTGCAGTCTAGATGGGGTGATATAAAGCTGATGGTGGAAATTAAACTGGATCAGTCTGTATCTGGAGTTCAATGTGGATGTAACACCATCCCTGCATAGGTCACTCCATAGATCCTCATCAAGATCAATACCCAGATCTTTTCCCCATCTAAGTCGGGGTTTATCTAGCCCAGGCAGTGTTAGTCCTGACATAAGAGCATCATATACACTTGAAATGGTCTTGAACAGTGGTTGGTCTGCATGGCAGAGTTGTTCAATAGGTGACATCTTAGGTAGGTTCCATTGTCCCTTGAGAGTCACCCTAATAAAGTCTCGTAGTTGTAGGTAGCTAAAGAAGTCCCTGTTAGGCAAGGGGTATTTCTGTTTCAGCTGATCAAAAGACATAAGAACTCCCTCCTCGTAACAATGTTCCAGAAGAGTGATCCCCTTATCAGACCAGGGTCTAAAGTTACTATTCTGGAAAAACATAGGGATCAATCTATTGTTCCATAAAGGGGTTTTAGGGGAAAGGAATCCCCCTCTTCTGAACAGCTCAGGCAGTTTGCACCATGCCAGGACAGAATGTATGATTAAAGATTTATCTGTGATGGTTTTTATATATTTTTTGTCCCATTTGTAAAACAATTCTGCCCCAGTGTCATCATTTACCTCAAGCTTTTCAATGTTCAACCATGAGGGAGAGGGACCATTGTCAAACCTCTGAGCCAGAAACCTAGACTGTGCAGCCCAGTAGTACATTCTAAAATTGGGGAGGTTTAAGCCCCCTTGACTGTAATCAAGGGTCAGTTTATCCAGGCCAACCCTAGGGGTTTTGCCGTGCCAGATAAACCGTCTGGTCAGCTTGTCGAGAGAGAGACATCCACAAGTCTCAACGGCTGGCCATGCCTTCCGCCTGGCTACTCCAACCTCGGCCAACAGACCCCCCCCCCCCCCCCCCCCGCAGCTACTCGCCCAAGCCTCTCCAGGTTCTCCTTTACCCAAATCCAGATAGCAGATGTTCTGAAAGAGCTGCAAAACCTGGACCCGTACAAATCAGCTGGGCTTGACAATCTGGACCCTCTATTCCTGAAACTATCCGCCGCCATTGTCGCAACCCCTATTACCAGCCTGTTCAACCTCTCTTTCATATCGTCTGAGATCCCCAAGGATTGGAAAGCTGCCGCAGTCATCCCCCTCTTCAAAGGGGGCGACACCCTGGACCCAAACTGCTACAGACCTATATCCATCCTGCCCTGCCTATCTAAGGTCTTCGAAAGCCAAGTCAACAAACAGGTCACTGACCATCTCGAATCCCACCGTACCTTCTCCGCTGTGCAATCTGGTTTCCGAGCCGGTCACGGGTGTACCTCAGCCACGCTCAAGGTACTAAACGATATCATAACCGCCATCGATAAAAGACAGTACTGTGCAGCCGTCTTCATAGACCTTGCCAAGGCTTTTGACTATGTCAATCACCGTATTCTTATCGGCAGACTCAGTAGCCTCGGTTTCTCGGATGACTGCCTTGCCTGGTTCACCAATTACTTTGCAGACAGAGTTCAGTGTGTCAAATCGGAGGGCATGCTGTCCGGTCCTCTGGCAGTCTCTATGGGGGTGCCACAGGGTTCAATTCTCGGGCCGACTCTTTTCTCTGTATATATCAATGATGTTTCTCATGTTGCGGGCGATTCCCTGATCCACCTCTACGCAGACGACACCATTCTATATACTTCCGGCCCGTCCTTGGACACTGTGCTGTCTAACCTCCAAACGAGCTTCAATGCCATACAGCACTCCTTCCGTGGCCTCCAACTGCTCTTAAACGCTAGTAAAACCAAATGCATGCTTTTCAACCGTTCGCTGCCTGCACCCGCACGCCTGACCAGCATCACCACCCTGGATGGTTCCGACCTTGAATATGTGGACATCTATAAGTACCTAGGTGTCTGGCTAGACTCTAAACTCTCCTTCCAGACCCATATCAAACATCTCCAATCGAAAATCAAATCAAGAGTCGGCTTTCTATTCCGCAACAAAGCCTCCTTCACTCACGCCGCCAAACTTACCCTAGTAAAACTGACTATCCTACCGATCCTCGACTTCGGCGATGTCATCTACAAAATTGCTTCCAACACTCTACTCAGCAAACTGGATGCAGTTTATCACAGTGCCATCCGTTTTGTCACTAAAGCACCTTATACCACCCACCACTGCGACTTGTATGCTCTAGTCGGCTGGCCCTCGCTACATATTCGTCGCCAGACCCACTGGCTCCAGGTCATCTACAAGTCCATGCTAGGTAAAGCTCCGCCTTATCTCAGTTCACTGGTTACGATGGCAACACCCATCCGTAGCACGCGCTCCAGCAGGTGTATCTCACTGATCATCCCTAAAGCCAACACCTCATTTGGCCGCCTTTCGTTCCAGTTCTCTGCTGCCTGTGACTGGAACAAATTGCAAAAATCGCTGAAGTTGGAGACTTTTATCTCCCTCACCAACTTCAAACATCTGCTATCTGAGCAGCTAACCGATCGCTGCAGCTGTACATAGTCTATTGGTAAATAGCCCACCCATTTTCACCTACCTCATCCCCATACTGTTTTTATTTATTTATTTTTCTGCTCTTTTGCACACCAATATCTCTACCTGTACATAACCATCTGATCATTTATCACTCCAGTGTTAATCTGCATAATTGTAATTATTTGCCTACCTTCTCATGCCTTTTGCACACAATGTATATAGACTCCCCTTTTTTCTACTGTGTTATTGACGTGTTAATTGTTTACTCCATGTGTAACTCTGTGTTGTCTGTTCACACTGCTATGCCTTATCTTGGACAGGTCGCAGTTGCAAATGAGAACTTGTTCAACTAGCCTACCTGGTTAAATAAAGGTGAAATAAAATAAAATAAAAAAAATAAAAGTCTGGTTCATCCTTGGGAGCAATTTCCAAACACCTGAAGGTACCACGTTCATCTGTACACACAATAGTATGAAAGTATAAACATCATGGGACCACGCAGCCGTCATACCACTCAGAAAGGAGACACGTTCTGTCTCCTAGAGATTAACGTACTTTGGTGCGAAAAGTGCAAATCAATCCCAGAACAACAGCAAAGGACCTTGTGAAGATGCTGGAGGAAACAGGTACAATGGCCATAAAGACCATCGTTATGTTTGGAGTAAAAAGGGGGAGGCTTGAAAGCTGAGGAACACCATCCCAACCATGAAGCACGGGGGTTGCAGCATCATGTTGTAGGAGGGACTGGTGCACTTCACAAAATAGATGGCTTCATGAGGACGGAAAATGATGTGGAAATATTGAAACAACATCTCAAGACATCTCAAGACACAAGCTTTAACTTCCTGAAGTTAAAGCTTGGTCGCAAAAGGGTCTTCCAAATGGACAATGACCCCAAGCATACTTCTAAAGTTGTGGCAAAATGGATTAAGGACAACAAAGGCAAGGTACTGGATTGGCCACCACAAAGCCCTGACCTATAGAACATTTGTGGGCAGAACTGAAAAAGCGTGTGCGAGCGAGGAGGCCTACAAACCTGACTCAGTTACACCAGCTCTGTCAGGAGGAATGGGCCAACATTCACCCAACTTATTGTGGGATGCTTGTGGAAGGTTACCCAAGTTAAACAATTTAAAGGCAATGCTACCAAATACTAATTGAGTGTATGTAAACTTCTGACCCACTGGGAATGTGATGAAATAACTAAAAGCTGAAATAAATCATTCTCTACTATTATTCTGACATTTCACATTCTTAAAATAAAGTGGTGATCCTAACTGACCTAAGACGGGGAATTTTTACTAGGATTAAATGTCAGGAATTGTGAAAAACTGAGTTTAAATGTATTTGGCTAAGGTGTTTGTAAACTTCCGACTTCAACTGTACCATTAGGAAAGGTCACATTCCATTCTATTCCTGTACATTTGTTCTTTCATAATAATCCTATTTCTCCACAATGGCTCTCAGAGCTTTTACAGGATGCTTGCTGGCTGATCTCGCTCTTAACACTAGAGCCACTAAAAAGCTGTCATTTTGACTGCTCATGAATTAAAACAAAAAAAAGTATTAATCTTCTATTTTTTAAGTCATGCCCCCCTCCGTCCTTGACTTTTCCTAAACAAGTGTATTTAACACACTGCCAGTGTTAGAATCGTAATATCACAAACAGACCTGGAGCCATAACCAGTTTTAGGAGGGCACGTCATTTTTTTAATGGTTTTCCCCCTTTGCCCCTCCTTCTCCCGACAGTGGAACGAACGTGTAGTGCCCAGTTGATAATCACCCCATATATAACAACAGATGAAATAAATTAAGTTAAGTATGATGGGGGAGAAGGGACGAGTTGATGAGCTAGGGGAAGCGAACAATGCATAATTATGTCATCACCAATTGGGAATGAAGAACAGGGCTGCTACAAAATCGGGATGGAAATGACTCTGATGACTCAAATGTCATTTCTCCGCCGCCATCTGAGTCATATTCATAGCAGCGCTAACGCAGCATGTGCATCCATTCATCTTGGTCTTCTTGCCATTGTAAATTACGCACACTGTGGACGCCAAGTAAGCCTGAGTAGCCTGATTTAACGGCGTGGATTTGGTGTATTGATATAGGGTACATACCATTATCAGATTAGAATTAGAATGTATCAATGCAATATAATGGCCAGTCCTGTTCTTCATTCACAATTGGTGATTACATAATTATGCATTGTTCGCTTCCCCTCGCTCATCAACTCACCCATTCTCCCACTTTCTCCCCTATCATACTTTACTTCATTTATTTCATCTGTTGTTATATGTGTAAAAGGACATCTCTGATGAATATTCTTCTGATTCTGAGCATCACCCTGAATAACTTACACCTCTGAGGCCTAAGAGCAGAAAAAGACAGAATGGTGCGCACTGAGCAGGGGCCTGCGCCACTACCAAATGAAACGGTGAGACAGGAGAGAGGAAGGGACGGCACTGTTTAAATAGAACAAGCCGGTGACAGTGCTGTGGGCCGAATATCAGCACACAAGGTCAACACTGAGAGAGCAGGCCCTACATCTCAAGCAAAAAGCAGCAACAGCAATTCACTGAACAGTTGTTGTTGTTTATGTGACCTGGACATGCTACAGCATTCAGGGATTGTACTGTGGCTAAGGCACACACAGAGCAAGGAGACACTGCCTGGGATCTGTCTGTTGATGATCTGGAAGCGTTCATTTAAATCCTGTATGTCAATGGAGCATAAGGTGGAAAGAGCATATGGAGAGCTTCTGGTCAGATGTATATGGGACACTTTTCTTTGGAGAAACCACGTCACGGGATGGCTTCAGATAGATCACACGTTACCTCCATTTCGATGACAAACAGACAAACTCGCCATGCTATCCGACGTTGAGATAACTGACTATTTTTGACTGCTGTCATATCAACACTGATATTCGTTATAATGCCATTGTTGCCTTTGTGCCAAGTTTCACAATTTATTAAGGCCACTTGGCGCTTATGATGATGTTTAGGCTACTGATGCTTTCATCATTTGACTTCACATCTTGCTGACCGTGCTTCTTGGTGGTTGGGGTATTTTTTTCGTTATAAAAATAAGCTGTTACCCTATTCCAACACATACGTTTATGTTTCATAGTTGTAACAAAGGCACTCCACGATTAAAATTGACTGAACACTTGAATTATTATTGTTATTATATTAATTGTTTTACATCTAGCTTAGAGTAATGTAAAATAATGAAAATGCTATTGTGCTATTTGAAATACAATAGAAATCATATTTTAATGATACCTTCGACTTTTATAAACACAACAAAATAATTACTTTTGGGATATCCTATATGACATTTATTAATTACACTTTTTCGATTGTTTCAGTCAAAATGACAACTCATTAGTTTGAAGGTGGGCCCCTCGATGTCCAGCAGTCTTCCTGCAGTCATACAGTGCCTTGCGAAAGTATTCGGCCCCCTTGAACTTTGCGACCTTTTGCCACATTTCAGGCTTCAAACATAAAGATATAAAACTGTATTTTTTTGTGAAGAATCAACAACAAGTGGGACACAATCATGAAGTTGAACAACATTTATTGGATATTTCAAACTTTTTTAACAAATCAAAAACTGAAGAATTGGGCGTGCAAAATTATTCAGCCCCCTTAAGTTAATACTTTGTAGCGCCACCTTTTGCTGCGATTACAGCTGTAAGTCGCTTGGGGTATGTCTTAATCAGTTTTGCACATCGAGAGACTGACATTTTTTCCCATTCCTCCTTGCAAAACAGCTCGAGCTCAGTGAGGTTGGATGGAGAGCATTTGTGAACAGCAGTTTTCAGTTCTTTCCACAGATTCTCGATTGGATTCAGGTCTGGACATTGACTTGGCCATTCTAACACCTGGATATGTTTATTTTTGAACCATTCCATTGTAGATTTTGCTTTATGTTTTGGATCATTGTCTTGTTGGAAGACAAATCTCCGTCCCAGTCTCAGGTCTTTTGCAGACTCCATCAGGTTTTCTTCCAGAATGGTCCTGTATTTGGCTCCATCCATCTTCCCATCAATTTTAACCATCTTCCCTGTCCCTGCTGAAGAAAAGCAGGCCCAAACCATGATGCTGCCACCACCATGTTTGACAGTGATGATGGTGTGTTCAGGGTGATGAGCTGTGTTGCTTTTACGCCAAACATAACGTTTTGCATTGTTTCCAAAAAGTTCAATTTTGGTTTCATCTGACCAGAGCACCTTCTTCCACATGTTTGGTGTGTCTCCCAGGTGGCTTGTGGCAAACTTTAAACAACACTTTTTATGGATATCTTTAAGAAATGGCTTTCTTCTTGCCACTCTTCCATAAAAGGCCAGATTTGTGCAATATATGACTGATTGTTGTCCTATGGACAGAGTCTCCCACCTCAGCTGTAGATCACTGCAGTTCATCCAGAGTGATCATGGGCCTCTTGGCTGCATCTCTGATCAGTCTTCTCCTTGTATGAGCTGAAAGTTTAGAGGGACGGCCAGGTCTTGGTAGATTTGCAGTGGTCTGATACTCCTTCCATTTCAATATTATCGCTTGCACAGTGCTCCTTGGGATGTTTAAAGCTTGGGAAATCTTTTTGTATCCAAATCCGGCTTTAAACTTCTTCACAACAGTATCTCGGACCTGCCTGGTGTGTTCCTTGTTCTTCATGATGCTCTCTGCGCTTTTAACGGACCTCTGAGACTATCACAGTGCAGGTGCATTTATACGGAGACTTGATTACACACAGGTGGATTGTATTTATCATCATTAGTCATTTAGGTCAACATTGGATCATTCAGAGATCCTCACTGAACTTCTGGAGAGAGTTTGCTGCACTGAAAGTAAAGGGGCTGAATAATTTTGCACGCCCAATTTTTCAGTTTTTGATTTGTTAAAAAAGTTTAAAATATCCAATAAATGTCGTTCCACTTCATGATTGTGTCCCACTTGTTGTTGATTCTTCACAAAAAAATACAGTTTTATATCTTTATGTTTGAAGCCTGAAATGTGACAAAATGTCGCAAAGTTCAAGGGGGCCGAATACTTTCGCAAGGCACTGAATATACTGTGAATATTGGAAAGGTCCCATTTTGTTAATTGAATTAAGGTTTGTTCAGTCAGCCAACCCAAGCTGTAACCTCCTCCTCCGCAAAACCTCGACCCTGGCTTTTAGAGAATCCTTGCCGGTCTTAAAACATCCACTTCCTTCAGCCTTCCCTGCACTGTGGCTTATAAAACATTTACTGAAACTGTCTGCGTTCCGACTCTTTCTCCTGTTCTCTCTTCTCCCTCCTGTCTCATCAGATCTGTAATAGCACTCTCCTTTGATTTCTGCCCTGCACTGGTTCACTCGTTACAAACTTCTGCTACATATTGGTCTGTCATCCTTTTCTTCTCTTCCTCCCTTTGAAAAACAACTTGAGACGGAGTGATGGGGATTTGACTGTGGAGTCAGGGTCAAACATGTATGTGTATTGCCTGTTCCTCCACCGTGTTGATGAGGCAGGAGAAGGTGCGGTGAAACCCCTTGACTTTTAAATGTCACCTGGACTGTGACAGTAGCAGACACAGGGGCCAGCCCAGCTCCTCTCCTGTAAACTCTTACACTTACAGTCAACTCCACTTCTAAGACTCACAAATGATCACATTTTATTCCTCACGCGTTTATAAATAGCTACAAAGTAACTGCATACGTTACTTAACTGTAAATCCTATAAAAATAATGTTACTGCCATGTTCTGTAAAGCCTTAGGTTTGTCATATAAAAATAATAATTCAATATTACCTTCTATCAGGCCAACCTAGTCATGTGCTGAGCTAGCAGACATAATCTCATAGACAGAGCCATTTGTCTGGGTAATTTTACGGCCTGGCTGCCTCCACCTAGCTTGTAATTGCTTTAACAGTTTAATGTCTCCCAAATTCCTTTCACACTCGTACATGGCGCTGTTGTCATAATTCATGCTCAGTAATGGAAGTCGAGAGACAAAAAAAACATCACATGTAGCAAAATTTGAAATGTTTTTTTTTTACATTGGATAAAAGTAGAGACTCAGAGCTACAAAATTGTATATCATACACTACATTTGAGGAACAATGGGAAAGTAATTCTGCTTTGAAAGTTGATAAACTTGTAACCTCTATTTTGAGAAAACGGCCCTTGAATAGTTTGCAACCTACTGGAGAGCTCTCCTTTGTCTACACCCATTCAGCATCGTTCACATGTCTTAAGCTTTAGACTAGAGGTCGACCGATTATGATTTTTCAACGCTGATACCGATTATTGGAGGACCAAAAAAGCCGATACCGATTAATCAGATTTTTATATGTATATTTGTAATAATGACAATTACAACAATACTGAATGAACACTTATTTTAACTTAATATAATACAGCAATAAACTCAGTTTAGTCTCAATCGATAATGAAACATGTTCAATTTGGTTTAAATAATGCAAAAACAAAGTGTTGGAGAAGAAAATAAAAGTGCAATATGTGCCATGTAAAAATGCTAATGTTTAAGTTCCTTGCTCAAAACATGAGAACATATGAAAGCTGGTGGTTCCTTTTAACATGCGTCTTCAATATTCTCAGGTAAGAAGTTTCAGGTTCTTGTTATTATAGGACTATTTCTCTCTATACATTTGTATTTCATATACCTTTGGCTATTGGATGTTCTAATAGGTACTTTAGTAATGCCAGCCTAATCTCGGGAGTTGATAGGCTTGAAGTCATAAACAGCGCAACGCTTGAAGCACAGCGAAGAGCTGCTGGCAAATGCAGGAAAGTGCTGTTTGAATGAATGCTTACGAGCCTGCTGCTGCCTACCACCGCTCAGTTAGACTGCTCTATCAAATCATAGACTTAATTATAATATAATAACACACAGAAATACGAGCCTTCGAAAACAAAACGTTTATTCTTTCAGTGAAATACGGAACCGTTCCGTATTTTATCTAACGGGTGGCATCCCTAAGTCTAAATATTGCTGTTAGATTGCACAACCTTCAATGTTATGTCATGATTATGTACAATTCTGGCAAATTAATCACAGTCTTTGTTAGGAGGAAATGGTCTTCACATAGTTCGCAACGAGCCAGGCGGCCCAAACTGCTGCATATACCCTGACTCTGCTTGCACAGAACGCAAGAGAAGTGACACAATTTCCCTAGTTAAAATAAATTCATGTTAGCAGCAATATTAACTAAATATGCAGGTTTAAAAATATATACTTGGTATAGATTTGTAAAATTTTTACCCCCTTTTCGTGGTATCCAATTGTTAGTAATTACTATCTTGTCTCATCGCTACAACTCCCGTACAGGCTCGGGAGAGACGAAGGTCGAAAGCCATGCGCCCTCCGAAACACAACCCAACAAAGCCGCACTGCTTCTTAACACAGCACACCTCCAACCCGGAAGCCAGCTGCACCAATGTGTCAGAGGAAATGTGACAGAGGAAACACTGTGCACCTGGCTACCTTGGTTAGCATGCACTGCACCCGGCCCGCCACAGGAGTCGCTGGTGCACAATGAGACTAGGATATCAAATCAAATCAAATTTTTATTTGTCACATACACATGGTTAGCAGATGTTAATGCGAGTGTAGCGAAATGCTTGTGCTTCTAGTTCCGACAATGCAGTAATAACCAACGAGTAATCTAGCTAACAATTCCAAAACTACTACCTTATAGACAGACACAAGTGTAAAGGGATAAAGAATATGTACATAAAGATATATGAATGAGTGATGGTACAGAGCGGCATAGGCAAGATGCAGTAGATGGTATCGAGTACAGTATATACATATACATATGAGATAAATAATGTAGGGTATGTAAACATTATATTAAGTAGCATTGTTTAAAGTGGCTAGTGATATATTTTACATCAATTCCCATCAATTCCCATTATTAAAGTGGCTGGAGTTGAGTCAGTGTGTTGGCAGCAGCCACTCAATGTTAGTGGTGGCTGTTTAACAGTCTGATGGCCTTGAGATAGAAGCTGTTTTTCAGTCTCTCGGTCCCAGCTTTGATGCACCTGTACTGACCTCGCCTTCTGGATGATAGCGGGGTTAACAGGCAGTGGCTCGGGTGGTTGTTTTCCTTGATGATCTTTATGGCCTTCCTGTGACATCGGGTGGTGTAGGTGTCCTGGAGGGCAGGTAGTTTGCCCCCGGTGATGCGTTGTGCAGACCTCACTACCCTCTGGAGAGCCTTACGGTTGTGGGCGGAGCAGTTGCCGTACCAGGCTGTGCATCTGTAGAAGTTTGTGAGTGCTTTTGGTGACAAGCCGAATTTCTTCAGCCTCCTGAGGTTGAAGAGGCGCTGCTGCGCCTTCTTCACGATGCTGTCTGTGTGGGTGGACCAATTCAGTTTGTCTATGATGTGTACGCAGAGGAACTTAAAACTTACTACCCTCTCCACTACTGTTCCAACGATGTGGATAGGGGGGTGTTCCCTCTGCTGTTTCCTGAAGTCCACAATCATCTCCTTAGTTTTGTTGACGTTGAGTGTGAGGTTATTTTCCTGACACCACACTCCGATGGCCCTCACCTCCTCCCTGTAGGCCGTCTCGTCGTTGTTGGTAATCAAGCCTACCACTGTTGTGTCGTCCACAAACTTGATGATTGAGTTGGAGGCGTGCGTGGCCACGCAGTCGTGGGTGAACAGGGAGTACAGGAGAGGGCTCAGAACGCACCCTTGTGGGGCCCCAGTGTTGAGGATCAGCGGGGTGGAGATGTTGTTACCTACCCTCACCACCTGGGGGCGGACCGTCAGGAAGTCCAGTACCCAGTTGCACAGGGCGGGGTCGAGACCCAGGGTCTCGAGCTTGATGACGAGCTTGGAGGGCACTATGGTGTTAAATGCCGAGCTGTAGTCGATGAACAGCATTCTCACATAGGTATTCCTCTTGTACAGATGGGTTAGGGCAGTGTGCAGTGTGGTTGAGATTGCATCGTCTGTGGACCTATTTGGGCGGTAAGCAAATTGGAGTGGGTCTAGGGTGTCAGGTAGGGTGGATATGGTCCTTGACTAGTCTCTCAAAGCACTTCATGATGACGGAAGTGAGTGCTACAGGGCGGTAGTCGTTTAGCTCAGTTACCTTAGCTTTCTTGGGAACAGGAACAATAGTGGCCCTCTTGAAGCATGTGGGAACAGCAGACTGGGATAGGGATCGATTGAATATGTCCGTAAACACACCAGCCAGCTGGTCTGCGCATGCTCTGAGGGCGCGGCTGGGGATGCCGTCTGGGCCTGCAGCCTTGCGAGGGTTAACACGTTTAAATGTTTTACTCATCTCGGCTGCAGTGAAGGAGAGTCCGCACGTTTTGGTTGCGGGCCGTGTCAGTGGCACTGTATTGTCCTTAAAGCGGGAAAAAAAGTTATTTAGTCTGCCTGGGAGCAAGGCATCCTGGTCCGTGACTGGGCTGGTTTTCTTTTTGTAATCCGTGATTGACTGTAGACCCTGCCACATACCCCTAGTAGAATTGCGATTCTACTTTGTCTCTATACTGACGCTTAGCTTGTTTGATTGCCTTGCGGAGGGAATAGCTACACTGTTTGTATTCGGTCATGTTTCCGGTCACCTTGCCCTGATTAAAAGCAGTGGTTCGCGCTTTCAGTTTCACGCAAATGTTGCCATCAATCCACGGTTTCTGGTGTGGGAATGTTTTAATCGTTGCTATGGGAACGACATCTTCAACGCATGTTCTAATGAACTCGCTCACCGAATCAGCTTATTCGTCAATGTTGTTGTCTGATGCAATACAAAACATATCCCAGTCCACGTGATGGAAGCAGTCTTGGAGCGTGGAATCAAATTGGTCGGACCAGCGTTGAACAGACCTCAACGTGGGAGCTTCATGTTTTAGCTTCTGTCTGTAGGCAGGGAGCAACAAAATGGAGTCGTGGTCAGCTTTTCCCGAAAGGAATGCGGGGAGGGCCTTATATGCATCGCGGAAGTTAGAATAGCAATGATCCAAGGTTTTACCAGCCCTGGTTGCGCAATCGATATGCTGATACAATTTAGGGAGTCTTGTTTTCAGATTAGCCTTGTTAAAATCCCCAGCTACAATGAATGCAGCCTCAGGATATATGGATTCCAGTTTGCAAAGAGTCAAATAATATCCCTACCGGCCAAACCCTCCCTAACCCTGACGATGCTAGGCCAATTGTGCATCGCCCCACAGACCTCCCGGTCACGGCCGGCTGCGACAGAGCCTGGGCGCAAACCCACAGTCTCTGGTGGCACAGCTAGCGCTGCGATGCAGTGCCCTAGACCACTGCGCCACCCGGGAGGCCCCATGTATAGATTTTAAGAAAGGCATTGATGTTTAGGTACACATTGGTGCAACGACAGTGATTTTATTTGCGAATGCGCTTGTTAAATCACCTAATTGGCGAAGTAGGCTGTGATTCAATGATAAATTAATTCAATGATACATTTACAGGCACCGCATCGATGATATACAACGCAGGACAAGCTAGATAAACTAGTAATATCATCAACCATGTGTAGTTAACTAGTGATTATGTTAAGATTGATTGTTTTTTATAAGATAAGTTTAATGCTAGCTATCACCTTACCCTGCCTCCTTGCTGCACTCGCATAACAGGTAGTCAGCCTGTCACGCAGTCTCCTCGTGTAATGCAATAATCAGTGTCCAAAAATGCCGATTACCGATTGTTATGAAAACATGAAATCGGCCCTAATTCATCGGCCATTCCGATTAATCGGTCGACCACTACTTTAGACCCACCCATCTCTTTAAGGATTCACATCTGAGGCTATGTACTAAACAACCAAAGATTTCAAGACTAAAGGCTGGTTTATACTACGGGTGTGTTCAGAAATTTAATCTGGAGTGCCAGAGTGTGCTCTGGGTGTTTGTAAACTCAGAGCGTTGTCAGATTGTACATTCGTAAATTAAGAGCGTTTCGGATTCGGAGCGTTTAGAGCTAACACTGGACGCTCTGGCCGACGAGTAGGGTTGATCCTAATGTTCTGACCTAACAGTAGTCAAGCACCCAAGCTAACTGGCTAACGTTGGCTAGCTTGCTAGCTACTTCCAGACACAAATGAGAAAACAGCTCTCTCTGATCATTTTACTCGCCCTAGCAAAGCTGATTAGGCTGCTTTTATGTTATCCAGAGCGTTGGTGACTGCAATTGTGCTGCTGGCAACAATTTAATTACACTGTTTTGCCAATGTTTACTGACACCGGCCATATTAAATGGGTGTTGAGCGTTCGTAAATTCATCAGTTATTGTGCGTTCTGGCACACGAGAGTGCTCTGAAATCGGAGTAGATAGCCAGAACAAATTTACCAGCTACGTCTGTCGACAGTTGTCTTAGTGACATCATAAACATTCTATTGAATAGTTACTTGTATTGTGGAGTCTTTTGTTTAGACATGTAGCTAGCTAGCAAAACAATGAATCATAATCCCAATTTGTAACGTTACTACCCTGCATGAATCTGCAGGCAGCTAACCAACCAGGTTCAATGTTTGTTACCTAACATTAGACTATAACTAGCAATGCAAATGGCTCTGAGATACAAATAATATTACTAGCTAACTAGCTAGCTAACAGTACACTTTAACTTGAAATGAAAATTACTTTCTGACAAAATTAGTAACGTGTAATATCTGAAAATGTAACTAGCTAGAGTATCTAACCCGTATACATGGATGGATGCTTCTCCCTCTCTGTCATGGATGCCATGACTGCCCTTAGTTTGAAGATGTAATCCGGAGACATGTGTTTTATACAACAGCCTTCTGTGTGTTCTCTTTTCGACTCGTCTGCATATTTGCAATCAAATGCCATACTTTATTTTACATCTCCTTAGCTATCATACTCTAATTGCACTTATTTCAAAACTCGATCCTGCAGAAAGTGGGGAACAACACTTACGCAGTTCTACTACCTAATATCTTTAAAAAAACAAGCTGTGTTAGAAAGGATTACCTACACATACTGACCATCTCGTATTATAGACAGAAGCGTGCTACATGGCAGACCAATCCTGACTAATCTCTTGGCATGTCTAGCCCACTCAATATCTCAACCAATCAAAGCTAGCGGGAAGGTTGTTCACTTTTTCCGTGGCTGAACCAACTAGTCTCATAATGTAACAATTTATTTGTATTTACAGATGGCATACAGGTTTGTTATTAAGGTACATGAAAGTTCACATGTTCCAGAAGGCATTTCTGCCACAAAAAAAAAACACATTTACATTTAAAAAAAAGTTTACTTTCAAATGGCGCTTCTGTGAACTAGTATAGTGCGTCATATGACTAGTTTCCTGAAACGAGTCACATATGAGAAATGTTTTGTTCAATGGATTGCCATTATGCAAATAGCCCTCAGACAGGATTATTTCATTCACATTGTTCTCTAACAAAGAGCCTGAACCAGGTCTAAATGAGTTGAGGATTTCCTCCTGCTTCACTCTGCTCTTCCCTGGAAGGACAGGACACACAGTTATAGGGTTAAAGGAAGAGGTCTAGTCAACTTGCCAGCTGTTACTAGGCAGGATCACTACATCGTTTGCAAGTCTCTCACAGTACCAGTGTCAACCACTGATGGTTTTGCAAAATAACATCTGATTCTATCACGTATCATATGAGTTTATCATCATATGAAGAACATCAAATCCAAACTTGGTTTTGCCATAGCATTTGATGTGAAGGAAATTGAAGTTGCACGTAGACACCGAGGCAAGATTTTGGCTTGCCCCTCCTAATGGTAATGGTTAGGATTTCAGGAGGGAATGCTGATATAGTAGATCTGTTCCTAGGGGCAACTTCATCCTACTCCTTTGATTATTACCATATCCTGGAGATCATTGGGAGATTGTTGTATCACTCTGAGGCAGTACTAATCACACCCAGATAGATGAGTGAGGCGATTCAGAACCGTGTGGTTGGTCAGTGATTAAAATCCAGACTGAGAGCAGTGCTGGGAGAAGTAAACCAGCATCAGGCTGGCAGGGCTGCCGTAATGACACAAACTGCTGCAATGCAAGAAAAAATGTATTTTTGAGGTGGGGGGTCTGGTTCCGTCATAGGACAGAGAGTGAAAGCTAGGAGTGGAGGGGTGATGGGGGCTGTAGGCCCGAGGCTGGAAGCCAGGAGGGGTAGGCTCAGAGCTGGCTATAGCCAGGGATAGAGTAGGGTTAAAAATGGCAGCATAGACCTGAGCCTTGCACTGACCTCTTAAATTGCACACTGACACCACCTGCCAAACAATGGATGTGCCCTCTGTCACCCCAACTGCGATAGAGATTCAGATTGGCCACAGCTCACACTTCCAACTGGTCCCGACTGAATTAGAGGGAGAGTAAGTCTTATTGAGATGCAGCAGCAACTGTTAGTTAGCTACAGCAGATGGTACTGTTCTGGAGATTGCCTGCAGTCATGGCTCATTGATATTTAAACAGCTTCCCATCTGTACCTGCTCCAGGGAGAGGCAGAGAAAGAGATGAACAACAGCCAGGGAACTGCAAACCAGAACCTCTCCCGCATGGTGCTTGATCACGCCATACGATTGTGTTTTAGCCACTGAAGCAGTATCTTTCTCATACCACTTGCTTAAGTCTGTGAATCTACTGTATGCAATGCATACGTCAAGGCCTAAATGTTAGAGGATCTATGGGGGTCATTGGGGTGGAACGGTGTGCTATTAAAATGATTCAAGTATTTGTCCCAATTTTTTCCTTTTGCTGCCAAAATGAACTTTTCAAATGTGACTGCTGTCTTCCTAACAGTGACAGGGATTTTTACCTGAGTCGTTAACAGTGGAATACGTTTCTTGTCGATCTGCAACTGAAGTCTATGCCACATCTAGTATTGGGACCCTCAAACCCATTATTTCTCCAACCAGCGCTTGATGCTACCAAACCCCAGATTAGGTTTTGTGTGTCTAAACACCAATGTATAATTTGATGGGTAAAGGAGTTAACGCTTAGTGAAATGCCACCTCATCACAGGCTATGAATGACGAGGAGGGTGAGTGGGGGCCTTGGCATTTCTACAGCTACCCGTTTGACGGACATCTAGCCAAGATAGCCCACCTCCGTCTCACCCTCTCTCAGGCCTGATGGACAGAGGGTTCGGAACTCTTTCTCATCTGTTCTCACATTTCTCTTGTATTTCCATTCGAAATTGAGATGAAGAATACTTTGATAGATATGGCAGCCCCTCACATCTGTCAATAAGCCAACACCACCTTGTGGCGACTGAGAACTGAGCAGTGACATAGTGAGAGGAATACTTCTGTGTAAATTACTATATCATGCCCTATGGCAATGGAATGGCATTCTACTATATTGTACTGTATGTACCTTTTCTGTTGTACTGTATGTATGTTGTCTGTTGTACTGTATGTACCTTTTTTGTTGTACTGTACCTTTTCTGTTGTACTGTACCTTTTCTATTGTACTGTATGTACCTTTTCTGTTGTACTGTACTTTTTCTGTTGTACTGTATGTACCTTTTCTGTTGTACTGTACTTTTTCTGTTGTACTGTATGTACCTTTTCTGTTGTACTGTACTTTTTCTGTTGTACTGTATGTACCTTTTCTGTTGTACTGTACCTTTTCTGTTGTACTGTACCTTTTCTGTTGTACTGTACCTTTTCTGCTGTACTGTACCTTTTCTATTGTACTGTATGCACCTTTTCTATTGTACTGTACCTTTTCTGTTGTACTGTACTTTTTCTGTTGTACTGTACCTTTTTCTGTTGTACTGTACCTTTTCTGTTGTACTGTAACTTTTCTGTTGTACTGTACCTTTTCTGTTGTACTCTATGTACCTTTTCTATTGTACTGCATGTACCTTTTCTATTGTGCTGCATGTACCTTTTCTATTGTACTGCATGTACCTTTTCTATTGTGCTGCATGTACCTTTTCTATTGTACTGCATGTACCTTTTCTATTGTACTGCATGTACCTTTTCTATTGTACTGCATGTACCTTTTCTATTGTGCTGCATGTACCTTTTCTATTGTGCTGCATGTACCTTTTCTATTGTACTGCATGTACCTTTTCTTTTGTACTGCATGTACCTTTTCTATTGTACTGCATGTACCTTTTCTATTGTACTGCATGTACCTTTTCTATTGTACTGCATGTACATTTTCTGTTGTACTGCATGTACCTTTTATGTTGTACTGTACCTTTTCTATTGTTTGTACCGGCACTGTTCTCTCAGCTATTGATCTAGAAATGAATGAAGAAAAGGACTTTGCTAAATGTCAGCGCACATGAAATCGATATCCGCTTCCCCTGGCATCCATTTCCGTTCCAAGTGTAGGAATCCATAATGTGCTGTTTTGTTGTGTTAGCAGCATGGCTGGTTTAATGAAAGTGCTGCTGTAGAATGAAATAAGATTTGATGTTTCATAAAGGAATTTTTCGTCAAGTTCTGATGATCATTATATTCAGATGATGATGATCTGTTGTCAAAATGTGAGTTGATGGAATAATAATAATAATAGTAATATTATGGTACTAAAGGATATAAATAGGTTTTGTCACTGACAAATGCTTGTTTTTTCTTCTGTGGTTTTGAAAAAGCTCAAAGACTTGTAAGTCTCCCTCCCTCTCCCCATCCTGCTCTCTCTCCCATCCTTAAATATCTTCCCATCCCTCTTTCTCCTCTTCTCTCTCCCCATCCCTCTCTCTCTGAGCCTTGCAGTCGATCTATGTTTACCCACTGTGACCTTTCCCATTTCCCATTTCTCCAATCTCCAGTCGATCTATGTTTACCCCACCCTCTTTCTTTCTCTCTCTGTCTCGGTACCAACCACGATGGCCTTTTCCATCTCCCCTGTCTGTCTGTAGTGTGGCAGGCTGCAGGATGGCTAGTGACAGCTCATCATGTTCAGTAAAGCAGGGGTACAGCCCCAACACTGGGACCTTCGTTATGTAACAACACCACAGACGGACAGGGACAGGCTATTTATAACCTGGACCCACCATCAATTTAAACACAAAGATGCTAGATGAGATAGAGTACTGTTTGGATGATTGTGTGTGTGCGTGCAAGTATATGTGTGTCTATAATAAATCAAAATATAACAGTTTACACAGTACACTATGTATTATAGTCAAAGGAAGGAAATTCCTCTACTTGGTTACTTCCCAAATTAACCCTTTACCACCCCTCCTTTCCACTCCTTTCACCCCTCCACCCCTCTCTCTCTTTCTCTGACGGGTGGTTGATAGAGAGGGTTTCTGGAGGGGGAGGGGCAGTCTGACTCCTGGCAGGAGTTGAGAGACTGCTGACTTGTGCGTCGGGCAGGATGTGTGTAAGAGGCAGGACTGAATCCTATATTTCAGAGCACAACAATTGGCTGAGAGCCAGGGTTGTTTTATATTTAAACACCACTTTAAATGTGTACATGACACTAGAGGTCGACCGATTATGATTTTCCAACGCCGATACCGTTACCGATTATTGGAGGACCAAAAAAAACCGCTAGCGCTTAATCTGCCAATTTTTTATTTATTTTATTTGTAATAATCACAATTACAACAATACTGAATGAACACTTATTTTAACTTAAAATATTACATCAATAAAATACATTTAGCCTCAAATAAATAATGAAATTTGTTCAATTTGGTTTAAATAATGCAAAAACAAAGTGTTGGAGAAGAAAGTAAAAGTGCAATATGTGCCATGTAAGAAAGCTAATGTTTAAGTTCCTTGCTCAGAACATTAGAACATATGAAAGCTGGTGGTTCCTTTTAACATGAGTCTTCAATATTCCAAGGTAAGAAGTTTTAGGTTGTAGTTATTATAGGAATTATAGGACTATTTCTCTCTATACCATTTGTATTTCATATACCTTTGACTATTGGATGTTCTTATAGGCACTTTAGTATTGCCAGTGTAACAGCAGAGCTTCCATCCCTCTTCTCGCCGCTACCTGGGCTCGAACCAGGAACACATCGACAACAGCCACCCTCGAAGCAGTGTTATCCATGCAGAGCAAGGGGAACAACTACTCCAAGTCTCAGAGCGAGGGACGTGTGAAACGCTATTAGAGCTATTTTTCACATCGGTTACACCAGCCTAATCTCGGGAGTTGATAGGCTTAAAGTCATAAACAGCACAATGCTTGAAGCATTGCGAATAGCTGCTGGCAAAACGCACGAAAGTGCTGTTTGAATGAATGCTTACGAGCCTGCTGGTGCCTACCATCGCTCAGTCAGACTGCTCTATCAAATCATAGACTTAATTATAACATAATAACACACAGAAATAGTCTTAGGTCATTAATATGGTCAAATCCGGAAACTATCATTTAGAAAACAAAACATGTATTATTTCAGAGAAATACGGAACCGTTCTGTATTTATCTAACGGATGGCATCCCTAAGTCTAAATATTGCTGTTACATTGCACAACCTTCAATGTTATGTCATAATTACGTAAAATTCTGGCAAATTAGTTCACAATGAGCTAGGCAGCCCAAACTGTTGCATATACCCTGACTCTGCGTGCAATGAACGCAAGAGAAATGACACAATTTCACCTGGTTAATATTGCCTGCTAACCTTTTTTTAGCAAAATAGGCAGGTTTAAAAATATATACTTCTGTGTATTGATTTTAAGAAAGGCATTGGTGTTAATGGTTAGGTACACGTTGGAGCAACGACAGTCCTTTTTCGCAAATGCGCACCGCATCGATTATATGCAACGGAGGACACGCTAGATAAACTAGTAATATCATCAACCATGTGTAGTTGTAACTAGTGATTATGATTGATTGATTGTTTTTTATAAGATAAGTGTAATGCTAGCTAGCAACTTACCTTTGCTTCTTACTGCATTCGCGTAACAGGCAGGCTCATCGTGAGGCAGGTGGTTAGAGCGTTGGACTAGTTAACCGCAGGGTTTCAAGATTGAATCCCTGAGCTGACAAGGTACAAATCTGTCGTTCTGCCCCTGAACAAGGCAGTTAACCCACCGTTCCTAGGCCGTCATTGAAAATAAGAATGTGTTCTTAACTGACTTGCCTCGTTAAATAAAGTTGTAAAAAAAATAAAATTGCCTTCCAAAAATACAGATTTCCAATTGTTATGAAAACTTGAAATCGGCCCTAATTAATCGGTCATTCCAATTAATCGGTCGACCTCTACATGACACTGAAACAAAATGTCCCCATGGGAACAATAAAGTCAGTAACTAAGTAAGTAAGTAAGGGTGATGGTTTTAATGCTCACACATGCACATACTCAGAATGGGCTAACCCTTTCCTCAACCCAGCATCACGCTCGCTCGCTCACTCGCTCGCTCGCTCACACACACACACACACACACACACACACACACACACGCACACGCACACGCACACACACACACACAAGTGTACTTTAACACACACACACACACACACACACACGCACGCACGCACACGCACACGCACACGCACACACACACACACAAGTGTACTTTAAAATTGGCATTGCCATTTTAAGGTACTGTAAAACCTCTATTAAACACTGAGTCTCAGATCGTTGCATGTCCTTTTTAATAGCCGGGCATCGGCACAAATTTCAGCTTATAAATGCCGGGTCTAAAGGAATTGCTTATATTTCTGTAAATTAGTAGGCACTCTTATCCAGAAAAACTTTCTGTACACTTTCATACTGGCCTCCCATGGGAATCGAACCCACAACCCTGGTGCCACAATCGCAATGCTCTACCAACTGAGCTACATTTGGAGTTGAGGTTACCACAGTGCTGATATTCCCACTGTCATCTGCATCAAACATAAATAAAACTATTCTGTCATCGTCGCTAGCCATAGTGCCACCAAAAGGAAAACACAACATCAAATTCAAGCTCTCCATGGTGAGGAAGCACAAAATAGGCTGGGTGTATGATACTGTATGCAGCCTCTGCAAGTCTGATCTGCAATGGATTTGTTATTATAATCTTTATACTGGTCATACTGGTCACAATAAATAGTGTGGTAATCTTTAAAAAAAATGATTAAGCAAAAGAAGCCTGTCTCTAATAAGCGCTAATGTTGTTTCGTTTAATACCGGAGTCACGCGTCGAAAACGCTAAGGAACTAACTTCGAAGCAGTGTGCCGATGCGTGTATCAGTTGATCAGAAGTACGTCATCAATGATGTCCGAAGCTTCGTTTGATCACATGCTTTTTCAGACCGTGTGTTGCAAAATGGGAGATTCCATTGATTTCGCTGCGGTTCCCGTGCTTTCTTCAAATCTATGCTGCTTTCAAACTTCAATCTCTCATACAAAATTAAAGCATCATACAAAATTTCATAGATTCCATTTTTGAAAAATAGTAAACTTGAATACAAAAAAGGGACGCATGAAATATATAAGATGCAAACCTGGTATTCCAACTGATTATAGGCTACTGAAGCGAACGACTTACCATTGCGCCACGGAGTTTTGATGAAAACAGTTGTGAAAAAAAAAACCTTGATCTGATAATCATACACATTTTTGCTGACCATCAGAGGTCACTAATGTGCATTGTGAACAGACAATGAAGCTCAAGAGTAATCAATTATTTTTCGCCACACATTGGTGAAATCACCGAAGCCTTCAGAAAGCCTCGGTTTCCCATCACTAACATTCGTTGGTTGTGTTCAGTGATTGAAGCAAATAACACCCGGGCTAATATTTGAAGTTTTATGACAGTACATTTTCTTATTATTTTTATGTTTGAAAAAAGCTAATATTGGAGCTGGAGTCTTGAACCAAATCTTGTTGTTTATATATTGTGGCCACTAGATAACGGTCATGTAGCTTAAAGCCATTTACAAACTAGGGAAACCAATTTACAAACCAATACAATGCTCTGATCATTGGCTGATCGCTTCCAACCCATAGTAATCTCCACCCAGTTCACTACTTTAAAATGTCTATGCAAAAATGTGTTATTTCTATGAAATGATCTACATACCTCTCTATGACACGCACTCGCACACACAAGAGAGTGAGATGTCTACAGTCACAGATGTCTACAATGTACAGCATATTTTACATGCTTATTGATGGAAACACTGTCCTGTTTCACTATTCTTTTGTCCTATTTGACATCAAGAATTGTAGTACATAAACTCCAGGGTATGTAAAATCATATGTAATCAGGGGTTTGAGATTAGTGCCTGGAATTTGAATGAGTTTAGATATAGTTAGGCATCTCTCAGAAGACGTCTACATTACAGAGAGATGGATGTTGCCTTGGTTCATGCTAAGAACATACCTAAAGAGGCCGAATGCTTGATAGTACACACACATGCACTTGCGCATGCCGGCACGCACGCACGCAAACACACACACGCACGCTAACAGAAACATACAGACGCAGAAACATGAGCCAGCATTAGTTCTGCAGTCTGAAATGTCATGGTTCAATGGTGTGTGGGCACACAGTGAGAGAGAAAGAGAAGGGAGGAGTAGGGAAAGAAAGTGTGTGTAGAAGGGTGGACAGATAGTGAAGGAAACATGGTGAGAGAGAGAAAATAAATGATAGAAAATTAATTTCCCAAATGATGGATGTCACCACTTCTCCCACACTCTGATCACACACACACACACACACACGCACACACACACACACACACACACACACACACACACACACACACACACACACACACACACACACACACACACACACACACACACACACACACACACACAGGTCAGCAACACCAAGCCTCAGAGGACTGGAAAGCTTCCCTCCTGCTTTCTTCTCTCCACTCCCTGCCAGTTGTAAGCTGAATGAAGCCCGTGAGCTGTGAGTTCTAAGAGGATCAATAGGTTTAACTCACTGTACACAGGAGGAGCAGGCACACACATAACAGGGTCAGGACATCCCACAGACTGACTGCCTGTGAGGGTGGGAGGGAGGGAGTGAGAGAGTGAGAGAGCGATAGGGAGAGCAGGGACAATAGCGCAGCGCTCCACTCATTTTCTTCCCCCTTTCCCTTCCAACCCCGGGAGCTCATGGGGACAGGCAAGATCTAGACATAGCGAAAGAGAGGGAGATAGAGATAGACAGAGAAAGAGGGAGAGAGAAAGAGAGAGTGTGACATGCCCTGTCACGCTAGTGTCGACTGCTCCCGTGCCGACCGTCTTCCCTGTCTGTCAGGAAAAGGAATGTTTTCCGGAGAGATGAATCCCTGAACCCGTTCACCATGAGGATGTGGGACAGCGATTTCCAGATCCTCGCCGGAAGAATCCCTCGGAAAAAAGAGCAGCCGCCTGAGAAGCTAGTAGCTGATCCTGTGTGGACTCCTGGGTCACAGTGCTGAGGACTCTCTTCCATTCACACCGCTGAAGCATTACAGCACTGCTTTCTTGTTTTGCTCGTTGTCATATTTGGTGGATTTTGTTAATAGTTGTGTTTACCCTGCATTTGTTTTGAGGATTTGTTATGCTCCAAACTACTTTTGTTAATCCAAGCTGGGGTGGCCTTGCATTATGTAGTCCATTCATATTCCAGCTGCTGACAACATGACTCCATAAAGGCTGACTTTGTGCCCAACACTGGAATGACTAAGTGGACCTCCAGTGTCATTACTATGGTATAGAGCACAGAGCAGTCTAAGGGGCAGGCAGGCATGATGTTGTTTTGGGAGTGGTCACAGTGTGTGGAGGGCAGTGTGTGTAGATAGTCTTAAAGGTTAGAGGGAAGATTCATCACGCGCCTTCATGAAGCCTGGACTCTGCCACGGGGCGAGGGAGAGGACTATGATGCACCTCAGCAACTTCCCTTTCAGGAGGCACTCATGGATTTGGTGAGTTTGTGCGTCTGTGTGCGTGTGTGTGCGCGCCTGTGTCCAACATGGCGGCAACCGTTGTGGACATGAGTTCTGTTCTCCTGCATGTTCTCCTGTGTCCTATGTGTTCCCGCTGGTCTGTACCATTCCAGGATGGTTAGAAACCCCGACAGGCAGCCCAGTTCTACTCTGGGAGATTTATTGTTCAATGGGCCAGACATTTCCTGCCATTTTCTCCCACATAAGCCTGTGGAGGCTTATGAAGCTAGCTAGCCATGGCTCCCCTGCTTTGGATTCCCCCTCTGCACTTTTCATCAGCCACTTAAATAGAGGCTCCTTTTGGGATGTGGCTTTGTCGGGGCCATGACAAGATTCCTTGCTGATTGCGATCTTCAAATTGTTTGTTATTAGAGCTAGTCATATAACAGTGACTCAATGTTTGGACCATAAGGGTCTCTGTCAGATTATTGACCCATACCTCAACGCTCCTGCTTCCTTCCTGTCCAGTATTAACATGCAGTACAGTCTTCAACACAAACAGGCTTCTGCTTTTCTTTGTGCAATGACAGAAGTGTTCTGGAGAGTGAGCTCAAACGATGGCTGTAGCACATGCTGTGCAGATTCATACTGTAGACATCATTTTTGCTTCTCTACGTGTGCACAGCCAAGCATTGTCTCAGGTCAGGAAAACTCCATACAAGACAATGGAATAATAATATAGCACATTTTTCTCAATCAATTTAGAGCGAACACATGCATTCGGTATAGATGGCCGACGTGGGAATAAAACCTCTAGTGTCAGCTGTTGAGTTTCTCTAGGTCAGGTCACATGGTTAGGAAAATATGTACAGTAGTTCCAACTCATTGTTTACTTGATCAGTATTAGATTAGATGCAGTGGAGGGATGCCACTAGACTGTGACCTTTAGAGAGGCCAAACCAGAGACCGTGGCTGTCTGAGGGAACAGCTGACAGACAGACAGCGGTCAGGAGGAATGTTCCTATCTAATCCAGTAGTAGCTACTTGAAGAGAAACAAACTAGCTCTCTCTCTTTCCTTCTCTCTCACTTTCTCTCTCTCTTTCGCTAAAACACACACATGCTCAGCATTGCCGCAAGTTATCCTTTGATATCGCTAGCTAAAGTCACACTTCAAACTTGAAGTTGATTACTTTTGTCATTCAGACGTGACATCATAGGGTTGCTGAGAAAGTATTTACCATGACATGCTATAATTTGTGAGGGCAACTTTGAAAGAGTTGACCTTGTCTGAAAGACTGTGTTGCAGATGCTTAAGGGTACCTAAAGATTTGAAAATACCAAGCCAGAAATGATAGTAAAATATGTAATTGTTTAAGGCTGTTCTTCCAGGAGGTGCTATCTAATCCTCATCCTCAAAGCCATGGCAGTACAGTAAGTAGGGGGGGATGTATAGTAGTGTACATGTAGGTGTGGGTCGTAACACCCTCAGGCCACTGCTGCCTTCTATGTTTGCATCCCAAATGGCACCGTTCTGACCCGTGGTGTAAAGTACTTAAGTAAAAATACTTTCAAATAATACTTAAGTAGTTTTTTGGGGTATCTGTACTTTACCTTACTGTTGATATCTTTTCCTAAAGAAAATAATGTACTTTTTACTCCATACATTTTCCCTGACCCACAAACGTATTTGTTACATGTTGAGATGCTTAGCAGGACAGAAAAATTGTCAAATTGACACACTTATCAAGAGAAAATGTCTGGTCATCGGCTCATCCCTACTGCCTCTGATCTGGCAGACTCACTAAACACAAATGCTTAGTTTGTAAATGATGTGTGAGGGTTGGAGTGTGCCCCTGGCTATCCTTACATTTGAAAAACTTTTACATTTGATACTTAAGTATATTTTAGCAATTACATTTACTTTCGATACTTAAGCAGATTTTAAAAACTTTTAATCAAGTAGTATTTTACTGGGTGGATTTCACTTGTACTTTTTTCATTTTTATGAAGGTATCATTACTTTTACTCAGTATGACAGTTGGTTACTTTGTCCCCCACTGCTTTTGACCAGGGTCTATAGGGCTCTGATCAGAATAGTGCACTATGTAGGGAATAGTGTGCTGCTGTTTTGGAGGGGAGTTAAATAAGGATGCTTAAGTCTTTCATTTAGTCATGAATTGATGCTCATTATAGAGATTGAATGGTTTAGCTTTAGCAGGCTGCTCTTAATGTATGGCAATAATTTGGCATTGCCATGTTAATTGGTTAGATAATCTAAATGGGGAATCATTCCTCCTCAGAGTTTCAGTACACAAGTACCGTATATGTTCCAGTATAGTACAAATACATAGTACAGTACAGAGTTTCAGTTTAGTATAAATGTTTTATTATTTTTCAATCATGTGTTTCCCCTTTCATGGATAGTCTCAGGGGTTTGGTGGGATATAACAGACAGATTGAGTGTCAACATGGCCACGTTGTCATGGTTGTCTGAACAAAGACTTTCTTCTCATTCCTTTAGTGATGAGCTGTCAGAAGTCATTTTGACGGTGTGTCTGTTTGCTGCAGGGGGGACCGAGCACTGTTTCAGTCCCCATAGAAGAGGAATGCACCATCCATCCCCTCCGGTGTGTGTGTCTACAGATGAGCTTTCAGATGGATGGTGCATTATTTATCACTAGTCTTCAAACTTCTTGAGCTGGCAGCACTTTGGCACTGTTTCTCTATGGTTGTATTCATCAATCTAGCAAGAGGGCAATATTTATGTCTGGGGGGGGAACACCTTTCAACCCAAATAATCTAGTACATAAAAGTATAATAAAACATATACAAATTTGATGATATCATAGTAAGTTCATGACGTGAAGGAATAAGCCTTTTCATACTTTGTAAAACGTCTATATTATACTGAGAAAAAATATAAACTCAACATGCAACAATTTTAAATATTTGACTGAGTTACAGTTCATATAAGGAAATCAGTCAATTGAAATACATTCATTAGGCCCTAATCTATGGATTTGACATGACTGGGCAGGGGTGCAGCCATGGGTGGGCCTGTGAGGGCATGGGCCCACCCACTTGGCAGCCAGACCAATCCTAATTCGTTTTTCTCCAAGAAAGGGCTTTATTACAGACAGAAATACTCCAGCAAGCGACCGTTGTTTGGTTGGCGAGGTTTCTGTAGCACTCGTAATTACGGAGTTTGCAAAACAGATGGCCACTGGATTGATGTAAATAATCCTGATATCATTCTGCCAGGTAGGCATAGACTACTTTGTAGTTAACATTGAATTGAGAAGGCTTTTGGCAAAACCTTTGTCTCTACCAGAGGAATGTTACCATTAGCATCATCGCTAATGGCACATGCACAGAGAGAGACATGGGCATTCATGTGTCATTTCATGTCTGTATTCCGTGATTCTGTCTGATTTTATAGGGCCCTAGGGAATAATGGCCATAATGCGTTGTGTCTGCCTCCAGCATACAAAAAAGCTTTGGACTTCCATACAAAATGACTTCTTTACTTATTTTAGGTTAAGGAAGTTTGTACAGTAGGCATCATTCTTTATCACACAGCTATATAAGTTATATGTATAGATCCGTGTGCTAGAGACGAAAACAACGAGTGGTCTGTCTTCGCTCTGCTGTGTAACAGAGCGTTTACGCTATACAAGCAGCACTCACCTAGCCATGCTATCCTCACCTTCATGTGGGTGCTAACAAGCTAGCATGCAAGCTAGGTAGTGTTACGTATCAACAGCTATTGCCAGCTAGTAGCGGTTGGAATCTATGGTGAGCTTCAAATGGTCACTCGCATCGCAATATCACAGAGGATTTGTATAAAGTCTAGAATGCCCACCAAAAATCACACCCTGACCAAACCAAAATAGAGACATAAAAAGCTCTAAGGTCAGGGCGTGACACCCACGTATAATAATGAGACACATGTTATTTTATACTGTCACGTTGTATAAAAGATTGGAGACAGGCGCAGGAATACGTAATAGGGGGTTTTAATACTCCACCCAAAAATATACAACATGCCATGAAAAGGCACGGGGACGAAGCCCAAAACAAACTCGTATACAAAAACACAGGGATGTAACCCAAACAAAAAAGTGAGGTTAAACCTCTAATAAAATACACGGACGAGACCCGTAATCACAAGCGTACAACAATACACGGGACAAGACCCGTAATAACAAGCGTACAACAATACACGGGACAAGACCCGTAATAACAAGCGTACAATAATACACGGGACAAGACCCGTAATAACAAGCGTACAACAATACACGGGACGAGACCCGTAATCACAAGCGTACAACAATACACGGGACGAGACCCGTAATAACAAGCATACAACAATACACGGGACAAGACCCGTAATAACAAGCATACAACAATACACGGGACAAGACCCGTAATAACAAGCGTACAACAATACACGGGACAAGACCCGTAATAACAAGCGTACAACAATACACGGGACAAGACCCGTAATCACAAGCGTACAACAATACACGGGACAAGACCCGTAATAACAAGCGTACAATAATACACGGGACAAGACCCGTAATAACAAGCGTACAACAATACACGGGACGAGACCCGTAATCACAAGCATACAACAATACACAGGACGAGACCCGTAATAACAAGCGTACAACAATACACGGGACAAGACCCGTAATAACAAGCGTACAACAATACACGGGACAAGACCCGTAATAACAAGCGTACAACAATACACGGGATGAGACCCGTAATAACAAGCGTACAACAATACACGGGACAAGACCCGTAATAACAAGCGTACAACAATACACGGGACAAGACCCGTAATAACAAGCATACAACAATACACGGGACAAGACCCGTAATCACAAGCGTACAACAATACACGGGACAAGACCCGTAATAACAAGCATACAACAATACACGGGACAAGACCCGTAATCACAAGCGTACAACAATACACGGGACAAGACCCGTAATAACAAGGGTACAACAATACACGGGACGAGACCCGTAATCACAAGTGTACAACAATACACGGGACGAGACTCGTAATAACAAGCTTACAACAATACACGGGACAAGACCCGTAATCACAAGCGTACAACAATACACGGGACAAGACCCGTAATAACAAGCATACAACAATACACGGGACAAGACCCGTAATAACAAGCGTACAACAATACACGGGACAAGACCCGTAATAACAAGCGTACAACAATACACGGGACAAGACCCGTAATAACAAGCGTACAACAATACACGGGACGAGACCCGTAATCACAAGTGCACAATACACGCAGCACGAAAGCCGAAACAACAAAGCACAGGTACTCATAAGACCAACGGATATGGGAACAATAACCGACCAAGAAAATGGTGAACAAATGGCACAATTATACAATTACTAATCAGGGGAAATGGGAACCAGGTGTGCGTGATGAAACAATTCAGTGACGCCTAGAGGCCGGTGACGTAGACCTCCGGAACTTGTGCACAGAATGAGCAACTGTAACGGGGGGATCCATGACATATACAAAAATAAGCAAGGTTTGAAATTACTATATTTTAGTCAAATATTATATCTGTTTGGGCTTCTTGTGATCAATTTGCAGTGAACAAATCATTTGTAATAATGTTCTGGCCCCCGAACATCCACTCAAGAATCTAGTTGATGATCCCTGCTCTAGGACAAAGTCACCAAAAATAGAAGCTCCTAACATATGTCAAGTTTTTTTGCATTCTGACTTTGAAAATGGTGTGAAATTAATCAAATAAGTTATGTAATCATATGAATAATTATTATCAGTAATTCTAGTGCCCAATTTCAGGTACTGTAGTCTTAATCCTCTCTGTCCCTGGTTTCCCAACACTAGCGAGCCCCTGCTGACTGAATGACTAGAACTTCACCCCCCTCATCTTGCATTTGTTTTACGGGATTAACATGTTTCTTTAGTTTTCCTCTTTACTTAGGTCTATCTCTTCAACATTAATATATTCAAATTCAGTCTCGATATTCAAGGTATATTTATTTAAAGATCTCAAAGTACATGTTGCGCTCTGAATTCAAGCCAGTGTTGTTATTTTCTGAGCGTGTTGTGTTGTTAACATGTGCTCTGCCGTACAATAGACTAGAGTATGTATTTGAAAGCCCCATGGCTCCTGGTCCAGTAAGACATGAGCACAAGCAGATGCCAGACTAAATCTGCCATTTACCTCCATGACAATAAAGCCTCACCTGGCTAGAGAGAGGCTGATTGGCTGTTACACAATCCCAGTTCACCTTGGATTTGGCACTCAGCAGGCAGGCACGCACGCACGCACACACACACACACACACACACACACACACACACACACACACACACACACACACACACACACACAAATACACACACCTACGTAGGAGAGTGATTTTTCATCTATACTCCTCAGACCTCTAGACAGGCAGTGCTATCTTTGTCAACAGAGGACGCTCGGTTGTCTTTGTCATTGGGTTTAGAGCAATAGTTTGTCAGTTAGATAGTCGAGACTTCACAGCTCTCATTGAAGGGATTAATGAGTGGCTTAGTGTTAGGTTGGCAGACTCACTTTTCATTTGTCACAAACACATTTGTCGCCATAGTGATTTTTTGGGGTTGGACTTCGGAGAGCTAATTACTGTTCTTGTCTTTTTCTGCCCGATGTTCAATATTATTACATGGCTATAAATACTTGAAGACAGAGCATTAGTTTCAGGAACAGAGTTAATGTGGGAATAATAACATTATTGTAGCTGGCACTGACAGTTTGACTCAATCTAAAGGCGTTTTCATCATGCAACACTATTTGTCATGTCATGTTATTACCATGTTTGTGGGCTTGGGTCTGAGCACTCTAATAATGGGAATGAAATAAACATTGTATGTTGATTTTTATTTGCAGAAATATGAAATAATCCGAAATGTAACAACAGCTGCAGTGTACCTACAGTAATCATATACAGTGAATCCTAATACACTTTGATGTACTGAGCGAGGAGAGGAGAGAAAAATGTGAGGTATATTTTTAGATACTGTACCATGGTACAGTAGGAGTTGAGATGGAGCTCTGCGCTTTATTTGCTCCCGGAGGTATTGGCACTGTGAGGCCTCAAGAATCAAGTCAGACAGGTGGTGAAACTGGATGAAATGAGCTGCTCCCTTTCTCCCCAAGAGCTCTCTTTCTCCCCATTTAGTCTTGTGCAGGATCAAATAGTGTATACCCAAACTTAGAGAAAATTGCCTCACTCTCAGTTACTTTGCTGCGACCCGAGGTGGAGGTTAAGAAAATTGGCTTTTGGTGACGTCGTAGTGCTGCCAGAATCGCATCCTTCTGGAGGCAAAGCCATCACTCAGTGTACCCATAGGACCAGCAGAGATGAGAGAGAGAGAGAGAGAGAGAGAGAGAGAGAGAGAGAGAGAGAGAGAGAGAGAGAGAGATGGAGAGAGATGGAGAGAAAGAGAGAGAGAGAGAGAGAGAGAGAGAGAGAGAGAGAGAGAGAGAGTGTGTTGCTGACGCCTCTCCTGCAGCATCAATCTCTGTCATCCTGCCGTGCTGCTTGTGATACTCAGATCTTTATTAAGGTGGGCTATATAGAGCCAGACTGGGGGGGCAGTCTGCTGCAGAGCTGCATGGGGGCAGTAGACAGCTTGTTGGAGAAGTGTGTGCGTGCCGTATGCATGTGTTGCACGTAGTGATGTTCCATGGAAAATGACTGTTCGTCTGGATAGGAAGAGCATCAAAGCAGCATAATACTGTGCCATTTCTAAACAATAAAATACTTTCCTTGTTACTCAACTCGCTACTCACCGTCTATACAGTAACTGTTGTTTGCACATTCACAGCTTGTTTTGTGTCTTTTGGTAGAGGAGTGTTTCATGCCGGGGAGTGAGTCAGTCAGTCAAAGCTGGCATTAGTCTTCTTACCAGATGTGAAGCTCGTCGTTCTCAGGATGTGCTGTTCTCTCTCCTTAGCCCTCTCTTTCCCCCACACACGCACACTGAATGCATTCACAAACACACACACACACACCTTTTCTCTCACTCTTATTTCACTCACTCTCACACACAGGTACTCAGACTCAGACACGCACGCACGCACACACACACACACTCAGAGCTTAAGTCAAAGGAGGTGCAGTGAGCCATGGCTGGAGATAATGTTCCCTTTACTCACGATAACCAGCAACAGCCAAGATCTAATGACTCATCCAGCACCCCAGATCTGCATCTTTTTTTATGTGTGTAGTGTGTGTGTAAGTGCGTGCACATTCGTGTGTGTGAAAGTGAGCATTTATCAACCATTGTACTGGACAGAATATGTGCTTGGCAGGGCCAGTTCCTTTGAGTAACCATGCATCACTTTGTCTGGGATCCACTGTCAGATTCAATGCTCAGTATATTTTAGGTGATATATTAAAGGTGATAGCTTTACAAAATCAAATTGTATTTTTTTAACTAGGCAAGTCAGTTAAGAACAAATTCTTATTTTCAATGACGGCCTAGGAACAGTGGGTTAACTGCCTGTTCAGGGGCAAAATGGCAGATTTCTACCTTGTCAGCTCAGGGATTTGAACTTGCAACCTTTACGGTTACAAGTCCACCGCTCTAACCACTAAGCTACCCTGCTGCCCGGCCGTATTGCTCACATACACATATTTAGCAGATGTGGGTGTAGCGAAATGCTTGTCTTCCTAGCTCCAACAGTGCAGTAGTATCTAACAATTCCCAACGATACACACAAATCTAAAAGTAAAATAAATATATAAATATTAGGATGAGCAATAATTATCGTTATCGTATGAAAAAATATATTATTTTACATATCACCCAGCCCTACACCATAGACCATATGCACTATTTGACTGTCAGGTTGTCATTCTAATAATTTTGTCTGCAAGGCCTTTTTAAGGCATGTCCCTGTACTTACTATTGAGATGTGTGCAGCCATCCTCACACAGAAGAGAGCCACTGCGACTGCATAGCCCCAACCCTCACATCCATTTTATTGAATTCCCTCTGCTCTGTTTCCCATGTATCCCCAGTAGCAGAGGTAAGATAGAGCATTCAATCTTCTGTATCTCTCTGGAACATTTGGAACACAGCAGTCAGATCAATAAAAATGCAACCCCGGTGTCAGATCTTTCAGAGGAGAGTAGAGATGGCCGCAGGTGGTTCATGACTAAATTCACCATAAATCAGATCTATCTTTTCTATCTCTGTGTCTGAACGGTTGAACCTCTCAGAGCAGGGGCACAGTAGGCTGGCAGCCTGGCAGCATGTCATCTAACAGCATGACACCTGCCCTCTGCCCAGAAAGGGATTGGAGATACACAAGGCAAATACAAATATGAGCACGATTAGAGATTAAGCTCCTCCTTAACCCAGCCTTACAGTAAAGGTGCTACAGCCTAGTTGTCTGGTATCTGTTCATATCATTAGTGAGTGTGAGGTCAGAGATCTGGTGCTGTGTCCATGCGTACGTCACCATTAGACCCCAACAATGGCCGTCGGATCTAATCAGACAGGCCTTTCCTGCTGGAACAAAAAAAAAAACACTGAGACCGGTGGCCAATAGCAGTCACACCTCGCTCACAAAATAAACAGATGTAATGAAACAAAAGCGTTGATTTCATTGACTTTGAAAAGGCTTTGACAGTATAGACCGAGAGAAGCTGTGGAAAGTATGGCACAATATGGAATCCCACCCAAATTCATCAACATCATTAAGCATACCTACCAAGGAATGCAATTTCAAGTCCATCATGAAGGAAGTCCAACAGAAAAGTTCCAAGTCCTTAATGGCATGCGGCAGGGCTGCCTGCCCTCTCCCTTCCTCTTCCTTCTTTGCGTAAACTGTATCATAAAACAAACAACCAACAATCAAACCGGTATTCGATGGAGCCTGACCGAACAGCTAGAGGATCTAGACTTGGCTGATGATTTGGTACTATTAGCACACACTCACCAGCAGATACAGAAAAACCCCATACTCCAAAACAGCGATTCTCAACTGGTGGGTCGCAACCCAAATTTGGGACGCGGGAGGTTTTGAATGGGTCAGAGAAAAAAAAATCTAAATATATCTATATTCTTTTAATGAAAAATACTCCTGTATAAACTTAGATGACTTAAACCAGGTCGAAAGTGTGTAGAAATTATAATGAACTTATATTTTGTAACAATTTAATATTTTTTATTCAATCACAGTATTTTCAATATAGAATTATTAGAAGCGCTATTTAGCGTATTTATTTGATTTTGTGGTCTCAAACCATTGAGTTTAACATTCTTCATCAAGAATATGGGCAAAATTGAATTATTGACAATGAAAAAGGTGGGACTGTCGTTGCTGGTACATCTACTATCAATATAGCATTAGACATCGTTTTCCAGATTGCATTTTGACAACAAAAAATGGCAGTGTGAATATTAGATCGCGACTGAGACAACCTGGTTGAAATTGGGTCCCGAGGCAAAACCAGTTGAGAACCATTGCTCTAGAAACAATAGCAGCTACGTTGGACTTGAGATCAACCTCCCAAAAACCAAAATCATGAGGATCAAGAATAAAAACAACACACGCATAACCATGGAAAACAACCAACTAGAGGAGGTAGATAGATTCACCTATCTACAGTAAGTAGTGTTACGGAGGGACAGATTAGAGATATCAAAGCAAGAATTAGTGAAGCAAGAACAGCATACAACACATTGTTCTGTACGGATCTGATGCATGGAGAACCACCACTGACACACTGAACAAATCGCAAGCATTCCCCAACCACTGTCTCAGACACCTTCTGGGAGTCCACTGGCCAGATATCATCAGCAACATCAAGCTGTGGGAAACTACTCAACTAGAACCAATCGCAGAACAACTCAAGAGGAGAAAGTAGAGTTGCATAGGTCAGACACTCGCAAAAGAAGAAGACCTAGAACTACCTGGAGACGAAGCACAGAGCAAGCGATTAAGGTTGTGGGTCTGACATGGCAACGCCTGGAGAGGAGGGCAAAAGACCGAAAGGGATGGAGGCGATCCATCAATAACCTATGTTCCTCAAGGAATACAAAGGCCTGAGTAAGGAAGTAACACAACAAAAAGGTGTGATTATTCTACAGGAGAACAATCCTGGGCACTGACATGGGGTTATGTGAAGTACATGAACCACACAGTTCTGAGTAGTTAGAACATTCTGGAAAATTTAAAGACATCCTATAGCCTATATCCGGTATCCTAACCAGGATTTCTGGAAAACCTGGGAATTTTTTGGAAAGTTACAGGAATTTTGCAACCCAAGCTGAGTCAAATCAGCGCAAAGCAGAACATTCCAAACAATAGGCCTACTGGTCATCCCTCTTGTCCCAGCCCTTCAGGGTAGGTGGCTTACTTGTTTGTGAATGTAGGTAATTTGGGAACAGAATGTGAACAATGGATCGTTCAGCTGATCTGTTATACTGACGTCTGTATCGTCCGATTGTTTCTATCCGTTGGCGTTAGTGTTACATGGCTGGGCTAATCACGTTAGGATTCACCTGCAGAAAATGTTTATGAGAACAGCAACAATAGAGGCCTATTGCTTATGACGAACAAGGTGATTAGGATCAGTGTGATGGCAACAATGGACGGAGTAGCTTACCTTGGCTTATCATCAGAGAAGGAGTCCGCGGCGATGACGTGGACGTCGATCAAGGCAGCCCCCCCGAACTGCTTTGATTCAGAGGGGTTTGGTTAAATGCGGTAGACACGTTTCGGTTGTATGCATTCAGGTGTGCAATGCCCTTTCCCTATCCCCAAACACGCAGACATGATCTGTCCATAATACAGCACCAGTGGGCTAATGCTATAGTCAGGTACATAATTATTGGTACCCTTGATAAAAATGAGCAAGAAAGACTGTATAAAATAAATGATACAAATAGTGAGACATATTTTACTGTATGCTCAATTAACAATATATATATATTTATACTAATACAATTGCTCAGCGAAGTAGATTTTTTTAAACAAGTAAAAAAAATCTCAAAAAGATATGGGTCAAAATTATTGGCACCCCTGTTTTCAATATCTTTCAGTCCCTCACCTTGTGTGGATAATGGCACTGAGCCTTTTTCTAGAATGTTTAATGAGATTGGAGAACGCTTGGGGAGGGATCTTAGACCATATATCCATACAGAATCTTTCAAGATCCTTGATATCCTTTGCCTGCTCTTCAATTCAAACCACAGGTTTTCAGTGGCTTTTTAAGTCCGGAGACTGAGATTGATGGCCATTGTAAAATGTTGATTTGGTGGTCAATTAACCATTTATTTGTGGATTTAGATTTATGCTTGGGGTTAGATTCGGGACCTTTTAGCCAAAAAACCTGGTTACTTCTGCCAGGAGGCTGAATCTTGGCCGCAAGTAGATCTATACTGGAGAGCTCTTCTTTGTCTATACCTTTTCAACATCATTCACACCCTCTTAAGCCCCACAGATATCTTTAATGATTCGCATGTGAGTAAGTAAGTGTAGTAAAAAAAACAAAGACTTCAAGACTAAAAGTGGTGAAAGTAGTAGCCTACAATAAGGGAAAACTCTGGGTAAAAAAATACACTATCTAGTCCTTGGCCTATATCCTCATCTGACTTTAATGCAGGTCATGTTGTTCTTACTGTCTCTGGTAAACACACACTATATCAAATACAATCTTATTGGTCACATGCACAGGATACAGAAGGTACAGTCCAGTGAAATAGTTACTTACATATTTGCATAGCAGCAATATCAAAAATAGAATTTGTATTCAATAATCACTTTATAATTATTAGATGATGCTTACCCAGACATACTTGTCTAAATTGATGGGTCATGTGAAATAAATGATATAACCACTCCCCATCCACATCTAGCAAAGTGGATGGGTCACTATTGTCTGGACATGTACGTACATATTTTCATGAAATAGAAGAGATGACCGTAATCACCTCAGACACACCTAGCTAACTTGATGGGTCACGTAATCAGTCTTTTGTTTAGCCATGTAGCTAGCTAGCTAAATAATGAACCACAATCCCAACCCATACTACTAGCGATACAAATGGATTGTCATGAAATGAATCTTCAGCTAGTTAAAGCTAACCAAGTAAGTGCAATATTAGCTAGCTGTGAACAGCTCATTCCATCTCATCCAACTCACTGTCATATTCAAAGAGATGCTCCCAACTCCTCAATTTTGCAATATTGGTGATTGCGTGCCCATTGAAGACGCTTCTTCTTGTTTTTAGCTGATAGGAGTGGAACCCTTTGTGACTGCAATAGCCCATCTGTGGACCGACGACTTGTGTGTTCCGAGGTGCCGTTCTGTGCCATTATTTGTATGTTTGAGGTCCGCCTGTTAGCTTGCATGATTCTTGCCATTCTCCTTCGGCTTCTTTCATCAGCAATCTGTTTTTGCCCACAGGACTGCTGCTGACTGGATGTTTGTCTGTCGCACCATTCCCGGTAAACCCTAGACACTGTCATGTGTGAAAAGCCCAGGAGGACGGACGTTTTAGAAATAATGGTGTGCCCGGCACCGGCAAACAAAATTGCTTAGGTTACATATTTTAACCATTCGTTCCATTTTTTTCCCTTCATTTTTAAAAAACATTTAATTAACCTTTATTTAACGAGGCAAGTCAGATAAAAACAAATTCTTATATACGATGACGGCTTACCCCGGCCAAACCCGGGCAACACTGGGCCAATTGTGCACCGCCATATGTGACTCCCAATCACAGCCAGATGTGATACAGCCTGGATTCAAACAAGGGACTGTACTGACACCTCTTACAGTGCCTTTGACCGCTGCGCCACTCGAGAGCATCTGAAGTGTAACAGAATGCATAGACGCCTGTCTGTCTGCTTTATATCGCAAACCACCACCACGTGACTCACTGCCTGTAGGAGCGATTCATTTTTGTGAATGGGGTGGTGTACCTAATAAACTCTCCGGTAAGTGTACAGTATATAGCTGTGTTACACTTAGAATTACATATTAGAACTCGGGTATGACATCACAACATCTATTATAAGGTGCTCAACTGCATAAAACCATAGGAACTCTCAGGATGATGACCCTGTTGTTGTGTTTATGACAACAACACAGCTTATGACAAAGTATGATTACAACTACCATTGTGTCGTTGTATTATTATGATCATCATGTTGGCCCTGGTGCTCTATATTCTGTTTGGAGAACAGCTTAACCAGGCTAATCTCCAGATTATTTTGGGATCTTCGGGAATCCTTGATCGTGGCAGCCCCTTACACACAAGCACACACACATTTTGTCTGTGCCCATATGCCCTTACTCACTCTCCCACCTCCCAAACACATGCAGTGACACTACGCTGTGATGATGTCATCAGGGTTTTAAAGAGGGATTACTCTGACATCACTGAGAGGGGTGCCAGACTAAACCTATTAGCACAGGCATGTGCTGTGTGTGTGTGTGTGTGTGTGTGTGTGTGTGTGTGTGTGTGTGCCCGCGCGCGTGAATGTTTGTTTTCCCGGAGATTAGAAAAAAAGAAAAGAGAGTGTCAGAGTTTGATTGAATGATTGATTTGATTATTAATGTAATTAATCTGTCATTACTGTTGACGTTATTGTAATATGTTATATTGTATTTAAATTCATATATGCACATGAGGTATGTGGGAGGCTGGGGGGGTGTAACTCGTAATATGTATAGGTAATAGGAATGTAGATCTTTGTTTGTGTTTTTGTGCTTTTACTTTGCTTATGATGTTTTTCAAATTGATGTATTGTTTTTTACATTTCTTAAGGACTCTTGAAAGACTAGCCCTTGGGCTAAAACAGATCCTAATAAGATCAAATCAAATCCATCCATCTTGACACTTTGCATCCCATTAGCTGTGATGTGTCAGAGTGGTGTTGAGTTGATATTGGATTTGACCTGTAAACAGCTTACTGGTGCTCCATGTGCTTCTCCCAGAGACAATCAAAGATGTTCTACGTGAGGACATCACAGTGGTAAGACACTACCCCCTGTTTTGTCTGCTCATTTAATCTTCATATATTGTAATTGCAGCTTTTCACATTTTTTTTTTAATGTTATGTGTTGGCACACCAGTCTTGTTGTTTTGTGCACACTAGGATTCTGTCTATCCCTGTGCACTGACTGCAGGACTGTGACTGAGCATGGGAGACTCAGAGAGCCATGGTGGTTACATGTGTTCCTGGGAGACACTGAGTGAGATTACTGTACTGTACGCCTGTCTGCGTCTGCTTTTCTCATATTCATGTGTATGACTAGTTTTGTTTCACACCTCTGTAACACACACACTCGTTTGCACACACACACACACACACACACACACACACACACACACACACACACACACACACACACACACACACACAGAGAGAGAGAGAGAGCTGTCGTCTGCCTAATCCACTAGTGTGTTACGCTTGTCCCATCATATTTATAGACATGTCAAAAGATTTTGATACAGTTGATTGTTCTTTCTTATTGGGGAAGTTGTCTGTGTTAGGCCTTGGCACTGATGCCTGTTTGTGGTTTCAGAATTATCTTAGTGACAGAACCCAGGCTATTATGATAGACGGGGTCAAATCTGAATTCCTTGAAGTGCTTAAAGGGGTACACCAGGGATCGATTTTGGAGCCATTGTTGTTCACGTTGTATATAAATGACATTGGGAATACTGTTAACACCTGTAACATTCATCTTTACGCAGATAACACAGTTATTTACTCCTGTGCCTCTTCAGTGCAGCAGGCCATTGGTGACCTTCAGCATGATTTTGACTCAATCCAAAAATCACTTACTGATCTTAAATGAGTGTTAAATGCAAATAAAACCATGCTGGTCTCTAGATCTCGTAATGTTTACCCTGAGGACTTGCGTATTTGCACTCCAAATGGAACCTAAATTGAGAATGTTTTTCACTATAAGTACTTGGGTATCTGGTTTGATGACAAGTTGTCTTTTGAAACAGACATTGACATTAACTTGACAAAGAAGCTGAGATCTATGATTGTTGTTTATATAGAAATAAATCCTGCCTCAGTCCTGAAAATAGAAGGAAGATTGTTCAAACAACGCTTCTCCCTTTAATATACGGTAATATTATTTATATGCACGCGACAGCCTCTGTTTTGAAACCATTGGACTCAGTATTTTATTACCCCTGGGCACGGTTTTAGGACTCACCCTTGTATTCTTTACAAACATGTGGGATGGACCTCTGTCTGTATGAAGAGAGCTGCACTCTCTTATTTATTTATTAACAAAGCAGTCTTGCAGAAACTTCCTTTGTACATTACTTCATTGATTCATTTTAGACCTACAAATTACCAAACCCATTCACAGGGATGGATAACTCTGGAGATCCCTTTGGTCTCCACAGAATTAGGAAAATCAGTTTTTCATTTTTTCCCCGTTATTTGTGGAACAGTACACATAATTCCTTGCAATTAGATATTCTGGTGCCTTTCAGGAATGTTCAATTATTGATTGGAGACTTATGTTACTGAATGCGATAGATTTTTAAAAATATATTTAATGTTGTGTATTATGTGTTTTATTATAGTGTTTTATTATAGTGTGTTTAATTATAGTGTGTTTTATTATAGTGTGTTTTATAATAGTGGATTTTATTATAGTGGGTTTTATTATATTGTTTTTTATAGTGGGTTTATTATAGTGGGTTTATTATAGTGGGTTTATTATAGTGGGTTTTATTATAGTGGGTTTTATTATAGTGGGTTTTATTATAGTGGGTTTTATTTGCAATGTATATGTAGGGCTGTTGTTATATTTATGTATTGTGGTTTATTTGTAAACGTATACAGGGCACTCTTGTAAAATAGTTTCATATCAATGTGACTCCCTGTTTAAATAAAGGTTAATAATAACATTTGAAGTGTGGAAAACTTTTTGATTGCTTTGTGAACCAGTGAGTCAGTGTAGAGACTGAAGGCTCAATTTGGCTGGCGTTAAGGGTACGCTAGTGTCACTGGCGCCAGGGTTAGTAGGGCCATAGGCATCCTAGCAGTTAGAGTGTTGGGCCAGTAACCTAAAGTTTGCTGGTTCAAATACCAGAGCCAACAAGGTGAAAAATATGTCAATGTGCCCTTGAACAAGGCACTTAACCCTAATTTGCTCCAGGGTCACTGTATGGCCAACTCTGTAAAAAAAAAAACATTTACTACACAGATTCTGTGTATGTGACAATATAACATCTATATATTTTTTTTTACCCAACTTATTGCGTATCAGCTTGCTGTGTAGGGCGTGCGTACTGGCGGTAGAGAAGGCATGCGCAAAGCCTGTGTTACAACGGTTTCATGATATAACAAATATATACAATGGGGGGGGGGGGGGGGGGGGGGGGGGACAGACAAAACGTGCACAAGCACTTACAATAAACAATACCGGACAAGGACATGTGGGGAACAGAGGGTTAAATACACAACATGTAATTGATGGAATTGAAACCAGGTATGTGGGAAGACAAGACAAAACAAATGGAAAATGAAAGGTGGATCGGCGATGGCTAGAAGACCAGTGACGTCGACCACCAAACATCGCCTGAACAAGGAGATGGAGTATGGAGCGAACGGAGTACGCCGGGGCCCCCTCGATGTCCAGAGGGGGCGGAGGGGGGAACCCGCGCCTCAGACTCCTGGAGCGGGCCAGCCACCACCGGCCTGAGGAGAGGCACATGGAACGAGGGGTTAATACGGTAATCGGGGGGAAGCTGTAACCTATAACAAACCTTGTTCACTCTCCTCAGGACCTTAAATGGCCCCACAAACCGCGGACCCAGCTTCCGGCAGGGCAGGCAGAGGGGCAGGTGGGGGTCTGCGTTCTCCTTTTGGCGCAGCATGGCCCGCTGAAGGTGCACACGGACAACTTCCCATGTCTCCTCTGCGCACCTGAACCAGTCGTCCACCGCAGAAGCCTCGGTCTGACTCTGATGCCAAGGTGCCAGAACCGGCTGGTAGCCCAGTACGCACTGGAAGGGAGAGAGGTTAGTGTAGGAGTGGCGAAGCGAGTCCTGTGCCATCTCGGCCCAGGGCACGAACGCCACCCACTCCCCCGGGCCGGTCCTGGCAATAGGACCGCAGAAACCTGCCCACATCCTGGTTTACTCTCTCCACCTGCCCATTACTCTCAGGGTGAAGCCCTGAAGTAAGGCTGATCGAGACCCCAAGACGTTCCATGAACGCCTTCCAGACCCTAGACGTGAATTGGGGACCTCGATCAGACACTATATCCTCAGGCACCCCTGAGGCCTACGCAGTCTGTAGGGCCGTAGGGAGACCGGGCAGAGGGAGGAGACGACAGGACTTCGAGAACCGATCCACAACAACCAGCATCGCGGTGTTACCCTGTGAGGGGGAGATCCGTTAGAAAATCCACCGACAGGTGCGACCAAGGACGTTGTGGAACGGGTAAGGGATGTAGCTTCCCTCTGGGCAGGTGCCTAGGAGCCTTACACTGGGCGCACACCGAGCAGGAGGAAACATAAACCCTCACGTCCACCAGTACCTCCCGCTCAAACAGCGCACTGTCCGACCGATCCCAGGATGACCAGAGGAGGGTGACGTGTGGGCTCAATAGATCAACCGGTCATGAACAGCAGACAGGACGTACAGACGCCCAGCGGGACACTGGACAGGAGCGGGCTCTGCACGTAACGCCTCAATGTCCGCGTCCAGCTCCCACACTACCGGCGCCACCAGGCAGGAGGCGGGGAGTATGGGAGTGGGATCCATGGGCCGATCCTCTGTGTCATACAGCCGGGACAATGCATCTGCCTTCACGTTCTGGGAGCCTGGCCTGTAGGAAAGGGTAAACACAAAATGGGTGAAAAACATGGCCCACCTTGCCTGGAGAGGGTTCAATCTCCTCGCTGCCCGGAAGTACTCCAGATTGTGGTGGTCAGTCCAGATAAGGAAAGGGTGTTCAGCCACCTCAAGCCAATGTCTCCACGCCTTCAAAGCCTTGACGACAGCCAGCAGCTCCCGGTCCCCCACATCATAGTTTCGCTCCGCTGAACTGAGCTTCTTCGAGAAGAAGGCACAGGGGTGGTGCTGGAGTGGAGTACCCGAGCGCTGAGAGAGCACAGCACCTATCCCAGCCTCGGACGCGTCCACCTCCTCTATGAACGCCAAAGAGGGATCCGGATGGGCCAGCACGGGAGCCGAGGTAAACAGAGCCCTCAGGTGACCAAAAGCCCTGTCCGCTTCAGCCGACCACTGCAAACGCACCGGGCCCCTCTTCAGCAGTGAGGTAATGGGAGCCGCTACCTGACCAAAACCCCGGATAAACCTTCGGCAGTAGTTGGCAAACCCTAAGAACCGCTGCACCTCCTTTACCGTGGTGGGAGTCGGCCAATTACGCACAGCATAAATGCGGTCACTCTCCATCTCCACCAGAGACTCTGGGGTCGAGCCCAGTCACTATCGCAGCTGGCTGCGACCGGGAGGTCCATGGGGCGACGCACAACTGGCCTAGCGTCGTCCGGGGGGTTTGGCTGGTAGGGATACATGATCTCATCATGTACTAGTGACTCCTGTGGTGGGCGCAGTGCACGCTAACCAGGTCGCCAGGTGCACGGTGTTTCCTCCGACACATTGGTGCGGCTGGCTTCCGGATTGGTGGCGCGCTGTGTTAAGAAGCAGTGCGGCTTGGTTGGGTTGTGTTTCGGAGGACGCATGGCTTTCGACCTTCGTCTCTCCCGAGCCCGTACGGGAGTTGTAGCGATGAGATAAGATAGTAACTACTAACAATTGGATACCAATAAATAATAAATAAATAATAATAAAAATAATTGAGCCCTGGGAGTTCATACAGCTTAGCTCTTCACTGAAACATCCAACTTAATGGCTGTGTTTACACAGGCAGTCCAATTCCGATATATTTTTTGACCAATCACATCAGATCTTTTTACATCAAATCTTTTTCAAAACACAAATTAATGGAAAAAAATATCTAAAATGGGCTGCAGGTATAAACGTAACCATGGCAGGTAGACTAGTCATGAACTTTCCATGGATGTTGTGACCCTTGAAGTGTTTGTGCTTTTCACATATTGTTCTCTTCAGGAAACCTGTTTTACTTGGGAACATCTTCAGAAAATATTGATAACTGTACATTTATATCATTCATCATGTCTTGTAAACTCAGCAAAAAAAGAAATGTCCTCTCACTGTCAACTGCGTTTATTTTCAGTAAACTTAACAGGTGTAAATGTTTATATGAACATAACAAGATTCAACAACTGAGACATGAACTGAACAAGTTCCACAGACAAAGGGGGGGTCAAAATCAAAAGTAACAGTCTGTATCTGGTGTGGCCACCAGCAGCATTAAGTACTGCAGTGAATCTCCTCCTCATGGCCTGCACCAGATTTGTCAGTTCTTGCTGTGAGATCTTGCCCCACACTTCCACCAAGGCACCTGCAAGTTCCCGGACATTTCTGGGGGGAGTGGCCCTAGCCCTCACCCTCCGATCCAACAGGTCCCAGACGTGCTCAATGGGATTGAGATCCGGGCTCTTCGCTGGCCATGGCAGAACACTGACATTCTTGTCTTGCAGGAAATCACACACAAAACAAGCAGTATGGCTGGTGGCATTGTCATGCTGGAGGGTCATGTCAGGATGAGCCTGCAGGAAGGGTACCATATGAGGGAGGAGGATGTCTTCCCTGTAACACACAGCGTTGAGATTGCCTGCAATGACAACAAGCTCAGTCTGATGATGCTGTGACACACCGCCCCAAACCATGACGGAACCTCCACCTCCAAATCGATCCCGCTCCAGAGTACAGGCCTCGGTGTAACGTTCATTCCTTTGACGATAAACGCAGATCCAACCATCACCCCTGGTGAGACAAAACCTCAAAACCGTCCTCTCTCCCTGTAGCGCTGTCTTAGGCGTCTCACAGTACGGACATTGCAATTTATTGCCCTGGCCACATCTGCAATCCTCATATGCCTCCTTGCAGCATGCCTAAGGCACGTTCACGCAGATAAGCAGGGACCCTGGGCATCTTTCTTTTGGTGTTTTTCAGAGTCAGTAGAAAGGCCTCTTTAGTGTCCTAAGTTTTCATAACTGTGACCTTAATTGCCTACCGTCTGTAAGCTGTTAGTGTCTTAACGACCGTTCCACAGGTGCATGTTCATTAATTGTTCACGGTTCATTGAACAAGCATGGGAAACAGTGCTTAAACTCTTTTCAATGAAGATCTGTGAAGTTATTTGGATTTTTACGAATTATCTTTGAAAGACAGGGTCCTGAAAAAGGGACGCTTCTTTTCTTTTTGCTGAGTTTAGATATAGGCGTATTGATTGTTGAAAATTGTTCTATGACACCTAAATGGATGGGAATACTCCATTCTCATTTATTCTGATCTTCTTATACACTCCTAATATTGCATATAATTTCCTGTAGATTTTACAACAATAAGGCTTGGGAGGAAGCCTGGTGTTCATACTCATTCATTCTCCCGTTACATTGTCTCATTAAATGAGTGATTATTAAACCTGAGGCTGTCTCCTAGCAACTGAGGCCTGATTGGTTATCAGAACCTACCTGCCCTTCTGAATTCTGTCATTCTGCAACCATGGAAACAAATTTACAAACATTAATCTGAAAGGAGAGCTTAAAGATAGAGAGGACCGAAAGAACCTGGTCACCTGGACAACGCAAAGGGTACACTAGAGTGGATTTATAGTCCAGAACTTTCGGTTCCCTCAAAAGGTTTTTGATACCCATAACTTGGAAAACTTTCCATAAGGTTTTCATTTCAGATGTCAAGCATGGCCTTATTTCTATTACAGCATATTGGATGACTGTTATTCATATTCCATTCACCCAGCTCAACGTAACATCGATATGTTTAGGCTATTACATGATACTCATATTTTCCATATACCTATCATGAGGTTGCTACAACCTAGCCTACAAATTAAAGTTAACAATGTAGGTGCACAGGTCGAGGGAGATTAGAGTAATCAAGGTGACAGACAGTTACTGCATCCAGCTGATCTAGGTTGTAGTCATTAGTCCAACAGTTGCAAACTAGGGTTTCTATTGGACAAATTCAGGTATGTTTATCACCGATTCGTTTAGTTTTGTTTGCTTCCTTTTCAGAAATGTTTTTCAACAGAATCGGTGGAATGAACCCCTGATCACACTCAAACACAGAACTAGCAGCCACATATAAACCGCATGATCACTTTGCTCATTGTATATATAATTCCTTCTCGCATCTACGCTCTCTCCTCTTCTCACCTTTTCGCTTCAGTGCACAATGCAACAGCTGTCTGTGACCAGGCGAAAAAACCTCTCCAAGCCAAACTTTCATACCATAAAAGCTACACACAGCCTACATTGTTTTCACCATATTAATGTCATAGTCAACATAGCTACTAGAACTAACACGTTAGTAAACCCGCTAAAATAATGCAGTACAATGTATAGCAAGCAGTGTAGCAGTTACACCGGTGGGCCCCGGTGGCAATAAAATAAAACCAAAAGCTTACCTTGACTTTACCAGTGTTGGGTAGCCATAGCCAGCTAGCTAACATAGCAGCCCTCTCTGTTTGACGGGTATTTGTGTAGACTAAACTAACTAGCTGCATTGCTAACTAAGTAAATTAAAGTAAAACATATATTTCCAACAAGATACAGCTATTTCTCTCTTTCTCTTGCTTCTCCTTAATTTTGGAAGAAATTCATTTGTTCAAAACTGTGGTCTCTCTCTTTGAGTCAACTACTCACCACATGTTATGCACTGGGGTGCTAGCTAGCTGTAGCTTATGCTTTCAGTACTAGATTCATTCTCTGATCGTTTGATTGGGTGGACAACATGTCAGTTCATGTCTGATAGGTTGGAGGACGTCCTCCAGAGGTCGACATAATTCTATGGAAGGGGGTGAGAATCATGAGCCTCCTAGGTTTTGTATTGAAGTCAATTTACACAGAGGAGCTTCCACTGATATTAATGCTTTACTATTTTTATGAAATTCACTGAGGAGGATGGTATTCCCCTTCCTCCTCTGAGGAGCCGCCACTGATGTCAAGGATTTATTTGCATATCTTACTCTCCTTCCTCTTTCTATAGATGGCATTTTGGAGACCTACACATGCGTAGTGAAAGTCTAGACACTCCTGGCACAGTTTGCATTTTCCATATTAATCTACACAATGTACTCCCCATTTTCAAAGATACATTTATTTTCAAGTATCGTGGTGGATGCATCATGTTATGGGTATGCTTGTCACAGGGCCTGTGGTGTTTGTCAGGATAAAAATAAATATGAAATGAGAAAAGCACAGGTAAAAACAATTTGAAGGAAGGCTTCCCAAGTGGCGCAGCAGTCTAAGGAACTGCATTGCAGTGTTGTGGAGTCACTACAGCCTGGCCATTTCTGGGATCGCGCACAATTGGCCCAGCATTGTCCGGGTTTGGACGGGGGGTCTTTTCTTGGTTCATTGCGCTCTAGCAACTCCTTGTTGGCCGGCCAGGCTCCTGCAGGCTGACTTCAATAGGCAGTTGAACATTGCTTCCTCCGACACATAGGTGCATTTGGCTTCTGGGTTAAGCGAGATGGTGTTAAGAAGCGCAGCTTGGCAGGTCATGTTTTGGAGAACGCATGACTCAGAATCTTTGCATTTCCTGAGCCCATTGGCGAGTTGCAGCAATTAGACAAGATCATAATCACGAAAAGGGGGTACATTTTTTGGGGGCGGTAAACAAGTCTCAGTTGGAAAATTCCACAAAATGCTAATGCTAATGCCAAAGACACACCAGAATGGCTATAAAATTGGTGTTATGTGATCCAGTCTCACTCCTGACAACAGTGCATTCGGAAAGTATTCAGACCCCTTCCCTTTTCAAGAGTTTTTTCCGTTATAGCCTTATTCTAAAATGGATTTAAAAAAAACATAATGACAAAGTCAAAACAGGTTTATAGTAATGTTTTCAAATTTATATAATTTTTTTTTTTTTACATAAGTATTCAGACCCTTTGCTATGAGAATCGAAATTGAGCTCAGGTCCATCCTGTTTATATTGATCATCCTTGAGATGTTTCTACAACTTGATTGGAGTACACCTGTAGTTAATTCAATTGATTGGACATGATTTGAAAAGGTACACCTGTATAAATGAGGTCCAACAGTTGACAGTGCATGTCAGAGCTAAAACCAAGCCACGAGGTCGAAGGAATTGTACGTAGAGCAATCCCCAAGAACACAGTGGTCTCCATCATTCTTAAAGGGATTAAGTTTGGAACCTCAAAGACTCTTCCTAGAGCTGGCCGCCCGACCAAACTGAGCAATCGGGGGAGAAGGGCCTTGGTCAGGGAGGTGACCAAGAAGCCGATGTTCACTCTGACAGAGCTCCAGAGTTCCTCTGTGGAGATGGGAGAACCTTCCAGAAGGATAACCATCTCTGCAGCACTCCACCAATCAGGCCTTTATGGTAGTGGCCAGACAGGACAGCCCGCTTGGAGTTTGAGAAAAGGCACCTAAATGACTCTCATACCATGAGAAACAAGATTCTCTGGTCTGATGAAAACAAGATTAAACTCTTTGGCCTGAATGCCATGCGTCACGTCTGGAGGAAACCTGGCACCATCCCTACAGTGAAGCATGGTGGTGCAGCACCATGCTGTGGGGATGTTTTTCAGCGGCAGGGACTAGGAGACTAGTCAGGATAGAGGCAAAGATGAACGAAGCAAAGTACAGAGAGATCCTTGATGAAAACCTGCTACAGAGTGCTCAGGACCTCAGACTGGGGGCAAATGTTCACCTTCCAACAGGACAATGACCCTAAGCACACAGCCAAGTCTAAGCAGGAGGGGCTTTTGGACAGGTCTCTGGGGCCCAGCCAGAGCCCGGACTTGAACCCGATCGAACATCTCTGGAGAGACCTGAAAAAACCTGTGCATCGACGCTCCCCATCCAACCTGACAGAGCTTGAGAGGATCTGCAGAGAAGAAGGGGAGAAACTCCCCAAATACAGGTGTGCCAAGCTTGTAGCGTCATACCTAAGGAGACTCAAGGCTGTAATTGCTGCCAAAGTTGCTTCAACAAGGTACTGAGTAAAGAGTCTGAATACTTAGTTTTTTTTTAATTTGCAAAAATGATAAAATCCTGTTTTTGCTTTGTCATTATGGGGTATTGTGTGTAGATTGATGGGGGAAATCTTTATTCAATCAGTTTTAGAATAATGCTGTAACGTAACAAAATGTGGAAAAAGTCAAGGGCTTTGAATACTTTCCGAATGCCCTCTAGGTTGAGTAGATTGGTAAGAATAAAATCAAGTGTAATCCCCTTTTAGATGTAATTTTAAGGCAGCAAAATGTGAAGACTATGTAAGGGGTGTGTAGACTTTCACTAGGCACGGTATGTTACTCAGCACTGAAGTGGGTTGTGTGCTGATTATACATGTGAGGCAGGCATCCAATCTAAGCGATTTTTGAACCCAGCTGGCCTTCTCTGCGGTGGAGGGCGGAGTGGGTGCCCTCTCTCTCGCTCTTTCTATACACCACCTTTGTTAATGAGTAAGTATGAGAAGTTAATGTTTTCCCAAGGCTCTGTAAACAAAGACCCAAAACCCTTTATTTGAGCCTATTTTGTCAGTAGGTTGGACAGTACAGTAAGGCCCTGTTTGTTGCGTTCGTGATGGGGTCTGGTGAAGGGGTAATAGGGTCAGAGAGGAAGAGGTGGCGCGAGAGGTTTCATTCTCGTCCAAATCTGTCCAAAATAAGCCTAATGTAGAAATGCATTAGGCTTATTTTGGACCTAAGCTTGTCGCCTGCCTTCCCGCCTTTGGGACAACGACTCTCATTGTTAGGGCGCAGACATGAGCATCTAGTCATTATATACGGATCTCTGAAAGGGTACAGCAGGGGATTGGGACACGGGAAGTGTGAAAAGGCCATCTGGAGCAGAGAGGGAGAGAGAAAAACACCGCTCCTACCTCTTCTTTTCTCTTATTCTCTGATTTCCTCACACTCTCTTGCTCTCCCCCTTTTCTCTTGCTCTTCCATTATCAGTTACTCACTCTCCCTTCTTCCTTCACTCTCTCTCTCCTGTTGATCTGTCGCAGGTGACCTTGAGAAGATCTCAATGGTATACTCCTAGCATCCTCTCTCCTCTATCCTCATTTCCTTCTCAAACCCCATTGAGGTGAAGGAACCTCTGGTTTTCTTGTCCAAATGGGCTTTGAGAAGGAAACAAGGAGAGTGGAGGGAGGACACAAGGAATATGCAATTGAGATATTCCCAGTGAACCGTTTCTAAGCTCCTAATGAGGTCTGTGACCCTGGGCTGTAGCACTCTGCACCTCATAAGCCAATCACACTGACACATTCTGAGACAGCCTGGCCAATTAGGTGTCCACTGTCTCTCTCTAACTCCATCTAGCACACTGTCTCTCCCTCTGTCTGTCACCACTCTCTCTCTTTCGCTCTTTCTCTCTGGTGAGCTATTGAATGTCTTGATTTAATAATACAGTTGAAGTCGGAAGTTTACATACACCTTAGCCAAATACATTTAAACTCAGTTTTTCACTTTTCCTGACATTTAATCCCAGTAAAAATTCCCTGTCTTAGGTCAGTTAGGATCACCACTTTATTTTAAGAATGTGAAATGTCATAATAATAGTAGAGAGAATGATTTATTTCAGCTTTTAGTTCTTTCATCACATTCCCAGTGGGTCAGAAGTTTACATACACTCAATTAGTATTTGGTAGCATTGCCTTTAATTTTTTTTACTTGGGTCAAACGTTTCAGGTAGCTTTCCACAAGCATCCCACAATAAGTGGTGGTGAAAATTTCAGCAAGTGCAACCCCTGCATGGTGCACTGCTGCCACCTAGCTTTGGAAGCTGGGTATCACAGCTCTTATGGGTGGACTATCACAGCACTGAGTGAGTGGGAGAATTTCAATGGAATTCCTTGATTCCTTGGTCCTCTCTCCTCGCCTCCTTCTCAAAAACCATTGGATGAGAAGGTCAGAATGTGTTTTGAGATGGAAGCGAGGAGAAAAGACACAGTGAATCAAGGAAATGCAATTGAGATTCTCCCAGTGAGTGAGTGAAGTGAGTGAGTATTATCTTCTTAGCTATCTCAGATGGTCATAGAAGCCCGTAGAGCGAGATGGTAATTGTCTCTTAGAGACAGACAGTAGTAGCGCTTGTACCATACTGTATGTGTTTCTGAGGTAACTCACATGTGAAGTATTAGTCAGTAGCTACATGTACCCACCCCTCCACACAATCATATAGTGTCTCTCTCTCTCTCTCTCTCTCTCTCTCTCTCTCTCTCTCTCTCTCTCTCTCTCTCATTCACTCCTCCTGCCTCTCATTGCTAGCCTTATCTGATGCTTCTCCCTCCGTCTCTCTTTCCTTTTTCTCTTGCCTCTTAGAGGGGAGATGTCCAGTGGAGCTCTAGGGGTGTCGTCCCTGGCGCGTGTGTGTGCGTGTGTATGTGTCTCTCTCTACTGTGTGTGTCTTCTGTAAGGGAGTGGTCCCTCACACATATGTGTGTAAGTGTGTGTTTGTTTCGGCTGTGAGTGTACGTAGAGTGTGGAGGTGTAGTAAGATGAGTCTGCCAGCGAACTCTGAGTCACTTGAAAGGATAGCACGCTACCGCCATGCCTGCTCCAACGGCTCTCCATACGCCACCAACAAGCCCATCGATATCAAGCCCAAGAGGAGAGGGTAACTGTGGGGACCGGGGCTCAGGCACTGGGGGATGGGGATGGAGGGTAGGCTACTGTGACTGTGCATTCCTGCAGTAGTATCTTTATTTGTTATTCATCTAACATTATGTGGTGTTTCTGGTTAGTTATTATTCCAAGGTTATAGTGTGCAGTTTTGTCACAGAGACTGAGGCTTGACATGGACTAGAATGGGATTGTTACTGTGATTCTTGCACTGTCCTAGTTATTTTACAACTGAGTGGTTGAGGTATTAGAAGAGGAGGAAAGTTGCGAGTGTGATTGAGTTCTATTAGCCAACTGTATTTATCAGTAACAGCTCTTTAAAGCTTTTTATTTTTTTTGAATTTTTACCCCGTTTTCTCCCCAATTTCGTAGTATCCAATTGTTGTAGTAGCTACTATCTTGTCTCATCGCTACAACTCCCGTACGGCCTCGGGAGAGACGAAGATTGAAAGTCATGCGTCCTCCGATACATAACCAACCAAGCCGCACTGCTTCTTAACACAGCGCGCATCCAACCCGGAAGCCAGCCGCACCAATGCGCCGGAGGAAACACCGTGCACCTGGCCACCTTGGCTAGCGTACACTGCGCCCAGCCCGCCACAGGAGTCGCTGGTGCGCGATGAGACAAGGACACCCCTACCGACCAAGCCCTCCCTAACCCGGGCGACGCTAGGCCAATTGTGCCCCACGGACCTCCCGGTCGCGGCCGGTTACGACAGAGCCTGGGCGCGAACCCAGGACTCTGATGGCACAGCTGGCGCTGCAGTACAGCGCCCTTAACCACTGCGCCACCCGGGAGGCCCTAGCCCTTCATCATTTTGTGTGTGTGTGTGTGTGTGTGTGTGTGTGTGTGTGTGTGTGTGTGTGTGTGTGTGTGTGTGTGTGTGTGTGTGTGTGTGTGTGTGTGTGTGTGTGTGTGTGTGTGTGTGTCTGTGTGTGTGTGTGTGTGTGTGTTTGCTCTCTTATCTGAGCCCTACCTGGCCTGCACTGATAATTCTCTCCACCGGGGCAACCCTAACAACCAGAGCAGCGTTCACATTGGAGTGCGCCACAGTGTTATGTAAAATGTAGTTGCTCCGTTTCTCGGTTGCCAGGCTGTGATAGCTTTGTGGCTTTGGTTTTTCTAAGTGATCCAGACAGCCTCTAGTTCTGTAGTTCTGTTGTTTGCTCTGTGTAGATCCAATTGCACAGGTGTTGGTCGATAACAACAGTACACATTGTGCGCGCCTGTGTGTGTGTGTGTGGAGCAACACGTCTGCTGTTAGATAGGCACGTAGAGATTGGTGCCATTAGAAGGGTAAAACAGTCGACAAATAATGGAATGAGAGCTCCACCAAAGCCTGCACTTTACTCCATGTTCTGGAAGACGGGTCCTTTCAGAGGATTATTCAGGTTATTGGCTGCTCTAAAGCTCATAGCCAAAACACTTTCTTCCCATTAGTGCTAATTCTGCAGGGTTTTAGACCTTGTTATCCCCATTCACTCTCTCAAAGTAATCAGATGTGCATTATGATTATCAAAGCAGGTTTTTTCTATATACGTGTATGTGTGTGTGTGTGTGTCTGTGTGTGCGTGCGTACATGCATGTGTGTGTGTGGTGTGTGTGTGTGTGTGTTTGTCTGTGTGTTTGTGTGTGCGTGTGTGCGTACATGCATGTGTGTGTGTGGTGTGTGTGTGTGTGCATGCGTGCGTACATGCATGTGTGTGGTGTGTGTTCATGCATGTGTGCTTGCGGGAGTGTGTATGTGTGCAGGCGTGTGTCTGTAATGTAGGGTACCTGTCTCGGCACCATAACCAAGTCATAAGATAAACGTCAGTGTGTCGTAATATAGATATGGGTGGAGCTCAACCCGTCGATTGAGTGGGCTGACCATCTGTTCTTAGCAGCCTCACGTCAACCTATTTATAACTTTGCACTGATAGTGAGCGTGAATAGGGCCATCTATATGTATCATAAACTCATGTTGGGAGGCCTATTTATCGCTAACAAAATCTATTCAACAAAGTGACTTTAGAATATTCGGATTCTTAGCTTAGCCTAATTCTATTGGATTGCTAGGCCTACTGCAGGTTACCATGAAAAAAGGGAACTTCCTCTTTAGAATTCCAATAGCACAGGATCAAATGACTACGGGCTCGGTTCAATTTGTAATGCTGAAGTTCATTGTTACAGCGTGATTGAAATTTAAAGGCGATGTTCCCGCGTTAGTGGAGACTGAATTCACGGTGAATGCTGTATTTGTCAGCTCAATCAGAAATGACCTTTAAATTGAGATAGCGCAGTCTGTAACGCTTCAGATATACAGATTGAATCGAGTCCCTAGTCCTACCAGGTACAGTATGCCTATTTCAGCACTAGATGGCAGTAATGCTTAAAATGATCTGTAGGCTGAACTTTTATTATACTGTACCTATACATTTACATATAACTGAATGTAACTGCTGTACAGACCTTCTTAGTTTGAGCGTTTTGTTATCATTTCTTTAAATTGTTACGCCTTTCTTGTGGTGTTCTATGCAACAATGACGATATTACAGTTTAAAATCAAAACGATAAAGCCTTTAGCCTGTAGCTATGACCCAGGGGCGTGACTCAGGGCGTCACTCATGCGCTCTCCTGAACCAGTGGATTGTGCCTATTCAACTCTGGTTCATTCACTGCAAGAGACTGACAAAGGGTTATGTAATGTGTATAGCATGGACAGCCAGCCAGTCAGGCAGCATGAAATCAGCCACAATACCTCTGCTGTTAGAGGTAGTTGGTTTGCCAGCTTCACACAGAGGTTCATCCTCTGATTGACTCCAGTACTGGAGAAACATGGTATGCATCCCAAATAACACCCTACGGTATTCCCTACAGTATGTAGTGCACTACTTTTTACCAGGGCACATAGGGCTCTGGTCAACAGTAGTGCATTATACTGTATAGGTAACAGGGTGCCATTTGGGACACAAGTATGATCCTGTCAACAGAGGATAGGTACATAATGCTGAATGGAGAGTGTATTTATACTACACTGTGGGGGATGTATTTATACTACACCGTGGTGGGATGTATTTATACTACACTGTGGGGGATGTATTTATACTACACCATGGTGGGATGTATTCATACTACACCATGGTGGGGTGTATTTATACTACACTGTGGTGGGATGTATTCATACTACACCGTGGTGGGGTGTATTTATACTACACCATGGCAGGGTGTATTTATACTACACAATGGTGGGATGTATTTATACTACACCATGGTGGGATGTATTTATACTACACCATGGCAGGGTGTATTTATACTACACCATGGTGGGGTGTATTTATACTACACAATGGTGGGGTGTATTTATACTACACCATGGTGGGATGTATTTATACTACACCATGGCAGGGTGTATTTATACTACACCATGGTGGGGTGTATTTATACTACACAATGGTGGGGTGTATTTATACTACACTGTGGGGGATGTATTCATACTACACCATGGTGGGATGTATTTATACTACACCATGGTGGGATGTATTTATACTACACCATGGCAGGGTGTATTTATACTACACCATGGTGGGGTGTATTTATACTACACAATGGTGGGGTGTATTTATACTACACCATGGTGGGATGTATTTATACTACACCATGGCAGGGTGTATTTATACTACACCATGGTGGGGTGTATTTATACTACACAATGGTGGGGTGTATTTATACTACACCGTGGTGGGGTGTATTCATACTACACCATGGTGGGGTGTATTTATACTACACAATGGTGGGATGTATTTATACTACACCATGGTGGGGTGTATTTATACTACACCATGGTGGGATGTATTATTACTACACCATGGTGAGGTGTATTTATACTACACCATGGCGGGGTGTATTTATACTACACCATGGCAGGGTGTATTTATACTACACCATGGCAGGGTGTATTTATACTACACCATGGTGGGATGTATTTATACTACACCATGGTGGGGTGTATTTATACTACACCATGGCGGGGTGTATTTATACTACACCATGGCAGGGTGTATTTATACTACACCATGGCAGGGTGTATTTATACTACACCATGGCAGGGTGTATTTATACTACACCATGTGGGGATGTATTTATACTACACCGTGGTGGGATGTATTTATACTACACCGTGGTGGAATGTATTTATACTACACCGTTTGGGGATGTATTTATACTACACTGTGGGGGGATGTATTTCAATTACACTGTGGTGGGATGTATTTATACTACACCGTGGTGGGATGTATTTCAATTACACCGTGGTGGGATGTATTTATACTACACTGTGGTGGAATGTATTTATACTACACCATGGTGGGATGTATTTATACTACACCATGGTGGGATGTATTTCAATTACACCGTGGTGGGATGTATTTCAATTACACTGTGGGGGGATGTATTTATACTACACCGTGGTGGGATGTATTTATACTACACCGTGGTGGGATGTATTTATACTACACCGTGGTGGGGTGTATTTCAATTACACTGTGGTGGGATGTATTTATACTACACCGTGGTGGGGTGTATTCATACTACACAGTGAGGGGATGTATTTATACTACACTATGGCGGGATGTATGCATACTACACTATGGCGGGATGTATTTATACTACACTATGACGGGATGTATTTATACTATACTATGGCAGGATTTATCTAGTATAGTCCAATGGCGGCGAGCTTTACACCACTCCAGCCGATGCTTGGCATTGGTGATTTGGAAACCCATTTCGTGATGACATTGCTTCCAGAGGCAGTTTGGAACTCGATAGTGAGTGTTGCAAATGAGGATAGACAATTTTTTACGCGCTATGCGCTTCAGCGGTCCCTTTCTGTGAGCTTGTGTGGCCTACAACTTCACTACTGAGCCGTTGTTGCTCCTAGATGTTTCCACTTCACAATAACAGCACTTACAGTTGACCTGGGCAGCTCTAGCAGGGCAGACATTTGACAAACTGACTTGTTGGAAAGTTGGCATCCTATGACGGTGCCTCGTTGATAGTCACTGAACTCTCCAGTAAGGCCATTCTACTGTCAATGTTTGTCTATGGAGATTGCATGGCTGTGTGCTCTATTTCATACACCTGTGAGCAAAGGGTGTGTCTGAAATAACCGGATCCATACATTTTGTATGCAAAGGTTCACACAGGGTCCAAAAAGTGACCGGTAGAAGAGATAAGGCAAGTTTATTATCAATATACAGTACTTTGTTAACATTGCCCCCAGTTGAAACCTGTTGCATCCTGCTTTGGGGTGTATAGGCCTATTCCTTAGCTGACGTGTGTGGGTAATATCCTGCATACTGTTTGTTACATACGTGCTCTACACACATTATCTTTGGGTCAGCATTGATTATGTAGAATGTACAACTCATCGTGTAAGAGTGTGTGTGTGAGTATGTTTGGGATTGTTTGTGTGTGTGCTTATTTGAGAGTGTGACGTGCGACCCACGGTGGCCTCAGGCCTGTCTCCTTTCTCTCACATAACAGAAAGCGCTTCATTTGTTCTCAAGCAGCAGAGGAAGCAAATAACCTCTCGAGTGGCCGGCTTCTCTTTTTCTCTCTCCCTCTTCTCTGGCAGAACAAAAGACAATATCCTCTGATTGACGTCACTCTGCTGTCATTACATCCTAGACTGGTGTGTGTTCTAACGACACACAATTATGCCAGGGTGTGTGTGTACATGCATGCACACGTGCATGTGTGTGTTGCTGTCATAGCCGGGCCTTATTACTAGCCAGGTCTTGCTACGGGGCTGTTGTTGTGTCTGAGACGTGCATCATAAGAGCAACACTTACTTGTCCCAGTTAGACCTTAATGAGGAGCGCTCTCTCTCTCTCTCTCTCTCTCTCTCTCTGGCTGTGTGTGACCAGGTTATGAGGTAATTGGGTTGGTATAGCCCTGTCAGACATGTTGACCCAGTTCTGCCATGTGGTGAAAGCCTCCATGTTTGTTGTCACTAACTCCCTCACACAGCCCATAGTCATATAGTTCCAACATTCACCACATTCTCTATCTGTTTGATAAGACATGTTGATCATAGACGTTGACTCCAGTTGATGCGGTGTTTACTATTACCTTACACAGAATAAAATATGATCAAGTTAGACTAAGTAGCAATAGATGGCTAAGTTACAATTGATATGAAGTTGCAGGGATTAGACTTCCTAGAATTCATGCGCTATTACATGCAACACAGTATTTTCACAACATTGGATAATGGTCTGTGGCTAGTGGGGTCTTGTAGCTTACCCTCTCTCACTCACACCCTCTCTCACTCACACCCTCTCTCACTCACACCCTCTCCCCTTTGACTCTCTCTCTTATGGCCGTCCTCTGTTCTTTTCCCACTTCCCTACTCCTCCTCTCCTCAAATATTCCTTGTCTGCCCCTCCCTCCCTCCCTCCCTCCCTCCCTCCCTCCCTCCCTCCCTCCCTCCCTCCCTCCCTCCCTCCCTCCCTCCCTCCCTCCCTCTCTCCCTCCCTCCCTCCCTCCCTCCCTCCTCCATTATGCAAGTGGTTTTCACTTATTGAAGTTGCTTAATTGACCCTCCATAATTTTGGATAGCAACTGTCACTAAACAGGCTCGAGTCCGACCATCCTCGGACAAGCTCACATTTCAAACACAAGGAAGCCGAGGAGGGCTGTGACTGTAAATTGCTTTGGATTAAAGCGTCAGCTGAATGGCATATACTTTTTCCATATTTTGTCACGTTACAGCCTTATTCTAAAATGTATTCAATTGTTGTTGTTTTTTATCATCAATCTACACACAATATCCTATAATGTCAAAGCAAAAACAGGTTTTAGTCATTTTTGCAACAACAAAAAAATCAACAAAAAAAATAACATTTACATAATTATTCAGACCCTTTACTTAGTACTTTGTTGAAACAACTTTGGCAGCAATTACAGCCTCAAGTCTTCTTGGGTATGACACTACAAGCTTGGCACAGCTTTATTTGCAGAGTTTCTCCCATTCTTCTCTGCAGATCCTCTTTAGCTCTATCCATGCCACCCATTATGTCATGTCCAGCCCACCCATTATCTCAGCCAACAAGGGCTAGCGCGAAGGTTCCTGACTTTTTCTGTGGCTAAACCAACTAGGCTCATCATTTAACAATTGTATTCGTATTTACAGATGGCATACACATTTGTTATTAAGGCGCATGGAAGTTCAAATGTTTCGGAAGGCATTTCTGCCAAAAAACACATTTCTATTATTTTTAAGTTTATGTTCAAATGGCTCTCCTGTGAAGTAGTGATGCTCGAGTCACATTTTTTTATATAAACTAGTAGTAGTAGTTTAAAGGATAATTTCCAAAAACTGTGGTGAACATTGTTGCAGTGCCTTCAGAAAGTATTCATACACCTTAACTTATTCCACATGTTGTTGGGTTACAGCCTGAATTGAAAATGTATTAAATTGAGACACACAATATACCCATAATGTCATAGTGATATTTTGTTTTTAGAATTTTTTACAAATTAATAGAAAAATGAAAAGCTGAAATGCATTGAGTCAGTAAGTATTCAACCCCTTTGTTATGGCAAGCATAAATAAGGACACAAGTAAAACTGTGCCTCGATTCGTTCTTCTGTAGCAAAATTAGAAATTGTGTTTTTTTACATTGGATAAAAGCAGAGACTCAGAGCTAGAAAATGTTATAGCATACACTGCAGTTGCGGAACAATGGGAAAGTAATTCTGCTTTGAAAGTTGATAAATGTGTAACTCCACTTTTGAGAAAATGGCCCTTAAATGCTAGCTAGCTAAACAATGAACCAGCATAATCTCAACTGATACTACTACCAATACAAACTTTGTCATAGCTGTAGTATAGCTGCAGATAGCTAAAGCTAACAAACTAGGTTCAATGTTAGCTAACTAACATTAGGCTATAACTAGCAATGCAAATGGTTTCTGATTCAGATAATTTTACTACACAGATCATACACTTAACATTAGCTAGCGAGCCAGCAACATAACGTTTGCTAGCTAACTTACAGTACTCCTGAACTTGCAATAAAAATGACTTATATCTGAAATGTAGCTAGACTCTTACCTGTATACATGGATGAACGCTTCACAGCAGACTGGAACCATTTAACTCTGTTTTGTTTGTAGCTACATTTTGTTTGGCCAGCGTTGTGTCAAGTCACTCCGGCGTGTGCAGAAAGTAGCCCGTCACTTAGCACCTGCTAAATTCAGGGCATCAATGTTGTTGAGAAAAGTAGCAAAACGTTTGTAGTTCTCGATGGCTAGTTTTGTAGTTCTCGATTAGGCCATCATTTCAATAATCACTGTCAGTCATGAATGATAATTCTTCATGATTGACAGGTGAAACATCCAAGCTGCATCTGCATGCCAACCATATCATCTTAATCAGTTTCATGGGAATATGCATGTAGATCTTATCGAATGATATAAGTAACTATTGTTTGAGCAAATTGTAGAGCAGATGGTGTTAACAAGCTACAGCCTACCTGTATTTTGTTGAAATCAAAACACATATTTAGCCTAGCGGCACGTCCGCTGTTAAGTTATGGCCTCATGAGGGAAAAAAATTGACTATTCAACACAATCATCCTAAAATTTAAAAAGAAATGAATAGGTGTTTTTGGTCTAACAGTAACGTTATACTATGCTATTATATTCGGTGTGTTAGGCCTATGTAGAATATGAATTAATCGTTAAGTGATCTTGCGAGATATTTATTCAGCTTTGATCAGCTTTAAACTTTATTAAGTAGGTAGCATAAACGTAACCACATGTAACATATGCATTTTTTTAATATGTTTTTTTTTAACCTTTATTTAACTAGGCAAGTCAGTTAAAAACCTCTTACTTCTACCCCCTCCTTTTTTGAAAATTCTGTTAAAAATCGCGCAACTTTTCAGCGTCCTGCTACTCATGCCAGGAATATAGTATATGCATATGATTAGTATGTGTGGATAGAAAACACTCTGAAGTTTATAAAACTGGTTAAATCACGGCTGTGACTATAACAGATCGTGTGTTTCATTGAAAAACGCAAGAAAAACTGCTCTCTGAAAGCTAAAAATAATTTCCATAAGTCACTTCCACCAGTTATTAAAAGAGAACAGAATTTAATGGCAATCTGCCTGCAATTCATACAAATTCCGCACGATGGCGCCATTGTCCTAATTTTCAATTGAATTTATTGTTGGAAAATCCTTCTGTCTGACCTCCATTTTCCCAGTCTTCACCCGGATGCAGTTGAGGGAGATATCAGATGGCATTGTTTTTGCAAGTGAAGACCTATTGAAAAGACATCGCCCTGTAATCATTTTGATAGATTATAAACGTTTACTAATACCTAAAGTTGGATTACAAAAGGATTTCGAAGTGTTTTGTGAAAGTTTATCGTCGACTTTTTTAATTTTAAAAAATTACGCAGCGTTTAAAAACGATGATTTTTTCTGAATGACACAGATCCCATACAAAGCTATTTTGGGTATATATGGACCGATTTAAACGAAAAAAAGACCCAATAGTGATGTTTATGGGGCATATAGGAGTGCCAAGAAAGAAGCTCGTCAAAGGTAATGAATGTTTTATATTTTATTTCTGCGTTTTGGGTAGCGCCGGCTACCGCAAAATCTGTTGTTTACGTGTCGTGCTGGCATTTTGGGGGGTGCATGCTATCAGATAATAGCTTCTGATGCTTTCGCCGAAAAGCATTTTAAAAATCTGACTTGCTGGCTAGGTTCACAACGAGTGTAGCTTTAATTCAATACCCTGCTTGTGAATTTTGATCAAAGATTGAGTTGTAACGAGTACATTTAGCATTTAGCGTAGCGCATTTGCATTTCCAGGGGCATACTTGGGACGTCTGCGTGTCAAGTATTCTCAAGAAGTTAAGAACAAATTCTTATTTTCAATGACGGCCTAGGAACAGCGGGTTAACTGCCTGTTCAGGGGCAGAACGACAGATTTGTACCTTGTCAGCTCGGGGGTTTGAACTTGCAACCTTTTGGTTACTAGTTCAACGCTTAGTATTAGTATACGCATCAAAAGTCATCAAAAGTCCTAATGCAAAGTTACACCTCACTTTTCTATTATTGGAGTTATTACATCAAACCTATCAGAATTTCGAAGAAAGCCGACGTCATGTCGGAAAATGTATTTTCGTGGTGTGGTGTAATATGGAGGACCCGGAAGGTAGCCCTTTCCCTATAATGTAAAGTCCAACAGAACTAACTTCAAATTAAACCAAATCGTTTGCGCTCATGACTACTGGTTTCAATGTCAAAATTTATTGTTACAAATCAACTTGCAATGTTGCTAGCCAACTAGCCTATTACCGTTAGCCCTACTAGCCTGATAAAGTTAGCTCCTACCAGCCTGCTAATGTTACGTTAGCACTGAATGAGTCAGCCAGTTGCTATCAACACCCAGCTTACAGCTACATTAAAGTAAACAAAAGTTTTGGAAATACATAACACCATCTAATACAAATATCAAAGAATGTTAGCTATATGTAGTTATCTTCACCACCAAGCTAGCCAGCCAGCCAGCTAACGTTAGCTATTTAGCCAACTAAAGGTAGCTATCAGCTTTAGTCAGCCTAGCCAACCAGCACAGTTATGGTTGGCAAGCAAGAGCCCAACTACCAGAAACCTGTTAGAACACAACTAACACATAACCGAGCACATAAAGAGCAGATACTTACAGATTGATGACTGGGGCCCACCCGAGGGTAAGATTCAGGGAAAATCCAGTAACTATAGCATGAAAAATCCAAAATATATAGATTACAGATGTTCATCAGCTAGTGCGCTATTACTAAGCCAAGGTGGAAAAAGTTAGTAAACTCCCATAGCCTACTTCACAGAGAACATGTTGAATGTTGACAAAACAAAAAGGAGAACAGGCGAGGTACTAACATAACACAATTAGAGCACACTGGTTTAAATGTCTATTTCGTTTTGAGCCCACAGCAAAAAGTCACCAGAGCCTGCAGTGCTATAGGGTTCCCACTAGATAACACGGCCACCATGTCCATGAAGAGCATGAGCTGTGACTAACATTAGCCAGCTTGGGCTTGCTACTGAGCTAGCACATGAAATCGGTAGCACAGAGTAGATCCTCCTGATGACCTTGAGAAATAGTGGATTGTGGGTAGTTTAGAACATATCCAGGAATAAGTTAATAGATATGTAACAACCCAAAAACATAACTGTGTTTCTATTTATAGGTAACCAGATTGTGACAACAACTAAGTTACTAAGTCTTTGACCACACTCTGTTGTTACATTGGTGAGTAAAAACTTGTGCTTCCTACCCTTTTAAACCATCACCTTTCTGAGAAGTGGCGGAGTTATGCTCCAGGTTCACTCCGGCAACACTACACGCCTGGGAACAATGCTCATATTATGACCTTTTTTTTGCTACTTTTTGTCCTTACACCTATAATAAGTCACTGTGGATGAACTCAATTGTAATGAATTTACAGTGTAAACGTGCCACATGCCACTATGCTACTTCTCCAGCATGTTGTGGATAATACAACACACCTGGCGTTGTTGTTAGGTTGCTGTGGCAGCAGTGGGATTGATGTTTGAGACAGCGCTGTACTATGGGATAGATCCCCACCCCTGAAGGAGTTACAACAACCTCACCAACACTGCCCACCCCAACACCAACCCCCCTCAGGCTGCAAGATAGTGATGGTCATTCAGTCTTTTCAGAAAACCGGCTAATTTGGCTCCGTTCACGTAAAGGAGCCGGCTCATTTGTCTCCCATATATGGCTCTTACAGTAGTTCAAAATCCAAAATAATCTACCTAGAACCATGACAAAAATTGCAAATCTACAATGTCAAGCCCAAAAGGTGGGCTACGATTATGTCATATCGTTAAATGCGCGTTCAAATACATTTCTACCTGGCCAACCATGAAAAAATCAGCGTGGACCAGGTTGACACGCTCTCTCCACTATTTATTGTCTCTGCAGTGAGTATTCACCCTCTTTAGATAATTATTTTGTCACTTATCTGTAGAAAAATGTTGTTTTGAGCTTAAAAAGCAGTAGTAGCAGTATGCAAATCAGGGAGACAAATGAACAGCTCTTTCACCGGTGTGATTCGGTTCCTGACATTCACCAAAAAGTTCAGTTCAAAAAGAGCCATTTGTTCTTGAACGACCCATCACTACTGCAGGAAGGAAAGAGAAAGGAAGAGAGGAGGAAGAAAGGATGAGGAGAGCGTACACATGCGGCCAGGAAGAGAGAGAGAGTCCGAGAGAGGAGAGCTAGAGAGAGTAAAGTGTCAGAAGATAGAAAAGAGGGAAAGGGAAGAGAGGGGAAGGGCTTATACTTGCTGGCCAGGAATAGTCAGTTGAGAGAGGGAGAGGAGGAAGGAGAGGGAAGGAAGAAAAAGGAGGAGAACTTACATACAACAAGAGAGGAAGAGAGAGGGAGAGCAAAGCAGGAGTGAGAGGAAGAGAGAGGAAGAAAGGAAGAGAGAGTAGAGAGAGAGAGAGAGAGAGAGAAGGAGAAAGAGGCTGATCCCACACACTGAAGATCTGAGAGAGAGGATTCCAGTAGTGGATAGTTTTAGTTGGGACTTTAGTTGTGTGTTCTGTGACTCATCTACCAGTCTCTGTCTCTGTTTTGATCACGAGCACTCAGGTTTTTGGCACAGAAGCACTGAACACGACCACAACAGGCACATTACACAACCACTCCATTGGACCGCTCCACAGGATTACTACAATTGGAAGAAGAGGTTACTACAGTTGGAAGGACACGGTCTGAAAATAATCTTATCAGAGCTTTTTGAGATAACTATAGAAGTGAAAAGTGACTGGTGGTTTGACCATAATCTGAACATAGCAGTTTGATGGGACCTGGAGGGGAACAAGTGGTAACAGTGGTTTGAACGCAACAGGAACACTTTCCTCTCTAGGGAGTTGTGGGTTCTGTGGTTTGACCGGAACAGCACTGTGGGGGCTGTTATCTGGAGAGGGCTGTAGCGTTTGGCAGATCCGAGGGGTGAGTGGGTGAGTGGGTGAGGAGGTCACACCATGACTATTGTTCTGAAGCCACGATCTCGCTCCACCAGCTCTCTACGGAACACGGAAGGAATCTGGTAAACAGACACAAACTTCTACCAACCCCCCGCTGTCCTGTCTCTCTCTGTTTCTGTCTATATCTCTGTTTCTGTCGTCTCTTTCCCTCCTCTCTCTCAACCCTTGCTCTCTCTCACCTGCTTCTCTCTCTGTTTCTCACTGACCCCATTTTCAGTCCCTTATATTCTTACCAGCTGTTATTCCTCTTTTTTAGTTCTCTCTCTCTCTGTTCACCATCCCGTGTAAGGCTCTGTCATTCATTTCCATATCGTTTTCCTCCCCCTGCCTCTCCTGCTTTTCATCTCAATCCTCTCCGTCCCCCCTCTGCCTCCCTTTTCATACAGTCTACTGTTTTCTGGTTTCTCTTCCTTCCTCAGTCTCCTTCAGACTGTCAACCCCTGGCCTGTCTTTTCGTATTTGGTGTTTTGGTTTTGACTGTGGGTCACTTCGGAAAGTAACTGTATGTGAGAGAGCTTCTTCTATCCTTGCACTCGATTGTACTCTGTTAACTATACAACACACTTCATGGAAGAGCAGGCATCCAGCATGGCAGTTTGTCTCTGTGCTGTCTAATTGTGCGTTACTGCGTTTCCATCAGAACTCACTGTATCAAGCCCATGAAACAGCCGATACATTCTGTCTAAGAAGGCCATAAAGGCCTTATGTAAATCATAATAGACTCTGGAATGTGTCTCAGTCCCTTGCTGACGTCCCTAGCAGTGCCCCCAGCAGTGCCCCCTCCTTTTCCATAGAATGCACCTCTGGGGGCTGCTCTCCCTGCCTTCCCCTCTCCTCACCCTACTGTCTCGACTTGTCCTTGGCTCTTTCTTTTTCTCAGCCCTTCTGCGCTCCCATGTTCCCTGTGAGCGTAGATCTCTGTCGAACACTTGTTTGTTTCCACAGTGTTTCGCCGTGGTACTTCCATGCTGTACTTTAGCTTAGCAGTCCAGTCCAGCCCTGAACAAACACACAGCATGCTGGTTCCCTCCTCGACCCTGGCCTTTAGGTCACCCTGTTCTCACACAGTCTGCTAATTATCCACATAAGATCCCAGACTGGGATCTGGCCTGTGTGAACCGTGCACCATCATTAAGGCCATTGGGAAGTCTTTGAGCGGAATGAGGCTGCCACTGAAGGACAGGTGTTATGATCAGATTAACACGTGGAAGGAGATCTCTTTCAGCCAGATGTCTGCCCTGAAAGTTCAACCTGGTGGAATTCTTCATGTCACCAGTGTCAGTAAGTTAGATAAACGTAGCTTTGTCTAAAGCTGAGTACATGACCGTAGCGAGGGAGAGGTGGGGGATGGAAAGGAGAGAAGAGAAGGAGGAATGTCTGTGAATTGTTAACACTCTCCCCTTCACCTTCATTGATTGAGGGGGTGTGTGTGTGTGAGAGAGAGAGAGGTGCATTCCTCTGTTATCAGTAGAATAATGTAGAATCTCTCCTCTGCATGGCTGACTGCACAGCAGGTTCTACCCCAAGGGAACTCTCCATTATGTCTCCCTCTGTGACATCACAATAGCTCTCCCCCTCCCAACCATGCCATGTCTTTGTGACATTCATCACAACATCTCATCTTCCATTCCACACAGCATGTCACCCTCTGTGACATCACAACCCCACGCCCACAGACATGCCATATGTCTTTGTGGCAACCCAGAAGCCTTCTTCTGTGTGTCGCAAACCTTTTTTTCTTAAACTCCTGTCACATGTGAGGTGGGTTCCTGTCCCAAACCCGCCTCACATTTGACATGTCACATGCCACATGTATCTATGACATCACAATACTCCCTCATTCTGTCAACTCTTACATGAATTCATTTTTCTGGCTGGTATGTTTATTTGTAAACTTTGGAGAATCGCCAAGGGAAAGACACTCACTGCATCTCTCCTTATCCTGTCTCCTGTCTTACCTCAGAATTCAGAGCTTTTCCCACGATGGCCTCCCTAATAGTTATCGTCTAGGGGGGGTGGGGAGGGGGGGGGGGGTCCGGCTTTCAACTTACTCTTGAAAGTTGTACTAGTGGAATGCACAAGCTGCAATTTCGAAATTGGGTAGTGCATCATCAGTTTTCCTCTTGTCTTGTCTTGTCAGCCGAGGTATACCTTAGACAGCTATGTATAACTTGTCAGAACTGTCCAGATCAACTAGCCCATGTCAGCAAGAAAAGTACCATTAAAACTGCTAAATGTTCTCTGGACCCCATGACAAAATATGTAGAATTACAGGAAATAACTTTAAATCTGCAAAACGTGTCATGAACAGTGCTTGTGTCTATAGAAATAGATGTGTGCGTTTGCAGGCATGCGTGTGCAGGATTTCCCCAAATGCTGGAAGGGGGGCCTGAGTGAAAAGTTTGGGATCCCCTGATCTAGTCCAAGCCCCTCTGCTGTTGTGGTTAATGTTCTGATGAGTTCTCATTAACCTGCCGGGGAGATGTGCCAGGAAGGAGTGTCAAGTGACGCAAAGATTCCCAATGGCTAGTTAGTTGGCTAGGTTTATATCCTAACTGTTATCTACAGTAATGTGCTTATTAGTCAATATATACCAATTTAGTCTGACAAGATTTTTTCCTGTTAGAACATGTTTGCAACAGCAGTAGCTTATCCCAGTACTTTTCATGTGATCTGTTCTCATCTCTAGCTTCATTGAAAAGCTGGACTGGAAAGTTGGACTCGGTGGTGGAAAGTGGTCTCAGTGCTAAACATGGAGTGACCCTTTGGAAAGTGTGGACTTATAAGGTTCCAGTCGAGGTCTTTGAGTGTCAGAGTGATGCTCAACAGACTGGTTTGATGGATGTTCCAGGCCTAAAATGCTTATCGTGACCTAGTAGGGACAGAGAATAATTGTAATCGGCCAATCAGAGCTTCTATTTTGCCCAGACCCTTTTTTACTCTTAGTTGCTATGTTGCTATGTGTTCTCCCATTCATTCATTCATAAATAGCACGAATGCAGGTACGGTATGCTGGTTGTCACATGTATTACTATCAGTTATACGCTATGGTACAGTGTGTGACATCAGCATGTGTAGGTGTTAATGACTGACTCATCTGCTCAGCATATGTTGGCCAGCTGGAGACTGACTGGTAAGATCTCTCTTAATGAGAACATGTGAGCAGTGTGTGTGTGTGTGTGTGTGTGTTTTGTACCTGGTTCCAAATGTGTTTACTAAATGTGCTGCTAGGGCGTTAGTGTAGGGAACAGATGGAGAACGTCATTTATCGGTCAGTGTGATAGCTACTTGGGAGAGTTGAGCGCTGCTTATAACAACTATATGAGGGTAGAGAGAGGGATGGGCTACATAGAGAGATAGAGTACAGAGAGGGGCCAGAGAGAGAGAGAGAGAGGGTGAAACAGGAGAGATAAAGAGAAATAAGACAGAAAGCAATGGAAGCAGGGTACAGAGTAATGAGAACAATATGTTTTCTCTTTACCCGCTCATTACGTGAGCCTATCAGAGAAGCTAAATCCCTTCTATGCTCGCTTCGAGGCAAGCAACACTGTACTATATATGAGAGCACCAGCTGTTCCGGATGACTGTGTGATTACGTTCTCCATAGATTTTGGGTAAACATTCACAAAGCCGCAGGGCCAGACGGATTACCAGGACGCATTCTTAGAGCATGCACTGACCAGCTGGCAGGTGTCAATACTGACATTTTCAACCTCTCCCTGACCCAGTCTGTAATACTTTCATGTTTCAAGCAGAACACCACATTTTAAATTGTGTTATTTACATTGGATAAAAGTAGAAAATGCTGCTGTACCTCATACAGTAAAGTTGAAGAACAATGGTAAAGTAATTCTGCTTTGAATGTTAATAAACTTGTAACCTCACTTTTGAGAAAATGGCCCTTGAATGTTTTGGTACCTTTTGGAGAGCTCTTCTTTGTCCACACTCATTCAGCATCATTCACACCCTCTTAAGCTTTAGCCCCACCCATATCTTTAAGGATTCACATGAGATACTATGTACTAAACAACCAAAGATTTCAAGGGCTGGTTTATACAGGTGTGTTCGTAATTTAATCTAGAGTGCCAGAGTGTGCTCTGCCCATTCATAAATTCAGAGTGTTTCATTCTCAGAGCGTTCAGAGCGCACACTGGACACTCTGGCTGAAAACTAGGGTTGATCCGAGCAGCAGTCAAGCACCCAAGCTAACTGGCTAATGTTGGCTAGCTACTTCCAGACACAAATGAGAGAACAGCTCACTCTGACCATTTTACACACCCTAGCAGCACTGGATAGGCTGTTTTTATGTTATCCAGAGCATTGGTGACTGCAACTGTGCTGCTGGCAACAATTTAATTACGCTTTTTTGCCAACGTTTACTGACACCGGCTATATTCAGCAGGTGTTGAGCGTTCGTATATTTGTCAGTTATTCTTGCCTCTGGCACACTCTGACGAGAGTGCTCTGAAATCGGAGTGGATAGCCAGAGTGAATTTGCCAGCTATGTCTATCGACAGTTAGACTATCATAAACATTCTATTGAAATAGTTACTAACAGTACTAGATAACAGTACACTTTAGCTAGCTAACAGTACACTTTAACTTGAAATGAAAATGACTTTCTGTCTAAAATAATAATGTGTAATATCTGAAAATGTAGCTAGCTAGACTCTCTTACCCGTATACATGGATGGACGCTCCTCCCTCTCTGTCACGGATGCCAGGGTTGCCCTTAGTTTGAAGATCCGTGAACAGGTGTTTTATACAAAAGCCTTCTGTGTGTTCTCTTTTTGACTCCGTCTGCATATTTTCAATCAAACGCCAGAATTGTCTCAATCTCCTTAGCTATCATACTCTAATTCCACTGATTTCAAAACTCGGTCCTTCAGAAAGTGAAGAGCAACACTTATGTAGTTCTACTACGTGATATATTAATTTAAAAATAGCCGCGTTAGAAAGGATTACCTACACATACTGACCAGCTCATATTATAGACAGAAGCGTGCTATATGGCAGATAAATACAAACTAATCTCTCAGCATGTCCAGCCCACTCATTATCTCAGCCAATCATGGCTTGCGGGAACGTTGCTGTCTTTTCCCATGGCTGAACCAACTAGGCTCGTAATTGAATAACTTTATTCATATTTACAGATGGCATACCTGTTTGTTATTATGGCACATACAATTTCACATGTTCCAGAAGGCATTTCTGACATAAAAATTAATTATTTCTGACTCGGAAACGAGTAAGAAATGACTATCGCCCCGTAGCACTCACATCTATAGCCATGAAATGCCTTGAAAGGCATTGGCTCACATCAACACCATCATCCCAGACACCCTGGACCCACTCCAATTTGCATACCGCCCCAACAGATCCACAGGTGACGCTATCTCTACTGCCCTTTCCCACCTGGATAAGAGGAACACCTATGTGAGAATGCTGTTCATTGACTACAGCTCAGCGTTCAACACCATAGTGCTCGACAAGCTCATCACTAAGCTAAGGACCCTGGGACTGAACACCTCCTTCTGCAACTGGATCCTAGACTTCCTGACAGGCCACTCCCAGGTGGTGAAGATAGGCAACAACATCCCTCAGGGGTGCGTGCTTAGTTCCCTCCTGTACTCCCTGTTCACCCATGACTGCGTGGCCGCAGTGTAAGATTGCCATGGGTAAGATGGTGGTAGGCCTGATCACCGACGACAGTGAAACTATATTTGGAGGAGGTCAAAGACCTCAGTGTGGTGCCAGGACAACAACCTCTCCCTCACTGTCAGCAAGACAAAGGAGCTGATCATGGAGTACAGGATACAGAAGGCTGAAGATGCCTCTTCCCCCTTAGGAGGCTGAAAAGATGTGGCATGGGCCCTCAGATCCTATATAATTGAGAGCATCTTGACTGGCTGCATCCACGCTTGGTACGACAACTGCTTGGCATCTGACCGCAAGGCGCTAAAGAGTGTAGTGCATATGGCCCAGTACATCACTGGGGCTGAGCACTCTGTCATCCAGAACCTATATACTAGGCCTAAAAATGGTGAAAGACTCCAGCCACCCATTTCATAGACTGTTCTCTCTGCTTCCTCACGGCAAGTGGTACCGATGCATCAATTCTGGAAGCAACAGGACCTTAAACAGCTTCTACCCCAAAGTCATAAGACTGATAAATAGTTAGTTAAATAGTTAACTCAGTAGCTACTCGGACAAACTACTTTTTGGACTCATCACCATTTATTATCTGTCACTTTACTCCTAGTTATATGTACAAATCTACCTCAATAACCTCATACCCACCATGCTCAACGACTTGGTACTGGTACCCCGTGTATATATCCAAGTCATTTTGTATTATTATTACTTTTATTATTACATGTTTTCTCTGTTTTTCTTTCTCTCTGCATTGTTGGGAAGGGCCCGTAAGTAAGTGTTTCACTGTTAGTCTACACCTGTTATTTACAAAGCATGTGACAAATAAAATAAAAACTCGCACATTTTACATCCAAAGGTCAGAGTAGTTAGAACCTGCCTGCTCAGTGCCTCTCTGCATCACAAGGGCTGTCTTCTCAGCCTTTCAGGCCCTGCCTCGAAGGCTTCTCTGCCTTTGTTTCCCATGACCTTCCTCTCTGCCTCCCAGGCCACGGCTCTTAGGCCCTGCCTCTTAGCATATCTCACTCTCTGCTTCTCAGGCCCTGCCTCCCTTCCTCTTCCTCGTCTGCTGTTCGTTTGCCGTTCGTTCTCTTGCTGACTGTGCAGTGTGTTTTAGCGGTGAGCATCTGACTGCCAAAATGTTTGGCTGTTTCTACATGTAAAATCGGTTTGCTCTCAGTTTGCAAATAACAGCCAGCATTTTGTTCAGACGTGCTAAGTACTCCCTGCCTGGAAACTCTACCGGTATGTCCGTGCCTTAAGGGCTCTCTGTCTCTCAGGCTCTGCTTCTCTGCCTTCCGGGCCCTGCTTCTCAGCCTCTGTCTTTCTGTGTCTCACACCTTGCCTCTCTGCCTCTCAGGCTCTGTCTCTCAGCCTCCTAGGCCCTGCCTGCTCGGTCAGCTGGGCCAACACTGGGCTGAGGAGATAATATACTGGTAACCACATGATTACTTATGATTTTAAAAAAAATATGGAATGTCGTGTTCTTTAGGCGTTCTTGAGCAGAGCACATCCTAAGATACTTCCCAGGTGCTGGCTTGAGTAAACAGTTCAAGGGAGGCAAAGTTTTGACATGCAAAGAGTCTTATTGGTTGGTATGTCCTTTGTGATTGCAAATGATAACGCCAGAACATAATTCCTGCTTCTAGGAATTCATGTAACCTATTAATTGTCCCCCACGATGAAATTGGGGATGGGGACTGTGGATCTGTCTCTGTCCATCCATCCGTCCGTCGGTCCTTCCGTTCAAAAGTTAATCACACACAGATATCTCAGACAGCATTGACCCAATTTTGATTGAAATTGGGTGAATGATGCGTCTTGCCATAGAGATCCGACATTTACAAAATGACACTGATTGGCCAGATGGTCGATGATAAACGTTCACGTGGGCGTGGTCTGGAACATGAATGCATATAAATCAGTCAAGGGGAGGTGTGTATGGGGTGTGTCACACTGTTGCATCAGTTGGCATTGTTAGCATATTTCATAAGTTGCCCTAGTGGGAAAATTGAGGATTTACCCGCATGAGTTCCCGATGTTTACCAAAATGGGTTACATCTGGGTCAAGGGCGGGTGTGTAGTGTGACCTATATGTACAATAGGTAGGCTGTAAATGTGTGTTTTCACCTGGGACCAAACTGGGTTTGTTCTCAGTCTCCATGCAGGCCCCAGATGTTGCTGCCCAAGCAATTTTCTTTATAAAATAAATTGTTTATTTATAGCACATGCTCAGATCAAATGCAATTCAGGAAATCTGATTAAAGAGATAGGTCAATCAAATTACGAATGTACACATTTGTTTCCTCACCCTGTATAATATATATATATATATATTGTACCTTTATTTAACTAGGCAATTGTGTTAAGAACTGGTTAATAATGTTATTTTACGTTCCGCACGAAGCCTAGGCAGCCTAGACTAAAACAACTATAGCTTTCCAGCTCCATAGCAAGATGCTCTATCCGCACTGACTAGTGAAGTAATTGAATGTCGAGCTAATGTAAAAATAATAAAAATAATAAAAAAGAGATATATGATTTCAGAGTTTTAAAAAGGAACAGAAAGGAACAATATATATATATATTTTTTGGGGGGGTTTGCAGGTCGGAAAATAATGGTGCCCCTGCTACATAGTGCAAGTCTTATGGGCCCTGGTCAATAGTAATGCACTTAATGAAGTGCACTGTGCAGGGATAGAGTGCCATTTGAGTTGCAGTCCTAGACTCCAGTGATAGATAATGGCACTATCTCTAGTACCCTCTGTCATATTGGGTTTCACATGTAGGGGCTACAACCACATGGCTGTTGTGAAGAAGGGGGGTGGGCTGTGCGTGCATGTGTGTGTGCGAGATAGACATGCTGGTGTTCTGTTTGTGGTATACAGTGTTATGTGGCAGGCTGAAACCATGGCCTGGTGCAGTGATATGACCCAGAGGGGAAAGAGTGTAGGCAGCAGGCCCTGATACACATACAGATGCTTCTGTCTCACTCGCCTAGCTAACAAACATTCACAACATGCACCAATCCTTTCCCACCTCCATCTCTCTCCAGCGCCCGCTCTGTGAAAATACATGTGCCCCTTCATGTCCAATGTATATAGTTTTGAGCATGCCACTACGTATACCTTGCAATTATGAATGCATGTGTGTCTCAATGACCTTGGTTTTATGAAAGGAGCATTGGGAGAAAATACTTTGGGAAGTACACCACAGTAAAATCACATTGGCTAGGGTGCTATAGCGATGTGATAGATTTGAATATGTGATTTGATCATAGTCCTTTTTCCTTAGCGGCGATTGAATAAGCTAGCTGAATCTCAGGATGTGCAACCAGTCCCCACAGTGTTCTATTGCGGAAGCCTACAGTAAACACAGATTGAATCATGGTTGACGTAATGTCTTTCAAACAATACGAATGTTTATTAACGTCAGAATCTGCAGCTGGATGTAAACACTTGTCGTAGGGTCAAAGAGCGGGGCTCTTCATCCGGAGGATTTAGAGAATATGCTGTTCTGTGTTTTTCAGATTTTTAGGCTGACAGAGTGCTTACTGTGCTGTACCCATGCATAGCCACAACACCACGTCATCAACACTCACTCACGAACCCACACAGACACAGCTGACGCAGTCCACTCAGCTCACACTCCACCACACACACACGCATGCACGCACACACACACACACACACACACACACACACACACACACACACACACACACACTGTGCCAAATAGCACGGGCTCCCCTATCAGCTCCACCACGGATCCTATAGGATGATCACAACACCTATTTTCATCACATAGCTGACACTGGTGATGATGATAGGGGTAGTGATGATGAAGATGTATCTGGTGCTACGTAGATGGGGATCCCTCTGGAGGATTACAGTAGAGCCAGGTCTGGTTCCCCTTGTAACAGGTCAGGTCATCCTGGGTGACAGCGGCAATCTGGAGGACTCTTAGGTGACATCAAATGGGGATTGCGTCATTGTCCTAAGTGGTGGTGGTGACTCAATGAGTCATTGTCTTTATCAGAGCTGTGCTACAGTACTGGCCTGTTACAGTACTGGCCTGTGTTACAGTACTGGCCTGTGCTACAGTACTGGCCTGTGTTACAGTACTGGCCTGTGTTACAGTACTGGCCTGTGCTACAGTACTGGCCTGTGTTACAGTACTGGCCTGTTACAGTACTGGCCTGTGTTACAGTACTGGCCTGTTACAGTACTGGCCTGTGTTACAGTACTGGCCTCTGCTACAATACTGGCCTGTGTTACAGTACTGGCCTGTGTTACAGTACTGGCAGTTTACAGTACTGGCCTGTGTTACAGTACTGGCCTGTGCTACAATACTGGCCTGTGTTACAGTACTGGCCTGTGTTACAGTACTGGCCTGTTACAGTACTGGCCTGTGCTACAATACTGGCCTGTGCTACAATACTGGCCTGTGTTACAGTACTGGCCTGTTACAGTACTGGCCTGTGTTACAGTACTGGCCTGTGCTACAATACTGGCTTGTGTTACAGTACTGGCCTGTGTTACAGTACTGGCCTGTGTTACAGTACTGGCCTGTGCTACAGTACTGGCCTGTGCTACAGTACTGGCCTGTGCTACAATACTGGCCTGTGTTACAGTACTGGCCTGTGTTACAGTACTGGCCTGTGTTACAGTACTGGCCTGTGTTACAGTACTGGCCTGTTACAGTTACCATATAAAGGCTTTTGGATTTTCTTGTGGCTGTTTGAAAGAATATTTTGAATCATAAGCAACCTGCTGCTCAATGTTCTTTGCAGTACGAATAAACAAAAATGCAGAAAGGTGTCCTATGTTTCTAACACCCACTGTTTATGATTATGTGTAATATTTCCTCTCTCTCTGGTTGTTGTCTGACAGTTTCGATGTGGACAACGGCACATCGTCGGGGCGCAGCCCGCTGGACCCCATGGCCAGCCCGGGGTCTGGGCTCATACTGCAGGGCAACTTTGTCCACAGTCAGCGGCGAGAGTCCTTCCTCTACCGCTCTGACTCGGACTACGAACTGTCGCCCAAGTCCATGTCCAGAAACTCCTCCATCGCCAGCGACATGTGAGTTTTTTCTCTCTCTAACTGTCTCTCTGTCCCCCCCCCCACACACACACACACAGGGTCTATCTACAAAATGTAGTACTATGTCTCTCACTGAAGAGATGGAGTGTTTTCAAAGGTGCGGTGAGTGATATGATAGCTGTCAATGCATTTGTTGCCCCTTCCCAGTTCTCTGTTTGATTGACAGCTGATGCTGAGGTGTCACAGTGACACGTCTCTATTCGAAGCCCTTTGCCCTCAGCATTAGTGAAATGTGTTTTTTTTTACGGGGTTGATTGGTCAGCCATATCAGGCAGCTCCTCACCAGGTTGTATGCAACATGATGTTCATACGGAGTCCTTTTACTTTTCCCAGTTGCCACACTGTGGTTTCTAAGGAAAGTGGAATTGGTGGACAATTGTTCCAGTAAACCAAGTTACTGTACAGAGTGTTACTCTGTAGGCCAACTGTTACTCTGGGGCTTATCATTGACCTACAGTAAATTAAGAAACAGGTGTCTTTGATATCTAACATGAAGGCTAAACATTGTCCATTTTTTATATAGAATATACAAAATGGACAATCTTTGATGCACTAAATGACACATTTTTATTGGAAAAGACATAAAGACCATAGATGTCTCTAAGGAAATAGTTTACTGGCAGAATCTTTTAGAAATGTCCCTTGTGCTTCTTTATGTAACCAGTTATGTCTGCAGATATATATAGAAAATATATTAAAGGTCTCATGCTGGGTACTAACATGCAGAGACCAGTGTTGGTGCCTGGGGAAAGGGAAGAGAGGAGGAAAGGGAGGCTGGAATGCAACCTCTCGCCTAATCGCTCTCTCTCCCCTCCATCTCTCTCTCTCTCTCTCTCTCTCTCTCTCTCTCTCTCTCTCTCTCTTGTCTTTGTTATTGAGAAGTATTGAGAGTACAAAATATTAAGAACACCTGCTCTTTTCATGATGTAGAACTGACCAGGTGAATCCAGGTGAAACTATGATGCCACATTGATGTCACTTGTTCAATCCACTTCAATTAGTGTAGAAGAAGGGGTCAAAGGTTAAAGAAGGATTTGTAAGCCTTGAGACAATTAAGACATGGATTGTATATGTGTGGCCTTGAGAGGGTGAATGGGCAAGACAAAAGTGCCTTTGAGTGGGGTATGGTAGTAGGTACCAGTTCTTGACACCGGTTTGCAATGCCGCTGGGTTTCTCACACTCAACAGTTTCCCTTGTGTATCAAGAATGGTCCACCACCCAAAGGACATCCAGCCAACTTGGCACAGCTGTGCATTGGAGTCAACATCCCTGTGGAACTCTTTGTAGATTCCATGCCCCGACATATTGAGGGAAAGGGAGTCAGTTGTCCACCTGAATGTATTCAACTGAAATGTGTCTACCGCATTTAACCCAACCCCTCTGAATCAGAGAGGTGCGGGGGGCTGCCTTAATCGACATCCACGGCACCTGGGGGTTAACTGCCTTGCTCAGGGGCATAACAACAGATTTTTACCTTGTCAGCTTGGGGATTCAATCCAGCAACCTTCCAGTTACTGGCCCAACGCTCGAACCACTATGCTACCTGCCACCCCTCTGTTCTGGGGTCAAAATGTCTTGTTCAATGTCTTGAACAACAATGAAAAACATAATACTAGTGCTACCCTCACTCCTCTTTTTCTCCCTAACATTATTGATGCACAGTGAGTGTACAAAACATTAATTAAAACCTTCTAATATTGAGTTGCCTACCCCTCCAACCCCCCACCCCCCACCTTTTGACCCCAGAACAGAGCTTATCAATAAATATAGCCCATGTGTTCAGTCCTTGCATTTGTCTGGCCAGTCTCCCCAAGGATGATGATGATGTTTGGTTGTGTAGAGGGTGTGTAAAGGCCATGTGGATGTCGTCTCTAATGAACTCTACTATAGATTTCAATGAATGACGCCAATAGAGGTACTGTATACAGTGCCTTCAGAAAGTATTCAGACCCCTTGACTTTTTACACATTTTATTACGATACAGCCTTAATCTAAAATGGATTTTCAAAAAATCCTCAGCAATCTACACACAATACCCCATAATGGCAAAGTAAAAACAGGTTTTTAGAAATGTTTGCAAATGTATTACAAATAAAAAACAGAAATAAGTGTTCAGACCCTTTGTTATGAGACTCGAAATTGAGCTCAGGTGCATCCTGTTTCCATTGATTATCCTTGAGATGTTTCTACAACTTGATTGGAGTCCAATACATTTTATTGATTTGATATGATTTGGAAAGGCACACACCTGTATATAAGGTTGCACAGTTGACAGTGCATGTCAGAGCAAAAACAAAGCCATGAGGTCAAATTAATTGTCCGTAGAGCTCTGAGACAGGATTGTGTTGAGGCACAGATCTGGGGAAGGGTAACAAAAAATTTCTGCAGCATTGAAGGTCCCCAAGAACACAGTGACCTCCATCATTCTTAAATGGAAGTAGTTTAGAACCAGCAAGACTCTTCCTAGAGCTGGCCGCCCGGCCAAACTGAGCAATTGGGGGAGAAGGGCCTTGGTCAGGGAGGTAACCAAGAACCTGGTGGTCTCTCTGACAGAGCTCCAGAGTAGTGTAGTTCAGGGGTGTCAAACATATGGCCCACGGGTGATTTGAGTAAAAATATACAGTACCAGTCAAACGTTTGGAAACACGTACTCACTCAAGGGTTTTTCTTCATTTTTAAATTTTTTTTATATTGTGGAATAATAGTGGTGATATTACAACTATGAAATTACACATATGGAATCATGTAGTAACCAAAAAAGTATTAAATAAATCAAAATATATTTTAGATTTTAAATTCTTCAAAGTAACCGCCTGTATTAATCTCCTTATCATACTCTGCTTCTACCAGACATTCCACTGATTTCAAAACTCGGTCAACTTCTTCCGTGATAACAACACTGTTGATTGTCGCCGTTTCTTCCCCATCGCTGTCATCAGAAGACTCTACAATATCTTCTTCAATGAAAATGTTTTTATGTAAATCAGGGATTTCCTCATCATCTGATTCATTTTTAGAGTCAGAGAGAGTCAGCATGGCACGATCGTCCTCCAGAAAGTAGTCCATCACTACTTTTCCTACTGACCTTTGTCAATAGTGCCTGATCAATTCAGGGCAGCAATGTAATTAAGAGCAGTAGCAATATATTTGCAGTTCTCCATAGCTAAAGTTATATCTTTCAAAAAACTGCAGTAGAAAGGATTATCTACACATTACAAGCAGCTCATTTTATACACACAAGATGCTCTCAGGCATGTCCAGCCCACTCATTATCTCAGCCAATCATGGCTAGCGGGAAGGTTGCTGTTTTTTCTGTGGCTAAATCAACTAGGCTCGTAATTTAACAATTGTATTCGTATTTACAGTTGGCATACAGGTTTGATATTAAGACACATGGAAGTTCACATGTTCGAGAAGGCATTTCTGCCCCCCCCCCCCCCCCCCCCCCCCCCCCCAAAAAAAAAAACAGTTCAAACTGCTGTCCTGTATAGTCGTGACTTGCGACATAGGCCTAGTTTACTGAATCGGGTCACATATTGTCACGCTGTATAATTAATTATATGAGACAGGCACAGGAATACGTAAAAGTTTTTTTTATTTCTCCACCCAAAATAAAGTACGTCATGAAAACGACAAGGATGAAGCCCAAAACAAACACGTACAGTTGAAGTCGGAAGTTTACATACACTTAGGTTGGAGTCATTAAAACTCATTTTTCAACCACTCCACAAATGTCTTGTTAACAAACTATAGTTTTGGCAAGTCGGTTAGGACATCTACTTTGTGCATGACACAAGTAATTTTTCCAACAATTGTTTACAGACAGATTATTTCACTTATAATTCACTGTATCACAATTCCAGTGGGTCAGAAGTTTACATACACTAAGTTGAGTGTGCCTTTAAACAGCTTGGAAAATTCCAGAAAATTATGTCATGGATTTAGAAGCTTCTGATAGGCTAATTAACTTAATTTGTGTCAATTAGAGGAGTACCTGTGGATGTATTTCAAGGCCTACCTTCAAACTCAGTGCCTCTTTGCTTGACATCATGGGAAAATCAAAATAAATCAGCCAAGACCTCACACAACAAATTGTAGACCTCCACAATTCTGGTTCATCCTTGGGAGCAATTTCCAAACGCCTGAAGGTACCACGTTCATCTGTACAAACAATAGTACGCAAGTATAAACACCATGGGACCACGCAGCCGTCATACCGCTCAGGAAGGAGACGCGTTCTGTCTCCTGGAGATTAACTTACTTTGTTGCGAAAAGTGCAAATCAATCCCAGAACAACAGCAAAGGACCTTGTGAAGATGCTGGAGGAAAACAGATACAAAATTATCTATATCCACAGTAAAAACAAGTCCTATTTCGACATAACCTGAAAGGCCGCTCAGCAAGGAAGAAGCCACTGCTCTAAAACAGACATAAAAAAGCCACACTACGGTTTGCAACTGCACATGCGGACAAAGATCGTACTTTTTGGAGAAATGTCTTCTGGTCTGATGAAACAAAAATAGAACAGTTTGGCCATAATGACCATCGTTATGTTTGGAGGAAAAAGGGGGAGGCTTGCAAGCCGAAGAACACCATCCCAACCGTGAAGCACAGGGGTGGCAGCATCATGTTGTGGGGCTGCTTTGCTGCAGGAGGGACTGGTGCATTTCACAAAATAGATGGCATCATGAGAACGGAAAATTACGTGGATATATTGAAGCAACATCTCAAGACATCAGTCAGGAAGTTAAAGCTTGGTTGCAAATGGGTCTTCCAAATGGACAATGAACTCAAGCATACTTCCAAAGTTGTGGCAAAATGGCTTAAGGACAAGAAAGTCAAGGTATCGGATTGGCCATCACAAAGCCCTGACCTCAAACCTACAGAACATTTGTGGGCAGAACTGAAAAAACATGTGCGAGCAAGGAGGCCTACAGTCCTGACTCAGTTACACCAGCTCTGTCAGGAGGAGTGGCCCAAAATTCACCAAACTTATTGTGGAAGCTTGTGGAAGGCTACCCAGAACATTTTACCCAAATTAAACAATTTAAAGGCAATGCTACCAAATACCAATTGAGTGTATGTAAACTTCTGATCCACTGGGAATGTGATGAAAGAACTGAAAACTGAAATAAATTGTTCTCTCTACTATTATTCGGACTTTTCACATTCTTAAAATAAAGTGGTGATTTTTTACTAGGGAATTTTTTACTAGGATTAATAGTCAGGAATTGTGAAAAACTGTCTTTGGCTAAGGTGTTTGTAAACTTCCGACTTCAACTGTATATACACATACTAATCAGGGGGAATGGGAACCAGGTGTGCGTAATGAGACAAGACAGTCCGGGGTTGGTGGTAATGATCCAGTTCAGTGACACCTAGAAGGCCGGTGACATAGACCCCCGGAGCTGGTGAACGGAATGAGCAGCAGTACCGGGGGTATCCGTGACACATATTTTGATTTGGTTACTACATGATTCCATATGTGTTATTAAGCCCTTGAATGAGTAGGTGTGTCCAAACTCTTGACTGGTACTCTATATATATATATATCTATTATTATTTTTTTATCGTGTGAAAAAATTATCTTAATCGAGATTGAAATGACTTAAACCAAATCGACAATGTGTAGCCTTTTCAATTCGTCCAGCTTGCCAACAGCCATTGTAACGAAAGCATAACAATCAAGGAGCATCGAAAATAACAAAAACGATGGATAGAGAACTATTTTTTGCAAATTTTGATGGCAAGGAAATATAATACATTTTAAGTGAGACCTTCCCGACTTTTTTGACACCCCTGGTCTTGTTACTTTAGACAGAAAACGAAAGTAGCGATGTTTCTCGGGGTGGATCAGAGGATCAGGTGGATCAGAGGGTGTACCGTCTATCAAACCAAAGGTTGCGTGTTCGAGTCGCGTCGGGGACTACATTTTCGTTAACCCTTCCCCTAATCTTTATTCTAAATGTAACCCAATTCACCTAACCTGCTATGTAAATTCACCTAACCTTTGTTGTTTTAGTTCCATGACCTTTCATGTAAATTATCCTAACCTTTGTCGGTAGTTCACCTAATCACCAACGTAAATTCCCCTTTGTTGTTACGGTGGAACAAGCAACCTGGTCTCAGAGAAAGACGTATAAAATTAATACCTTTTCCAAGAAGTTAAGTTACACCATCAAATTCATATGCTATTGTACGACTGTATAAGACGTATGATAGTATATGTCTTCTAACAGTATGACATTTTACGACCGCAATTCCATTCATAATCTTACATAACGTAACGTATCATACTAAATGGGGTGTCACAGATTTACGTGCAGAATAATATGAAATGCCCTGAGGCCAAATTGTATAGCCATATTACTCTAGTCTTGCCATAGTCATGGCTACAGCTGGGATCATCTCCTCTTTGTCACGCAGAGGGTTAAAATATGAAGGTCATGTTTAGAATGTCTGTAGACAAAGGTGTGTCAATTTTTTTTAATCTAACCTCTTTTTATCTTTGTCTCTTTTTTGCAGTCATGGCGACGATATGATTGTAACACCATTTGCACAGGTGAGCAATGGCACGAATTCTAAGCAAGATTTATTGTGTTGTTGCCTAATTCCTTCAGGAAACCACGGTAGAGTATGCTATGCTGAAATTGTGCAAAAGACCCAGGCCCATTGACCAGTTTAGATTGGATGGGGCAATCACTGTTCAAGAGATTAATGTGAGGTTTTAATGTCAATCTGTCCTTATCTCCTCCAGGTTCTAGCCAGTCTAAGAACTGTACGGAATAATTTTGCCGCATTAACCAATTGTACACAAGACAGGGTGTCCAACAAGTAAGTCTTCGGGAGCATACACTGCATGTACCTTATACACAATTAATCTGTAATTACTGCTGTGTAGTAGTCTAGAGCAAGGCACACAGCTACCCTAATTATAGCTAAATATTAGTGTTATTTGGGAATTTTGAGGCTATATATTGGATATATATGTATTTATATGATATCTCCAACTGAAGTCTCTCTTTATGGTGTTATGTTACAAACTGCTTCAGTATTCCCCATGTCATCTCTCTTTGACTGTGTTTACACAGGCAGGCCAATTCTGATCTTTTTGGCACTAATTGGTATTTTGACCAATCAGATCAGATATTTTGCCCTGGCCTGCGTGCTATACCACCAGACACATGCTGCTGCATTTGACACAATGTGTTGGAGAAGATGTGAATCCTTTGCTGTAGTTCTCCCCCTGCTGGTCTTCACTGGGACTACAACAACAGCAGTCCCATTCAGTAAAGGGGCCCTCCGCCATAGTGCTCCTGTTCAACGCGAGATCTGTGATGAATGGGGACTGATTCAGCTGGAAAGGGTGCAGCAGATTTACCTCAGTGAGATAGAGTGGGGAGAAAGAGAAGGGGGAGAAAGATAGGGAGAAGTTAGATAGGAGAGAGATAGAATGAGGTAGAACAGTAGTAGTGTTTTGGGAGGAGATCAATGTGTATTTTGTTTCTCCCCACACCAGGAGATCACCCATGTGTAATCCACCTCCCATCACCAAGACCTCATTCACAGGTACGCTGATAGTCTTTATCTGTGTGGTCTTTGTGTTTGTTAGTGTGTGTGTCAGTGGAGGCTGCTGAGGGGAGGACGGCTCATAATAATGGCTGGAACGGAGCAGATGGAATGGCATCAAACCATGTGTTTTATGTATATTATACCGTTCCACCGATTCTGCTCCAGCCATTACCACGAGCCCATCCTCCCCAACTAAGGTGCCACCAACCTATGTGTGTGTGTGTGTGTGCGTGTGTGTGTGTGTGTGTACTGTATGAATATGTATGAATATGTTGATAGTGAAAGGAGGGAGAGAGAATACTCAGCAATATCATCCATTCTATCCGCTTGGTAAAATGCAGCATCCCTTGATGATGGTGTTATGGCATTATGATATGATAGACATTGGGATGGGAACTGTCCGACCAGAGATAGAGGATGAGGACATGGAGATCCTTTAGGGGTAGCCAAACAACAGGACCCTGTATCAAAGCGATCCAGAGTGTGTAGTAAATACAACATGGCTGACATGTTTGAAAGCGATACGCCTGTAGCTACAGTACAGCACAATGGGAACCAAACAGCATGAAGGCTGCAGGACAATGGTTAGCAACCCTGGTACAGTAGCATCAGCAGGACTGTTTGACTTGTGGTTCACCTGTTTGTTTGTCTGTCACTCAGCCTTGATTGGAAAGGCTTCTGTGCCAAAGTGCTGTCAGGCCCCATGCTCCATCCCCTGACTGACAGCTCACAGCCAGACCCTACATTCCACACAGCCCTATGGGATCCTGCTAGAATCAGGTCATTACATCTGAGGCTGGGCTTAGCAGGCTGGTGTAACCCCTTACTTTCGCCCCTCCACTGTAGCAGTGACCCGGTCGGTATACAGTGATGGGAATGACATCTAAATCAGTGTGTCTAACTAACACCATGAAACGAATCGGCCATTCACTAGCAATGTACTTAACAAGCCAGAGCCAACCAACAGGGACCAGAATAGACCTGTTCTTGAAGGGCACTTCTCGTTGCCCTCTAGCACTATGTAGGACTGGCAGTGTGTGTGACAGGGTGAGCAGCCAACCATGTTAGTAGGTCCTGCTAGTAGGTCCAATACTAAGTCAGTAGGTCCCATACTATGTCAGTAGGTCCCATACTATGTCAGTAGGTCTCATACTATGTCAGTAGGTCCAATACTATGTCAGTAGGACCCATACTATGTCAGTAGGTCCAATACTATGTCAGTAGGTCCAATACTATGTCAGTAGGTCCCATACTATATCAGTAGGTCCAATACTATGTCAGTAGGTCCCATACTATATCAGTAGGTCCCATACTATATCAGTAGGTCCCATACTATGTCAGTAGGTCCCATACTATGTCAGTAGGTCTCATACTATATCAGAAGGTCCCACACTATGTCAGTAGGTCCCATACTATGTCAGTAGGTCCCACACTATGTCAGTAGGTCCCATACTATGTCAGTAGGTCCCACACTATGTCAGTAGGTCCCATACTATGTCAGTAGGTCCCATACTGTGTCAGTAGGACCCATACTGTGTCAGTAGGTCCCATACTATGTCAGTAGGACCCATACTGTGTCAGTAGGTCCCATACTATGTCAGTAGGTCCCATACTATGTCAGTAGGTCCCATACTGAGTCAGTAGGTCCCATACTATATCAGTAGGTACCATACTATGTCAGTAGGTCTCATACTATATCAGTAGGTCCCACACTATGTCAGTAGGTCCCATACTGTGTCAGTAGGTCCCATACCATGTCGGTAGGTCCCATACTCTGATAACAGGTCCCATACTCTGTCCCATATCCTGCTCCTGCTCCTCTCATTCTCAGAGTGCTGTAGATCTTGTATTTGGGCCATACATATCCAAGCTAGAATCCACAGGCTCTTATTGCCCTGTTAAAACAAAACAGGTGTGACAAGCCAAACCCATGTACAGTATGCACTAGTGTAAGGTGCCATGACATTCAAAACCTCCTTTTCTCACAAAACATTCCACTATCTACCCGGGAACATGTGTAGCACACAGTGTGTGAATAATTGATGACATTGCACTATATTTAGAAATTATTAGAGTGCATCCATTATGGCCCTGGCCATAAAAGATAGTGTGAGTCATGGGACTGATTGTTTGAGAGAATTGACTACCTGTAATTCATGTGAAGGCCTGTGCTGGCAGTGTCATCCTAGCCTGGGTCCCAGTATCTTTAGCTAATCCACTCTCTGTGCTTGCTCCATGTCATGTGCCAGAGACTGGCCTTTCTTGCATCTTCAAATATGAACATTGTATCGAAGCTCGAGGAGAACAGAGGATTTGATCCGGGTTCATCGGCTATTCTCCAATCATAACGATTATGCAAATACTGAAACTCTGTCTTTTCTCCACAGAACACATTGGTATCTGGTTTCTAAGCAACCGTATTTTGTTTGTCCAGATGAAGCCAGCCTGTCAAAAGTTGCTTGCTCAGTCTAAATTCTCAAACTGAATACATACTGCAAATCCAACCACAAAACGTCTTAGTTTTGATTTTAAGCCTCAAAATACAACATGTTTTTTAGCTAACAGCTAAATGTTTTTAAAAAAACTTTGTTTTACATTCTAATTCAATTTTTTGAGGCTCCACATGTTATATTTGTTATTTCCAACAACCAACCGAGCAATTCTCTCGTAAATCCAGCGCCGAAAGGCCAGCCTCTTTGGGAATGACAAGGATTGTCAAGGAGTGAAATTTGATCTAAAGATTCTGGTGCTATCCTGCTGAGAAGGACAATAAAGGAGGTCATGTAGAACCGTCCAAATGGGACATGGAGAGGCCAATGGGGCATTAGACGAGCCCTACCATGAGTTGCACATGACATTTAGGCTGCTCTCTTTCAGCTCCGTCCCGCCCCTCCCTCCCCTATCACTTTATTTGTTAGACATCTGTCCATCAATGTATCGATTGGCTGGTGTTTGAAGACGGCTATTTTTAGTGTGGGATAAGAATAGGCTGGATGAGGAGAATAGACCAATGAAGAGTGCTGTAGCTGTGTGAACTCTGACCTGAGGAGAAAAGATAACGCTCGTCTTGTGATCCAGACCAGGTGGTGAGGGAATGGAACAGCTGTCCGTTTATTAATGGTTAATTGCATTCTTGTTACCATTGCATTCTTGTTACCCCTGCACACATCTATTGCTATGGGCACAAGCATTGTTCATGACACAAACTGTTCACACCCCTCTTGTTGGCCCCTCTTGATGGCGCATTTATTGCAATGCTATACATTTTGGGATGGAGACTTTTTCCCATTTTAAAGCTAATTTCCTGCAATTCTATTCATTTTGCATGTCTTATGTGTGTTCATGTCATATTTGAGTGACTCAAACATTAAAACAAAATCAATGGGCTAAAAAACATAGCAAAAAAATGTTAGCTGGCTAATTGATCTGGACATTTCTGACCAGTTATAAATGGCTCTCTACGGTCTGCAATGACTGACGTGTCAAGAGGAAAACTGGTGATGCACAAACCAATTTTCGAAATTGCACCTTGTGCATTCTGCTATTACAACTTCAGAAGCCCCACCGTTTGGGGACCACTGGTATAAGGGACAAGTATCGCTGTGTAGCTGTATCTCTCAAATTAGTTTCCTTCTGCTTTAATCTCATGAAGATTGGACATAAAATATAATGGATTTAAACCAATTTGGGTTTTGGTTTCATTGTGGCGAAGTTGGTAGAGCAAGGCGCTTGCAACACCAGGATTGTGGGTGTGATTCCCACAGGGGACCAGTACAAACAAGTATGAAAATGTATGAACTCACTACTTACTGTAAGTCACTCTGGATAAGAGCGTCTGCAAAATGACTCAAATCTAAATGATAATGATGATTTCCAAAGCAATGGCAACATATATTAAAACAACTACATGTCCTTGCTGGCGGTAGGTACAGGATTACCCCTCTCCCACTTCCAGTCCAGCTCCAGTGTTCCTAGCTGCTCCGGTCCAGTGTTTGGCAGCAGCCTGCCGTCTGTGCAGCAGAGTGGTCTCTCTGTGCGCTGGTGTCTGATGTCGCACTAAGCATGAGAAGAATGTCATTGACGTCAGTGCAGTCTCTGAGTGGCACCCCAGAGAGAGAGAGAGAGAGAGAGAGAGAGAGAGAGAGAGAGAGAGAGAGAGAGAGAGAGAGAGAGAGAGAGAGAGAGAGAGAGAGAGAGAGAGAGAGAGAGAGAGAGAGAGAGAGAGAGAGAGAGAGAGAGAGAGAGAGAGAGAGAGAGAGAGAGAGAGAGAGAGAGAGAGGCACCCCTGCCATTGAGAGAGAAAGAGAGTGATGCAGAGAGGGAGAGATACAGAGAGGGAAATGTAAAAGAGTTGAGCTTGAAAGACAAAAGAGAATGACAGAGAGATTTAGGGCCAGTTACAGTGATGCAATGCTGATGTTTGAGGCATGCTGGGAAAATTACTGTACATGTTGCACACACATAGCCTATACTGTACTCATGTAGGGAACTTCCATACTTTGAACCGTATCACTGTACATTTGGCACATAGTACATATGCAGACACCAGTGGCAGTCGGTGCCATTTAAGATTAGGGAGGACAACACATTTTTTTTATGAGCATGGTCTTATTTTTATTACACCATATTGGATGACTGTTATTCATATTCCATTCACCCAGCTCAATGTAACACCGATATATTTACGCTACTACATGAAACTTGAATTTTCTCTATACCCATCATGAGGTTGCTGCAAACCCATGATCACCCACACACACAGTTCAACTTTCATAGCAGCCACATACACACAAGCTTATTACCTAAAATGGATCAATTGAAAGTGTGGGTTCACAGCTCCAATCCAGATGTGTTGGTCATTACTGAGACGTAGTTAAGGAAGAGTGTTTTGAATACGGATGTTAACCTTTCTGGTTATAACCTTTTTCGGCAAGACAGATCTTCCAAAGCTGGGGGAGTGGTACTCTTTACCAAGGATCACCTTCAGTCCTCGGTTGTCTCCACCAAGTCTGTCCCCAAACCATTTGACCTGCTGGTTTTAATCATTACACTTTCAAATAGCTCTTTGTTGACTGTTGCTGAGTGTTATCGTCCTCCATCAGGTCCGTCATGTAACCTACCTTCCCTAAGCTCTCTCCTGGCCCCTTAAACTAAGTCTCAATTTGTCCTGTTAGGTGACCTAAACTGGACATGCTTAAACCAACTGACCAAGTCCTAAAGCAATGGAACTCCCTAAATCTTTCTCAGATTATTACCAATCCCACAAGGTATGACCGCCCCATTATAGCTGATTATAAATCCATAATAATACATATATTATCACCTAATGTTGTGTTAGATCTTTTTATCAACTGAAGTTCTTGTGAACATTATACGTTTTGAACTTCTATTTGCTATTTATGGTCTGTAGGCCTCATTGACCTGAGCACATACAACTGTTTTTGAGTTTAAAAAAAAAGTAGTCACAGACTACTTTGTGTCAAAGTTTAACAAGGACTCTCTAATCCTCACCAGTGTCATGAACAAAGATATGATCAAGAGCCTCACATACAGTATATTGTTTGGTCAATGTGCTGCCACAGAATGAATTGTGAGAAGGGCCTCAAAAAAGCTTTATATACCAGCTGCAAGAAAAGTTATATACATTATTGAAACAATGTTGCGATTGTTTGTGAGAATTCCAACAGGTGTGGTTCCCATTGGGGAAAGATTCTATTTGGGGAAAGGTTCCTGTGGGGGTTGCCATGGAAGCCAAGAAGGGGAGTGAGGTGTGTGTGTGTGTGTGTGTGTGTGTGTGTGTGTGTGTGTGTGTGTGTGTGTGTGTGTGTGTGTGTGTGTGTGTGTGTGTGTGTGTGTGTGTGTGTGTGTGTGTGTGTGTGTGTGTGTGTGTGTGTGTGTGTGCTCAAACACACATGTACAGTATTGTAGTCTCACCCATTCATTTCTAATGACCAGAGATTTTTGACCGGGAACACCACAGGTGTACAAAAGTTAAATAAAGCACCCAAAATGTTTTGAAAATTATCCAAATGTATTTTGTGTGTTCAGATGCCGTGTGTAGACAAAGTCGTGGAACCTTATGACAACCAGATTAAATGAACTACATTTCTCAGAGAGAAAACTTGTAAATCGGTTCAATTAGACCGGAACACAGCAAGAGGGTTAATTGGGTTTTGAGAAGGTGACACACTCTACTAATGAATGACTGAAAGAGGTTTCAGTGCATTGCTTACATTTGCAATGGAAATAAGGAATATAGAATATAATAGAAATTACAAATATTTGATACACTGTTATTCGAGGTTTGAAAGGGGTTAGAATAGACTACTGATACCTCACCCTAACATTGTTTGAAATTGTCTGACTTTACAATCATTATTCAGAGATTATTCCTCTTTAAAAAGCATCACTACCCATAAATCTCTTTCTCAGTCATCTGTCTCAGACACATACTGCATACGATACATTAGAGAAACTGCAGTCGCTTGAAGGGTCTGGGAAAAACCTGTGAAGCTCTGTCTCTTTCTCCTCTCTCTCCCTCTCTTTTTCTTCATCCCTCTTTCTCTTTGTCTCCTCTTATCTGTCCACCTATTTTCCCTCACCCTTCTCTCTTTCTCCGTTGAATGGACACGCAAATTGAGCTCCAGCTCCACTGCCTCATACTCCAGGCCGGGCTTTCTGTGGGGTCCTCCCCTATCCACAGTGCAGTCCTCTCAGGCTTTAGGTACAGCTCTGAGGAAGAGCAGCGATCTGCCGTCTGGATACCAGGGATGCTACACACACATCATCTATAGGACGGAGCCCAGACTCAACACACACTCATTGGATTATAGCGTTGGCATGTAGCGTTTCTGCTGCAGGGAGGCTGAGGCAGAGTGATGTGTTACGGTTAGCTCTCCATCTGGTGTGTGTGTGATTTGTGTGTGTGTGTGCGGTAAGCGCGCACCCCACAGCTAGCCAGTCAGCCAGCCAGCCAGCCAGCCTGCCAGCCAGGCAGCCAACCAGCATGCTACAGTGTGCTCCCCTTTGTTCCAGCCTGGTGATGAAACCCTCCTGGTTGTGAGATTCTGGACAGCGTCTGGACCTACTGCCCCTCCTCCACCCCCATCCCTCCCTCCTCTCATCTATCCCTCTGTCTCTCCATCCTTCCCCTGGGCAGACATGGGCCTGCTATCCAGACTCCTCTTCATCCTTCCCCTGGGCAGACATGGGCCTGCTATCCCTCTGTCTCTCAATCCTTCCCCTGGGCAGACATGGGCCTGCTATCCCTCTGTCTCTCCATCCTTCCCCTGGGCAGACATGGGCCTGCTATCCAGACTGCACTTCATCCTTCCTCTGGGCAGACATGGGCCTGCTATCCCTCTGTCTCTCCATCCTTCCCCTGGGCAGACATGGGCCTGCTATCCAGACTGCTCTTCATCCTTCTCCATGACTGGAATTATATCTCTTCTATGGACTGTATACTGAACCTCAGACACACACATCACTGAGAGACTGGGATTCTGTGTGTTGTTGTGCGTATGTGTGTGTCTGTGTGTGTGTTTGTCTTTGTCTCTGTTTTGGTGTTGTATCGTATCCAAACCTAAGGGGCACCCTCCATATTCTCAGTCTCTGCTGTGATTTTAACTGTTGCTGTATTAGGGGTGCTTGGGCTTCAACAGCCTTGTGCAGGGTTTTGGGCTAGGTTTAGGTTCCAGGACTATACGCCCCTGTCATTCCTCCAAAGGTTTGGACAGTAGGACTATTGGACACGGAGGGGGGGGTCTCTGGGATAGGTTTCAGGACTCTAAGCCCCTCTGGTCTCACCCTATCAGGGTGTCTGTCTTGGGGTGGAAATCAGACTTGTGACTTGGCCTCTCTCACTCTCCTACTGGCCCCTCTGCACCAGTATGAAGAGTCACCCATGCGTCCACTCGGGGCATCTCAGCATTGCTGTGTGTGCTGAGGCAGACCGCGGGCCAGCAGTCTGCGCTAGCCCCCTGAAGCGCCTCCGTACTGACCCCCTGCCCCCCTGTCTTGCCCCCCCAGAGGAGGCCTATCAGAAACTGGCCACTGAGACGCTGGAGGAGCTAGACTGGTGCCTGGACCAGCTGGAGACCTTGCAGACCAGACACTCAGTCGGCGAGATGGCCTCCAACAAGGTAAGGACAAGAACCTTTTACTTATTATTGTGTGTCATATTTAGTTGCGTTTGAGTAAGTCTTCGTTTAAAAAAACATGGAGGTGAGTTCTTTCGCAATCAAGATTGTTGGCTTCCCACACTGCTGGGGAACAAACTTTGACCAGTGTCTTGAGGTCAGAACCTCTTTTCCCAGAGAGATCTGGTAAAGTGTGTCATCTAACTATGGAATGATGTGTCCATTTGACCAGGGCGCTCCTGTGGGCTGTGAGTGTCTGGAACTACATGATCCATGTTGCCAAATACTGGGTTTTTCCTTACTGTACTGTTCTGTGTATCCAGTTATGCTAGAGGAAAGGTCTGTTGAGGTACTGTAAGGATGGACTATCCATCTCTTCATGCATACCTGTGCATAACTGAAGTGTTTTGGAACTACACTACACTACACTGCAATGCATTCGGTCCCTCTCAGCTGGGAACATGACTCTACTGTATGGAGTGACCATTGACAGGTAGCCTAGAGGTTAGAGAGGAGGAGGGCCTGCCACCAGAGAGTTGCCTGAGTTGGGAGCTTGACAGCTTTTCAAATGTTGTGTTCTAGCCAAACTGCCATCTTGAATTCATACTTGGATTGATTGTGAGGAAGGATACAAGGAGAGGGAAGTGACTTTAGACTATTGATACGCACCCCTAGTACCCACATTCTCTCGCTCGCTCGCTTTTTCTCTCTCTCACTCTCACTCACTCACTCACTCACTCACTCACTCACTCACTCACTCACTCAGACCTATTCCTCCTCCTTCTACAACAGTAGTATCTGTACTAATACGGATAATGATATAATGAATCATACTGTCTTTCACATGGTATGGGGAGATCCATTGTATCAGTATCTGTTGCTGTATCTAGCGTTATCATGCAGGGAAGGGAGATGTGCACGGAGAGTGCTCGGCTCTGCTCGGCTCTCTCCAGCATGGGCCTGACACCCTGCATGCTGAGCAGCTCTGGGCTCTGCTGGAGAGGCTGCCTCCCTGGCTGGTGATGTCACACCCCATGATGTCACAATAGGGTAGATGGCGCAAGATAAAGGAGAGGCAGGTCGGACAGACAAAAGGACACAGTCAGACACCGATCCTGTAGCTGTAACACTTGCAGATGGTAGTACAATCACAGACAGACAGATATGCATTGACCCTATACAGGGGTGAGAAACACAGGCTATACGCAGGCTATATGTCACCCTGTCTTATATGAGCGGCTAGCACACACAGCTATCCCTGGTTTCCATAGCAACACACCTAGTTGGCTTGCCGTCTCACTCCAGTGAACACACACACACGACAGACAGACAGGCTATGTTACTCTCCGAGAACACACCATGTACACAACTGTCACTCCTCCTCGGTTGATATCAACCTCTGACATGGCTATTTTTTGACTAAAACATCAACATGAAGTATTTCATTTTGGTGATACAGAACAGTAGCATTGGGTACCAGTATCATCCACATACCATTGTCTTATTTTGTGCTGTTTGTATTCACTACACGCAATTATAGCAGGTTGTAACATGTGCATTAGCTATACAAGGCTTAGGTAAAACGCAGAACACAGGCTGGGGAGGGTCAAAAGATGTAGACGGTGGAATTGCATGTATTGTATGTAATGGTGACATCACTGTTATTGTGACGAGTGATCTCATTCGCTGGACCCAGCTGACCTCGAGCATTATTTTCCCCCCACCTATTTGATGATGTCAGTATCACATGTCATTATTGTCTCTGATCCATCCTGAAGTTGAAGAAAGACATAATGGGTATTGGTATTTGCAAGGGACATGTTGTGTTAATAAAGGGCATGTTGTGTTAATAAGGGGCATGTTGTGTTAATAAGGGGCATGTTGTATTAATAAGGGGCATGTTGTATTAATAAGGGGCATGTGTGCCATTATATACCATTATGTTGTACACTGTGTACATGTTGTTAGCTTTTACATACACACACACACTTTATTTTCCTTCACCTAGGAAATGGAAATCTGCCACCAAAATAAATGTTAGAGATCAAAAAATAGCTCTAGATATGAGATCCATTTTGACTGGGTCTATATTCAGTAGGGAATTGCTGTTTTGTGCCACAATTCCCCAAAACAAATGTTCTACCTAAAGGTGGGTGTTTCAAACCTATTTGCTGAGTTAACAACAGCAGACTTCCTAGCTAGCCGGCCTGTGTGCGCATGCTTGCCTGTTTTGTGGGCCTGTGACGGCCTGTTCCTACTCTCCCGGACACAGTCGGAGGCGCAATATCTCTCTTAACGGGAGACCAGCAGTCTCAGCTGCTCCAGCGCTGCTACCCACAATGCCTTCAGGGACCCAAGGTGGAAGGTCATCTGAGACATGACCTGTTCCAAAAAAGCCAAAGCAATTATAGTGTCTCTGTATGCTATCTACTGAGAGGGTATTTTGATTGGTCCAAGGCTTAACTTAACTTTTTTTGGTAGGAAACGTATAGTGTTGTCGTCTTTTAGTGTATGCCCCACGAACATAGTTTACAATTAAGGTGGCATGTTTATTTAAGCAGATAAATAGCCTGCTCTCTTTTCCTCTGTTAATGCCTTTCAGTGTGTTCTGACTACCGCCCATCCATACTGCATCCGAGCTGCTTCAGAAGCACACATACAGCACAGTGTTCATGTACCCAACCCCAGTTCAGAGAAAACACAGCCAGGTTATTGCTCACCATAAAAGTCAGGACCAAAGACATGTCCCAAATGGCACTCTATTCCCTATATTCAGATTGTCTATCTTAATTTGATCACTCTGTTGTCACAGAGAAATTTCCTGCGCTAGTAGCGTATCAACTCCTACAAAAATAGCCATTAATTATAATCCACATAATAATTCACATGACCTGTTGCTGCAGGACTATTTTCTTAATGCAAGAAACTGCTTTGCAGTGCTAGCTGTGCCACTAGAGATCCTGGTTTGAGTCCAGGCTCCGGGATGTCCTTGTCCCATCGCGCTCCAGCGACTCCTGTGGCGGGCCGAGCGCATGCATGCTGACACGATCGCCAAGTGTATGGTGTTTTCTCCGACACATTGGTGCGGCTGGCTTTCAGGTTAAGCAGGCATTGTGTCAAGAAGCAGTGCGACTTGGCTGTGTCGTGTTTCAGGGGACACACAGCTCTCGACCTTCACCTCTCCCGGGTCCGTACGGGAGTTGCAGCGATGGGACAAGACTGTAACTACCAATTGGATTCCATGAAATTGGGGAGAGAAAGGGAGACAAAAACTAAAGATAGGCCTCATAGTCAAACAAATAGAATACAGCATCATTTATGACCCTGAATGAAGTGCCACACAGTATTCTCTGTGCTGTACAAACTGTCCCATTCAGACATGTTCCAGACAGCCCAGTGACTGACCCTCGCGCCTTGTGCAAATTGAATGGGATTTATAAATGTATTACACATATTATTTTCTGTGGTCTTCTCTGACTCAACTCCCAGGAAATTAGCCTGAACTATCTCCAGTGTGAATATTGCATGACCAGGATGAGACCATCGCCGCTTCCAGCAACAGTGTCCCACAGATTACCTCAGCTAGATGACACACATCAAGAGTACACTCACACTCACACTCATGACACCCAACACGCAGTAGTGCTATCAAACACACACACACACACACACACACACACACACACACACACACACACACACACACACACACACACACACACACACACACACACACACACACACACACACACACACACACACACAAACAGGTTCGGGTAGGAAACTGATAGTCTTTTGTCTATGCATCAATGTAGTTTACAATGCAATACTTTCAGGTGCCATGTGTATTTAAGCAAAACTATAGCCTGTTCTCGCTTCCTCTGTTAATGCTGTTTAATGTGTTCTGACTACCATCCATCCATACTGCATCCAAGCTGCTTCATAAACACACATACACTGGTGCTGTATTAGTATTGCAAAATGTCAATACATTTCCTGGTTTTCCAGAAATCCTGGTTGGAGGATTCCGGATTTCCTGTTTATTCCCTCCTGACACACGTCATGGGGACACACAGTAGTAACATGAAAGTAGTAACATCAAACACACACACGCTTGGCTAGGAAACTGATAGTTTTTTAGTTTTTACAGAGATCCTGATTGGAGGATTCCGGATTTCCTGCTTATTCCCTCCTCATTCCTGGGATCCTCCAACTGAGATTTTGGGAGAAGCAGGGAATTTATTGAAAGTTCCCGGAATTTTGCAATTCGAGCTGTTCAGAGAAAACCCAGCAAGGTTACTGCTGATCATGAAAGTCAGGACCAAAGACATGTGTCCCAAATGGCACTCTATTCCGTATTTTGTCTTTTTTTATTTTACCTTTATTTAACTAGGCAAGTCAGTTAAGAACAAATTCTTAAATTCTGACGGCCTAGGAACAGTGGGTTAACTGCCTGTTCAGGGGCAGAACGACAGTTTTGTACCTTGTCAGCTCGGGGGTTTGAACTTGCAACCTTCCAGTTCCAACGCTCTAACCACTAGGCTACCCTGCCGCCCCAAATATATACAGATGTTCTGTCTTTATTTGATCACTCTGCGCCACAGGAAATTCAAATTTGTAGTGTATTTTACTTTTAAGTAGACTTCTAAAGTTTGTAATTTCCACTTTAAATTGTCGGACTTGATTTGCCCTAATGAAAAATGTATCAACCCCTACAAAAATCCCCATGAATTATTATCCACATAATAATTCACATGTCCTGTAGCTGTAGGATTTTTTTCCTACTATGAGAAACTGGTCAAGTGAAGATATCAGATATCTGTAGTGCACTACTGACCAGAGGACAAAGCCATGGCCTCATGGTCAAACAAATAGAATACAGCATCATTTATGACCCTGAATAAAGTGCCACACAGTTTTCTCTGTGCTTTAAAAACTGTCCCATTCAGACATGTTCCAGACAGCCCAGTGACTGACCCTCGCGCCTTGTGCAAATTGAATGGGATTTATAAATGTATTACACATATTATTTTCTGTGGTCTTCTCTGACTCAACTCCCAGGAAATTAGCCTGAACTATCTCCAGTGTGAATATTGCATGACCAGGATGAGACCATCGCCGCTTCCAGCAACAGTCTCCCACAGATTACCTCAGCTAGATGACACACATCAAGAGTACACTCACACTCATGACACACAACACGCACCCCGCTGCACTGCAGAATTCAAAGAAAATGTGGAAAAAACAACTTATCAGAGGAACCAACCTCAATCAACCTCAAACCTCAATCAATCTCACAGAGAGATGAGCTCACTCTGCTCCAGCCCAGCCAATCAGCTCTGGTGTTTTCTCGATCCTCTCCCTAATAGGCTGGGTGTGTGTGTGTGTGTGTGAGGGGCAGAGGCAGCCTTATTTAGAAGTCGTTGAGAGGAGAGCTTCTCTCTCCAGGACCACTGGCAGCATCCAAGCATCCTCCTCTCACGTCATCTATTATTCACACCTCCCAGTAGTGTCTTTAGTGTGTGTGTACAGGTTTTACTGTGAGTGTGTTTGTCCGTGTGTGCGGGAGGATGCTCTCACCAGAACCACGGGCAGCCAAACGCTGTCCCCAGCTTCCCTAGAGCGCGGCGCTCCAGTCAAAACCCTGGACTATGGCTTTCCCCATGCAGAGGAACGACGCAGAGGAAGAGGCAGATATGACTGACCCTGTTCAGTGAATGGATCTGCAACACACCTCAAGGCCCCTCTTATTCTGGGACTCTACTCTCACTGTATTGAGCTGCTTTTGCTGGAGGTGTTGTTTTTGTTCCTCTCCCTCTTTGTTGGCGGTTCTGTCGTTCTGCACTGTAGCTGGCTCTAGTCTGCCTGTTCTGTTTATATTTGGACCACATATTGATTTTTTTTTCAAAATGCCTGAGGTCAACTACCTGCACTCTGTGTCCTGGGGATTTCTAAAGGTAAGATGTCAGGTGGATTTTGTTATTCAAAATACCATGAATATGTATCTTTCTGATAAAGCAAGTCGTTATTCCTCCGATGAGGTGAGAATGATGTCCTTGCCAGATGAAGGAAAAGCAAGGCTTGTCCCTGAAAAACCGGTGGACTTTGTTTATTTGAGCTGCAAAGAGAGAGACAAACGTGTTGTTGGACGTAGTCCACCTGTATTGCTGGTGTTATGAGTTAAATGGTTGTATGGCTGGGTGTGCAGTCTGTGGCTCTGATATAGATGTCCGCCAATTGTTTTGATGCTCTTACTGCTGGCTGCATGTTCACATGACTTATAGCTTATAGCATACAAGGGCCGGGGTTTTTTTCGTATGAAAATGCAGGGATAGAGATATGCTGTATGTGAAAGGTGATCGAGTGCGTTGGTAAATATTTATGGGTCTGTATCAATGGCAGTCACTTTAACAAAGAGTCTTATGTCAAAGTCCAACTGCACAGTAAGTACTATGGGTTTATAATGGCCTCTGATATTGATCTATATTGACCATTCACATACATTATGCATGCTGGCTCCCTAACGCGGGGCGCCACAATTGCCGAGTTGAGAATGAAATGTAAATGTGTGTGTATTCAGATAGTGTCAGCACCACAGCCTTCAGCCTGGTTTCGCAAATCACTGTTGTTTTACGAGTTCTCCTCCACCTTCCTCTTATTGTCCTCCAAATCAAAGACCTCATCTACATTTGGGTCTGCCACTCCAATCAGGAGAGAGGGAGCGAGCGACGGAGGGACAGAGGGAGTGAGGGAGAATGATAGTGGTTGACAAAGAATTGGGTTACCGATGACATCAGAACTGTGGCTAGTGGAGGGGGAGCAGCGGGTATCTCACCTGCTCTGGTACCGCTTCTAGCCTCTCAACTGTGTGTGTGTGCGTGTGTCATAGCACGCTGTAGTAGTATTGATTGAAGTGTGGAGTCTCATAGTGTCTGCCATTTCCCTTCTAAAATACTTTTCGGCCTTTATAAATGACTTTGGCCCTCAATGGCATGGTCAGAGTGAATGCTCCAATATGTGCTCCAGGATTCCGCCATCTTTGTCCCAAGTCATACAAAATCACGAGTGACACATCCAGTGCAGAATATAACTCAATTTTCCCTGTTTTACTACAAACTCTAACCCCTTCTCTCTGCGTTTGTTTGTCTGTGTGTTGTGTTCCAGTTCAAGAGAATGTTGAACAGGGAGCTCAGCCACCTGTCTGAGATGAGCCGCTCTGGGAACCAGGTGTCGGAGTTCATCTCCAGTACCTTCCTGGGTGAGTGACCACAGTGACCCCTGGGCTCCTCCCTACTCATCCGGGGCCCTGTAGAGGCAGGATCTGTGTCCCAAATGGCACCCTATCTCCTATATAACCCAGTACTTTTGACCAGGTCTCATAGGCCGTATTTTGTGTTGTTAATACAGACAGTTTGGACATCCCACTCACGGTCTCTTGTTCTATGTTTTTAACACATAGTCTCTTCTTTATTGTGTTTGACACAGACAAGCAGCACGAGGTGGAGATGCCAACTCCGCAGACGCAGAAGGAGAAGGAAGACAAGAAGAACAGGCCCATGTGTCAGATCAGTGGGGTGAAGAAACTGCAGCACAGCTCCAGCCTCACCAACTCAAACATACCCCGCTTCGGAGTCAAGACAGAGACAGAAGACGAACTGGCTAAGGTGGGCAGCAGTGGGAGAAAGGGGGAGATGAGGGATTGGGAGGAGACATGAAGAGAGAGGGTAAAGGGCAGAAAATTGAGGGACAGAAAGAGATTGATGGGAGGGGTAGAGAAAGAGGGGAAGACAGACAGAGCGATGCTCTTAAACAGATGTTTACTACTGTATATTGGTGTGTGAAGGGTTGGTTTCCCTTTGCAGGAGCTGGAGGATGTAAATAAATGGGGCCTTAATGTTTTCAAAGTCACTGAGTTCTCTGGGAACAGGCCCCTGACCGTCATGATGCACACTATATTCCAGGTAATCATCACATTTGATCTGCTCTATTTTTGTTGATTGTACTTACATGACTACTAGAAATCACAATAATGTTTGGCTTTTTCTTGTAGGAGAGAGACTTGTTAAAAACGTTCAAAATTCCACTTGACACCTTTATAACATACCTGATGACCTTAGAAGACCATTACCATGGCGACGTGGCCTACCACAACAACATCCATGCTGCTGATGTCACCCAGTCCACTCACGTGCTGCTATCCACCCCCGCTCTAGAGGTTGGACCCCTCAATCAATCAGTCAATCGATTCATCAGTTACATACTTCAGTTTTTATTTGTCAGATTGTAACTGACAGATTTCGGATGGCTGTTATTTGGTGTGTTACTCACCATCTTATCATGTTTGAATGGCTGGTGTGACCCTGTACTGTCTTCTCTGCTGTTCCCAGGCTGTGTTCACCGACCTGGAGATCCTAGCTGCCATATTCGCCAGTGCTATTCATGACGTTGACCACCCTGGAGTCTCCAACCAGTTCCTCATCAACACTAGTGAGTCTGAGTACAGGCCTGATTTAATAGCGACGTCAATGGCTGGCTGGTGCACACGCATGCACGCACACACACATACACATAAAAGCCACTCATCAGAGCATGCACAAAAACGTAGACGCACACACACATGCCAACCCCTACACACATGCACACACACAAGAATGAACTGTAGAGATCAATGATGGATGCCCTCTGTCTCTCCTGCGCATCTGGGATCAACACTCACGAGATTCAACCACCCATGTGCACACACACCAGATACCATCCCCCTCCCAGCTCTGGGACAAATGCTTGTTCTTGGAAGCTCTAAGTACAACAGGAATTGCTGTATTTTGGTTGGTACTATAATTCCATCACATACTGTAGAATACAGTACCAAATAGTATAGTGTAAACACTCGCTTCATTACAAGTGGAAATAGTGTCCTTATTCTACAAATGATCGACCTCTGCAGATGTGTTAAAGAGATTCTCCGGCACTTTTGTATGCTTTTTAGCTGGTAGTTCTGAAACCAATTGTGTACTACGTCACATATGTGCACCACATCATTGCTTTCTCTCTCTCTCTCGCTCTGCTGTGTGTGCATCTTGCTAGCTGTCACTCAGATGGCGAGGGGCTGAAGCTCATTGGCTAGAACTCGAATTACTAGGGGGCTAGCCCACGTGGGGAAAATGTAGGGAAAATGGCTTAGCACAGCTTCCAGATAAACAGTCACTTTCAAACTAGGGATTTCATGGCTAATTGATGTAAGCCTGTAATTGTGCTCATAGATTAAGCATGTTTATAAATTGGGTCATTCTGAATGCTCGTTGGCTGAAAAATGTGGTATATGAGACAATATACCTCGGGTATGACGCAAAACTACTTGTTTACTGCTCTAATTACATTGGTAACCGGTTCATAATAGCAATAAGGCACCTCAGGGGTTTGGGGTATATGGCCAATATATCACAGCTAACGGCTGTGATATATTGTCGTACATAAGAACAGCCCTTAGCCATGGTATAGCCATGGCCTTTTTGCTTAAATTAATTACACATTCATACAACCAGCCCAAAGCGGTAGGTTTAAAAAAATACTTAGTAGTCTCCAAAGTTCCAGAGCATGTGTTTTAAAGTATATATTTCTGTTTTATATATTGACTGGTGAGGCAAAGGACCTCAACAACGCCTCTCCACCGAACCCTGTTTTGTGGATATAATACGTTATTTATGTCAAACATCTGAGTCAGTGAATGTGTGTTTGTCCCGCAGACTCAGAGCTGGCCCTCATGTACAATGACTCGTCAGTCCTGGAGAACCACCACCTGGCTGTGGGCTTCAAGCTGCTTCAGGAAGAGAACTGTGACATCTTCCAGAACCTGACCAAAAAACAACGACAATCACTGCGCAAGATGGTCATCGACATTGTGAGTGACTGGACAATCATCAGTAACCAATACGAACGTCTGTGAAATAGTCTCCACATCAGCTTAGAAAATGTCCATGGTTGTACTTGATTGCTTCTGTTAACTTCATATGAAAGTTCTGTTCTATTGCTTTGTCCCTGCCAGTATTGTGACAGCCTGTGTTGCCTCTCTGGTGGTCCCCAGGTCCTAGCGACTGACATGTCCAAACACATGAACTTGCTGGCTGACCTAAAGACCATGGTGGAGACTAAAAAGGTGACCAGCTCTGGAGTTCTACTCCTGGACAACTACTCTGACAGGATACAGGTACTGCAGAACATGGTGCACTGTGCGGACCTGAGTAACCCCACTAAGCCCTTGCAGCTGTACCGCCAGTGGACCGATCGCATCATGGAAGAGTTCTTCACCCAGGGGGACAGAGAGAGGGAGAGAGGCATGGAGATCAGCCCTATGTGTGACAAACACAATGCCTCGGTTGAGAAAAGCCAGGTACCCAAACACACCAGACACATTCACAAACACCCAACACACACTCGCACATATCCTTACTGTTGTTTTTAACTAAACCTAAGCCTCCCTCTCCTCTCTCCAGGTAGGCTTCATAGACTACATTGTCCACCCTCTATGGGAGACGTGGGCAGACCTGGTGCACCCTGACGCCCAGGACATCCTGGACACTCTGGAGGACAACAGGGAGTGGTACCAGAGCACCATACCCCAGAGCCCCTCACCTACCCTGGACGAGCCTGAGGATATCAGCCGCCCCCTTGGAGGGGACAAGTTCCAGTTTGAACTCACCCTGGAAGAAGACGGGGAGTCGGACACAGAGAAGGACAGTGGCAGCCAACCCGAGGAAGAGGATGAAGAAGAGGAGAATAGTTGTAGTGACTCGAAAACACTCTGTACGCAGGACTCTGAGTCGACAGAGATACCACTGGACGAACAGGTGGGGGAGGATGAGGAGGTGGAAGTGGAAGGAGAATCCTCTTCATCGCAACCATCTGTAGTCGAAGAGGAAGAGGAGGGGGAGGATGATGAGAAGAAGGGAGAGGAGAAAGCAGCCGATACATAGCAGTGTATGGACGGCAACTAAACTGTTCTTCTTAGTAACCAGAGATTATTATTTATAGAGTATTTTGGGGTTTTGTGGAGTGTCTGTCTGTTTTTATATATATATATATATGTTTATGGTTCCAAAGCGCACGCTGCTCTTCACCCCTTGGTCCCTCCTCTCTCCTCATCCTATTGGTCAGCTTCTTAGACACGCTCACTGGTACTTCTACACGTTTTTTGCACTCAGGAAAACCCTTTTCCATTCACATTTGTACTGGAGTTGTCTGTGTGTTATTTAACTTTAAACCCTGTCCTACTGTGTTGAAGTTACATTAAGGATTTTGATCAGCCGTTTAGAGTGTGTTTAATGCTGTTTGTATACAGTATATCTCCTCCTTTCAGCCTTGCCTGACTGATGGCAGTGTTTCTGTGTGTTATTAAGTGCCGTTCTGCAGAAGTTGCTATAGTATATTTTTTTCTTAGTTCTTTGTACTCCTCAGCAAAGCCAGTGAAGCAATGTGCTAAGTTGCTGTGTGGTCTGGATGAATGAAAGCCCAACAGGACACGTCACCATGCAGAGAGGAGCTGCAGCACATGGAGAGAAATGCATTGTGGGAATTTATCAAGACACTTTTCCGAAGTTGAAGTCTTCCTTGAAAACCTGACTGAAAAAAAGGCTAAGATCTTACTAATGCTAGGTTTGACCTCTAGAGTTTTTGTATCATAATGTACGTATCTTTTTTAGGTTTTACTTTTGCTATCCTAGGTTTTACTTTTGTTAACAAAAAGAAAAAGAGAAGTGACTTGAAAGTCAAGTGAAATCTGTTGATGAGAATACCTCGTCTGCCACTGCTTTTCTGTGTGTAAAAGGGTCATTTTCTAGTTATTGTATTTGGGTTAGTATTGGGGAATATTTGCACTCCTTTAAATATATCCAACCTAGCCTCAGGGCAATTCGTAGCATCTGGGACAGACATTTGCCCCTTCCATTTAGTATCATATGTTACATTACAAATGGAATAGTGATTGTACAATATTATACAAATTGAAGGATGTGTAGTATCATAAGTCTTACCTGGTCGAACAATATCATACAAATTGGATTAAGTAAGTTATCGTATGTCTTGGAGGATGTATATGTCTTTGTCTGAGACCAGGCTGCTTGTTGCGTTGCAGGAGAATTTACTTTGCTGGTTAGGAGAATTGACAACAAAGCAGTGGTTAACTTGAGCAGGAGCTCACCAGAGCAGAGTACCGGTACACAAAAAGCTTCTACTGCTTGAGCTTCTGTTCATTTTATAGAATATTAGTTCAAATGTATTGTGGAGCTCCTGCTCTGAAATATAAACCATACCGGCACCCAAAATGAGTACCAGAACCTATTTCAGTCTAAGTCAAGCACTGCGACAAGAATGTATGTAAAACGTTAGAAGGTCCAGGCTGTGTCACATCCGGCCGTAATTGGGAGTCCCATAGGGCGGCGCACAATTGGCCCAGCGTCGTCTGGGTTTTCCCGGAGTAGACCTTCATTGTAAATATGAATTTGTTCTTAACTGACTTGCCTCGTTAAGTAAAGGTAAAAAATAAATTACAATACAAGGTAAGAATTAGGTTAAGATTAGGTAAAGGGTTGGGGAAGTGTTAGCTAAAATGCTACACATTACTAGATGGTTGCGGTTTACGCCCACCTATCCTTCCCGAGCAACCACATTTCGTTTCTGTCTTAAGTAACCAGACCATTATTCCATTTGTAGCATAACTGAACTTATCATTTTATGTCAAATAGCAAACGTCTAAATTATGAGTCCAGTCTAATATATCGCCCAATTCCAAATCAACCCCCAGCTCCTACCCTCTGTCTGGATATATATTAAGAGTTTCAAAATCCTCTCATATCTACAGGAGTGCCTAGGGGGCAGGTGCTCGGGCTTGATTTTGTCGATTGCATGTTTATCAAAAGTAATTTACACTATTACTCCAATACCACTGTCCCCATTTTTGGTTGTAATAACCATGTAACAATTATTTCCAAGAATGTTTTCGCTGAAAAAAAATTACACATGTTGACATGTAGGCCTACTTTACTTTACGTTCAATGAAATAATTTTGTCTGACTGACCAGAAGGACGCCTTTAAGTTCTACTTGTGGTTGCCTGCAGTAAATGTGAGCAAATGTCATCCGACAATGCAATGCTTGTATTGGATATAAGAAGCACCTTTGGTTAATGAGTTGTGGAAGTCGTGTCAGCTTTTTTAATATATTTAGTGTGTTGGGACACTTTTTGTGCTAAGCACACAGTAACCTTATTTCCCATTTTCTGTCAATCTTGTCTTCGTTTTCTGATTGTGGTGTAGGGATGTGGTCGATTCTGTTTCTCATTCGGGAAGCAATTTGTTCAAAAATAGTGGTAAGAATATATTTAGCGTTGAAATCCCTCAGATAAAGTAACAGCTTTGTGATATGTCTGAAATATGAAAAGTGACAGTCATTATTACAATTTGTCATGGCTTATAAGAAACAAATCAAATTCCAATTAAATAATTGAAAGATCCTCATTTAAAATAAATGTATCTTTTCATCTCTTGAATGGGGAACTAATATTACTATCCTGAATTTACTTGGAATGGAATTGACCGCAGCCGTTACTGCAGGTCAGTAATATTTACCAACGCAACTACATGGTTGATGTTTTCACACGTTAAGAAAATGCATGTCGTTGTCATGACACTATCCTTTTTGATTTGTTTGTTTTGACCAAGAACACAAGACAATCAGCTCCATGGTGTAGTAGTGGTCTCATAAGAAGTATAGTCGGCTATAGTTAATGCACTGATGTTTTCATATCTCTCTACTTTACTATTTGATTTCAACTCGCCAAAACTCACGTGCACATTTAGGCTTGAACAATGCCCTATACACTTAATCCAAGAGACTCTTTCTTTTCCACATTTTCTATTGTTGTTGTTGTTACAATTGATGTTATTATTTATTGCTATGTTTTTCTATTTGTTGTGTCTTTTTTGCCGTATTAGGGTGGGACAGTAAAGCTTTCACTGTAGCATAGAACGCAGTACAGGCTTGCCAGTTACTATACCCAAATATGCTGTTTTTCTAACTATGTACATACAGTATAAAAAAAAAATGTTGAAATGTAAAATATGACTTGCAGTAATGAACATGTCTTTTTAAAGAGTGCTTATTTTAAAAGAAATGTGTCGTTTCTAATGTTTTATTTCATTCTTATTTCCTTGTGCCAAGTTTTTTCCCCCATCCTCACCGGATGACCTTCCCATAATACAGTTTTTCTGGTTGTATCTCTGTTTACAAACATATATTTATTGTGCTGTAAATACTACCATTACTATTATTATTATTATTATTATTCTCCTCATGATGCTGTTTGTTGTAAGTTCATTGACTCATCATCCCTTATGGTGATGGTGTGGCTGTATCATGTCCCTCTTGTTGAGAGAATGTTTATTACACAAAAACTGATCCATTGATATCGGTTATCTGAGAAGCTTGCTTAGAGTGGAGGAGGAGAGGGGAAAGCCAAATTGTTTTCTAGAGGAAGCTGTTCCTTGGCCCATGGGCTGTGCCTTAAATTCAACATGCCATTTTTATGTCTCTCGTTTCTTTTTAATTCTCCTCGTTTGCTGCATTAGAGAGTCTTGGGGTTGGAGCTGACCTCACCCAGACAATGGCCTCCAGTTGTGAAAGGAACTCATTAAATAATGTTGCCTTTTTACTATTACAGCCAAATCAGAAATATTATGTGAACATGGGAAAAAAAGGCAGTACGTGCTATACATTCTGTTGTCAAGGTTGAAAACGGAGGTCATGGCTGTGGAGTTCCTGGTCGACTCAGGCCTAAGATCCACTAGATGAGTGGTGGCTTGGCCAAGCTGGATACATGGGGTTGGTTGGTCCTATGGGGTTATTAAGCACCAGGATTTAGAGACGCATCCACGTGTTCAGTCACTGCTGCATTTATTTAGGCTGAAACACTCACGATGTGTTGCTCATCCATGCTTGGCAAGCACATCTAACCATACAACATGCAATATCTAAAACCACTAGCATCTTTCTGCCTGGAGAGGAGAAGGCTAGTATTTATTATAGTGGGGGGGGGGGGTCATCCTAAAAACACATCCTTCGATGGGGACTCTTATTTTGACACACATACTGTAGATTATTAACAGCCATGGACCAATGGAATCAGTGGTTTCTTTTGTCATTTTGTGTTATATTTTTATGGTATGAAAGGAATACACAAACTGTACGTAACTTCAAAAAGGTCTTCAGGACAATTATTTTTGGGTTATGTCTTTAGAATGCCAACTTGTCTTGAAGTTTCACGAGACAATATAAAGTTATTTTAATGGATTCCTTGTAAATTGCAGTCTATTGAATAGCACTGTAGATCATAAACTTTCTGTAAAAAAAAAATACTTAAAAAAGTGAAGAAAAAATGTTTTTTTATATGCAACAGATTAAATAAAAGCATGGGTTGATTCTGCCTACCCGTTGGTCTCTTCTGTATCATTATAAAGGGAATTGTACGGTATATTTAGTAAAGATAGGCAGGTCGTTCCAACAATTTGGTGCCTTTTGAGAAGTTTAACTTGGTCAAAAAAAAGTTTGATTTCACCTCATTTTAACATTCTGTCATAAAGAGCACAAGTTTTCTCATCCCAAGAGGTTACATTTAAAATAAAAAACACACCATAGTCAGTGCCAGTGGAGGATCCTCAAAGGAGGAAGGGGAGGACCATCCTCCTCAGTGAATTTCATAAACATATTGAAACATTAAAAAAGTTTTTTTTTAGATAAATCTATACTAAATATATTCACGTCACCAAATTGTCACACCATGATCTGTTTCACATGTCTTCATACTTGTCTCCACCCCCGTCCAGGTATCACTTATCTGCCCCATTATCCCCTGTGTATTTATACCTGTGTTGTGTCTTGTCTCGTCAAGCATACCAGTGTTTTTCCCATACTCCTGTTTTCGCTCTAGTCCCTGTTTTCTAGTTTTCCCGGTTTTGACCATTCTGCCTGCCCTGAGCCTGCCTGCCATTCTGTACCTTAACACACTGCCCTGGATTACTGACCTCTACTTGCCCTGAGCCTGCCTGCTGTTTTGTACCTTTCGAACTCTGCTCTGGATTACTGACCTCTGCCTGCCCTTGACCTGTCGTTTGCCTGCCCCCTGTTTTTGTAATAAACTTTTGTTACTTCGAACTGTCTGCATCTGGGTCTTATCCTGAGGTCTGATACAAATAATTGATTAAAATGCACTGTTTTGCAATGAAGGTCTACAGTAGCCTCAACAGCACTCTGTAGGGTAGCACCATGGTGTAGCAGCTAGTTTCGGTCCTCCAACCTATCAGAGCTCTTACAGCATGAATTTACATTTTGTCCACCCAATCAAAGGATCAGAAAATGTATCCAGCTAGCTAGCGCTGCATTGCATAAAATGTGGTCAGTCGTTGACTCAAAAAGAGAGAAAGACAATCGTTGAAGCGTTTTAAATGAATTAATTTCTAAAAAAAGGAAGGAGAAATAAACGAGAGAGAGAGATTATTTATTTATTATTTATTTATTTTCTTTCACTTAGCTAGCGAATGCAGTTACTCAAATACTTGGCTCAAACAGTAAGGGATGCTATGTTAGCTAGCTGACTATGGCTATTCAACACTGAAACTCTTTCAAGTCAAGGTAAGCTTTTGGTTTTATTAATTTATTGCCACCGGGGTCCGCTGGTGTAACTGCTAAACAGCTTGCTGACTGTACACTATGATTGTAACACGTTAGTTCTAGTAGCTATGACGTTATCTAATATGGTGACATCGATGTATGCTGTGTGTAGCAGTTAGCAGTTATAATACAAAGGTTTGGCTTGGAAAGGTTTTTTCACCTGGTCACAGACAGCTGATGTGTTGTGCACTGAAGTCCACAAGCGAAGGGAAAAGGTGAGAGGAGGAGAGTGCGTAGTTGCGAGAAGGAATTATACAACAAGCAAAATGATCATGTTTGTATATGGCTGCTATGAAAGTGAACTGTGTTTGTGTGTGATCAGGGGTGTATTCATTCCACCGATTCTGTTGAAAAACGTTTCTTAAATGGAAGCAAACCGAACGAAATGGGGATAAACATATCTGAATTTGTCCAATAGAAACTCTGGTTTGCAACTGTTGGACTAATGATAACACCCTATATCAGCTAGATGCAGGCAAAAGTGTGCAAGGTGATATTGAATGTGTCACTGTCTGTCACCTAGATTACAAAAACAAATATCTCAACCTGTGCACTTACGTTGTAAACTTTAATTCATAGGTTAGGTTGTAAAAACCTCATGATAGGTACTATAGGGACAATATTGGTATCATGTAGTAGGCTAAACCTATTGATGTTACATTGAACTGGGTGAATGGAATATGAATGACAGTCATCCAATATGCTGTAATATAAATAAGACCATGCTCATAAAAATAAATTGTCCTCCCTCATCTTAAACGTCACCGACTGCCACTGGGCAGTGCTTATTAAGTGCAAAATAATGTAACTGGTTTAATGATTTTACTTAAATCAGCTGTCAAAAGATAAGAAAGCTATTTTTGGATGATTATTCCCTATTGGAATTTGTACCCACTCTTAAGCCAGATTTCACCATAAAGCAGGTTTTAGTGGCTGGCATATGGGCCCTTGAGCCATAAAATCAGCCAATGGTTTATTTCAGTGATTAAAATGTTTCAAATGTGTAGTCTATTCAAACTCAAGGTCTCTGCCTTGATTCAATGCTTTGGCCCCAGGCACGGTAGGATGAAACAGCGAACAGATAAGGAAAGGTATTTAGGTCTGCCCTCCCCTTTCGACTGTGTAGGTTTCCTCTTAGACGATATGCATATGTCTGTCTATTAAACCTTTAAATATTAAAGTTGTTTGCCTTATCTTTTGCATCCAGCATTTCTCCACACCTTGACCAGTTTTCAATTCGTAACAAAATCCCCTTGTGACAGAGGGAATGGAATCTTGTGTTCAACAGGGAGTGGTAATTGAATGCAAGATTCACAGAACTGATTTTCATTGTTCAAACATTTCTAGTCTGTCTATCTATGGGTAACATGATTGACGTGTTAGGCTCAATCCGCTGTCCACCACAAAACACCAGAAAATGGGCAAAAAGAGAAGAACTAGCTCACCTGCTTTTACACTATGTTTCGATTAGATGTTGAATGTTTCTTTAACAATGTATTTGTCTTAAAAAGGAATCATTTCACGATGTAGATGTAATGTTCCCTATATAGGGGACTTTGAGCAGTCCTGGTCCAGTTCCGACTGACATTTCGGGGTACAAAGTGCTCTGTGAATGTTGTAGAGTCCAGTGCCTTATAAGGTCAGAAAGCCCTATCTGTCTGCTCTCCGCTACCACTTGAAGTGTCAGGTTTCACACCCCACGTTTGTGTAGGGAGTGACCTGTTACAATTTGTTGTCCCTCTGAGTGAAAGAGCCCACAGCCTGGGAGACGGCCTATGAAGGGGGACAGTCTAACGAACCAATCAGTTGTGGTTTCATCTCGGATTTAGAGCTCTCATCATGAAAAAATACAAAACAATGCAATAGAACAGAAACACGACCACTTTCTCTTGGAAGCCCTGTTTATACCCAGTTCTAACATGCATCTGTTGTTCTGATCTTGTACACATTCTGATTGTGCCCACATTTCTCGACAGATGTAGACAATCAAAAGGCGCATTGTGATCTGATTGTGATTAGATCTTCATGACCACCTCCGGATGTGTCAAAGACGCTTCTTGCACATATATCATTGAAGTGTAAATGAATCCTGACAACGAAAGCATATACATTTGGCCACCATCATGGTTGTCTATCAAAAAAATCATAGAGGCCAGTTGAGGGATAATTATGGACAATGATACTTCTACAATTCCTCCAGAATTAAGATCATGGTGTGGTCGGATGACACAGTCCAATCGAAATTAGATCAAGTATATAGACATGAAGATATATATTTGGGAATGAGAAAATAAAGGGTTCTCCTGTTCCCACATCCAATGTCAGTGCAAAACCATATATTTTAAAACATTGTACAGAAAGGCCAGGGACTGTAATAGCAGGACTGGGAATGGGAGAAACCAATGCCCATTTTATTCAAAGCTGGACACGGTATTGGGTGACCATCTCACGGCCCACCACCCACCGTCCCAAGCATCCACAATACATTGTAGTTCAGTCTAAATTCTGTAATGCTAGTATCTCAATGATCAATCATTTGGAAGAAACCAAACCACGGTTGTTCTCCCAGCATGTCATATTTGTTAACCTTTTAGGTAGGCTACTGTTAAGGGCTGCACTAAATACGAATCTGACCCCTGATATATTATGCAATCCTGTGTATTATATTCTGTGAATCTTTGAGCATTTTCCAGACAAATTGCTATGGCAATAAAGTGCAGACGATGTCCGAACTGATGCATAAAGGTGCATAGCTTCTTTAGAGAGCATAAAATATTTACCTTTTCAATCATGAACATTTTTATGAAAACAACGTAAAATCAGTGCCTTTAGAAAGTATTCACACCCCATTACTTTTTCAACATGCTGTTATGTGTCACTTTATTGTCAACGATCTACACAAAAAACTCTGTAATGTCACAGTAGAAGAAAAAATCGAACAATTGTAAAAAAATAAAAAAATAAATACAAATAAATAAACACTAATAAATCTTGATTACATACTGTAAGTTTTCAACCCCCTGAGTCAATACATGTTAGAAAATAGTCTCTAAGAGCTTTCCACAACTGGATTGTGCAACATTTGCCCATTATTCTTATCAACATTCTTCAAACTCTGTCAAATAGGTCTTGCCTTAGATTTTCAAGTAAAATTAAGCCAAAACTGTAACTCGGTCTGGCAGAAACATTCCCTGTCTTCTTGGCAAGCAACACCAGTGTAGATTTGGCCTTCTGTTTGAGGTTACTGTCCTGCTGATAAGTGTATTCATCTCCCAGTGTCTAGTAGAAAGCAGACTGAACCAGGTTTCCCTCTAGGATTTTGCCTGTGCTTAGTTCCATTTAGTTTATTTTTTATTCTGAAAAACTCCCCAGTCTTTAACGATTACAAGCAAACACATAACATGATGCAGCCACCACTATGTTTGAAAATATGGAGATTGTTGTATTGGATTTGGATTTGCCCCAAACATAACATTTTGTATTGCTTTGCCACAATTTTTTCAGTGTTGCTTTAGTGCCTTGTTGCAAACAGTATGCATGTTTTGGAATATTTTTATTCTGTACATGCTTCCTTTTTTCACACTGTCAGTTAGGTTGGTATTGTGGATTAACTACTATGTTGTCTCGACCCCGCCCTGTGAAACTGGGTCCTGGACTTCCTGACGTGCTGCCCCCGTGTGGTGAGGGTAGGTAACAACATCTCCACCCCGCTAATCCCCTGCGTTCTCAGCCCTCTCCTGTACTCCCTGTTCACCCACGACTGCGTGGCCATGCATGCCTCCAACTCAATCATCAAGATTGCAGACGACACTACAGTGGTAGGCTTGATTACCAACAACGACGAGACAGCCTACAGGGAAGAGGTGAGGGCCCTCGGAGTGTGGTGTCAGGAAAATAACCTCACACTCAACGTCAACAAAACAAAGGAGATGATTGTGGCGGGACAGTAGTGGAGAGGGTGGAAAGTTGACAGGACAGTAGTGGAGAGGGTGGAAAGTTGACAGGACAGTAGTGGAGAGGGTGGAAAGTTTTAAGTTCCTCGGCATACACATCACGTACACACTGAAATGGTCCACCCACACAGACAGCGTGGTGACGAAGGCGCAGCAGCGCCTCTTCAACCTCAGGAGGCTGAAGAAATTTGGCTTGTCACCAAAAACACTCACAAACTTGTACAGATGCACAATTGAGAGCATCCTGTCGGGCTGTATCACCACCTGGTATGGCAGCTGCTCCGCCCATAACCGTAAGGCTCTCCAGAGGGTAGTGAGGTCTGCACAACGCATCACCGGGGGCAAACTACCTGCCCTCCAGGACACCTATGTCACAGGAAGGCCAAAAAGATCATCAAGGACAACAACCACCCGAGCTACTGCCTGTTCACCCTGCTATCATCCAGAAGGTGAGGTCAGTACAGGTGCTTCAAAGCGAGGACCGAGAGACTGACAAACAGCTTCTATCTCAAGGCCATCAGACTGTTAAACAGTCTCACTAACATTGAGTGGCTGCTGCCAACATACTGACTCAACTCTAGCCACTTTAATAATGGAGAAATTGATGTAATAAATGTATCACTAGCCACTTCATATAATGCTTACATACCCTACATTACTGATCTCATATGTATATACTGTACTCTATACCATCTACTGCATCTTGCCATCTTGATGTAATTAAATGTATCACTAACCACTTTAAACAATGGCACTTTATATAATGTTTTCATACCCTACATTACTCATCTCATACAGTGGGGAGAACAAGTATTTGATACACTGCCGATTTTGCAGGTTTTCCTTCTCACAAAGCATGTAGAGGTCTGTAATTTTTTATCATAGGTACACTTCAACTGTGAGAGACGGATCTAAAACAAAAATCCAGAAAATCACATTGTATGATTTTTAAGTAATTCATTTGCATTTTATTGCATGACATAAGTATTTGCTATATCAGAAAAGAATAACTTAATATTGGTACAGAAACCTTTGTTTGCAATTACAGAGATCATACGTTTCCTGTAGTTCTTGACCAAGTTTGCACACACTGCAGCAGGGATTTTGGCCCACTCCTCCATACAGACCTCCAGATCCTTCAGGTTTTGGGGCTGTCGCTGGGCAATATGGACTTTCAGCTCCCTCCAAAGATTTTCTATTGGGTTCAGGTCTGGAGACTGGCTAGGCCACTCGAGGACCTTGAGATGCTTCTTACGGAGCTACTCTTTAGTTGCCCTGGCTGTGTGTTTCGGGTCATTGTCATGCTGGAAGACCCAGCCACGACCCATCTTCAATGCTCTTACTGAGGGAAGGAGGTTGTTGGCCAAGATCTTGCGATACATGGCCCCACCCATCCTCCCCTCAATACCCCTTGCTTCACAGTAGGTATGGTGTTCTTTGGATGCAACTCAGCATTCTTTGTCCTCCAAACACAACGAGTTTAGTTTTTACCAAAAAGTTATATTTTGGTTTCATCTGACCATATGACATTCTCCCAATCTTCTTCTGGATCATTCAAATGCTCTCTAGCAAACTTCAGACGGGCCTGGACATGTACTGGCTTAGGCAGGGGGACACGTCTGGCACTGCAGGATTTGAGTCCCTGGCGGCGTAGTGTGTTACTGATGGTAGGCTTTGTTACTTTGGTCCCAGCTCTCTGCAGGTCATTCACTAGGTCCCCCCGTGTGGTTCTTGTGATCATTTTGACCCCACGGGGTGAGATCTTGCATGGAGCCCCAGATCGAGGGAGATTATCAGTGGTCTTGTATGTCTTCCATTTCCTAATAATTGCTTTGATTGAAGAAAATTGAGTTGATTTCTTCAAACCAAGCTGCTTACCTATTGCAGATTCAGTCTTCCCAGCCTGGTGCAGGTCTACAATTTTATTTCTGGTGTCCTTTGACAGCTCTTTGGTCTTGGCCATAGTGGAGTTTGGAGTGTGACTGTTTGAGGTTGTGGACAGGTGTCTTTTATACTGATAACAAGTTCAAACAGGTGCCATTAATACAGGTAACGAGTGGAGGACAGAGGAGCCTCTTAAAAAAGAAGTTACAAGTCTGTGAGAGCCAGACATCTTGCTTGTTTGTAGGTGACCAAATACTTATTTTCCACCATAATTTGCAAATAAATTCATAAAAATCCTACAATGTGATTTTCTGGATTTTTTCCCCTCATTTTGTCTGTCATAGTTGGTGTACCTATGATGAAAATTACAGGCCTCTCTCATATTTTTAAGTTGGAGAACTTGCACAATTGGTGGCTGACTAAATACTTTTTTGCCCCACTGTATATGTGACAATAATAATAATAACAAAAAAACATAATTCTGTTTGCTCAGGGTATAGGGCAAGCTGTGGTCTGTAGGGTGTTACTGTAGAATCAAAATACATGTCCATATGACCTTTCAGACAAGAGGACCATTGATGGCTTCTTAGTGTCATCTTCTGTTTGCTCAGGGTATAGGCTGTGGTCTGCATCGCTACAGTAGAATCACGCTTTCATGTGAAATGTTTATTATGCTTTTAAATAAGTTTTATCTTCCTACCCAGGGACTGCAGTTGAAAACGAGTTTGCAGACTGAATGTGGCCTTATTTTGTTGACATTGTAAATGTAAAACTACCCATGTCATCGACAGACTGGAATGTCCATTGTGCAACGTGTTCTACTTTGGATGGACAAAAAGACATCTCCAGGATTGCATGGCTGAACATAAATACCCCATACATGTAGGTAATAAGTACTACCCCATGGGAGACACTACAAGTCCTTGCACCAAAGCAATACTATCTCTTCACCCAGACTATTTGGCTAAATGGCTACCCAGACTATTTGCATTGACCCCCCCCCCCCCCCCCTTTTACACTGCTGCTACTCGCTGTATATTATCTATGCATTGTCACTTATTGTCACTACCCCTATCTACATGTACATATTACCTCAATTACCTCAACTAACCTGTACCCCCGCACATTGACTCGGTACCACTACCTCCTGTATACAGCCTTGTTATTGTTATCGTTTTTTTTTCTCTTTTCTTCTTAACTCTTATTTTTCTTAACACTGCATTGTTGGTTAAATGCTTTTACATTAAGTAAGCATTTCACAGTAAGGTCTACTACACCTGTTGTATTCGGCACATGTGACAAATAAAATTTGATTTGATCTCTACAAGTTATGGGCATTGATCATAGTCCAGTCTCAATTAGAAAATGTGACTGGCTTAAACACCTCAACCAAAGGGAAAGATTCTGGGTATACTAACAGGCCACTAAGTACAGTGTTTAATGAATGTATGGATTTTTCACCATTCTTGTACGGTTTGAGAGTGTTATGGCTGTATGGCTATATACAGTATATATATGTCTTTTTGCTGTCATCTACTGGACTTTTTACATACTGTTCTCTTTCATGGCTAACGCTTTATATTGTTCTACTACTACTTACCTAATGCTACTACTACTATTATAATGCCCATACGGTTATGGTATCACATTTTATGTATAAAACACAAGATATTGTTGTTGTAATCCACTATTATTTTGGGCTGAGTTCTCCAAGGCTTTCAATTGGGAATTGTGGCAGGATCGCAGCCATTTGTGTCTCAACACTCAAGGAAGATGCCTGTTACAACTCACCGTCTCCTCCTGTCTCCTTTTTCTTTATTCTGTTTAACAGGTATCAGTGGAGGCTCCTCAGAGGGGGAAGGGGAGGACCATATCCTTTTTAGATAAAACTATACTAAATATAATAACGTCACCAAATAATTGATTAAAACACACTATTTTGCAAAGAAGGTCTACAGTAGCCTCAACAGCACTCTTTAGGGTAGCACCACAGTGTAGCCGGAGGACATCTAGCTTCCATCCTCCTCTGGGTACATTGACTTCAATACAAAACCTAGGAGGCTCATGGTGTTCACCCCCTTCCTTAGACTTGCACAGTAATTAAGACAACTTCCAGAGGATGTCCTCCAGCCTATCAGAGCTCTTGCAGCATGAACTGACATGTTGTCCATCATATCAAAGTATCAGAGAATGAATCTAGTGCTGAAAGCATAAGCTACAGCTAGCTAGCACTGCAGTGTATAACATGTGGTGAGTAGTTGACTCAAAGAGAGAGTAAGACAATAGTTGAACAGTTTTGAACAAATACATTTCTTCCTAAATGAAGGAGAAGCAAGAGAGAAAGTTTCACTTACTTAGCTAGCAAATGCAGCTAGCTAAACTCAGCAAAAAAAGAAACGTCCCTTTTTCAGGACCCTGTCTTTCAAAGATAATTCGTAAAAATCCAAATAACTTCACAGATCTTCATTGTAAAGGATTTAAACACTGTTTCCCATGCTTGTTCAATGAACAATAAACAATTAATGAACATGCACATGTGGAACGGTCATTAAGACACTAACAGCTTACAGATGGTAGGCAATTAAGGTCACAGTTATGAAAACTTAGGACACTAAAGAGGCCTTTCTACTGACTCTGAAAACACCAAAAGAAATATGCCCAGGGTCACTGCTCATCTGCGTGAACGTGCCTTAGGCATGCTGCAAGGAGGCATGAGGACTGCAGATATGGCCAGGGCAATACATTTCAATGTCCGTACTGTGAGACGCCTAAGACAGCGCTACAGGGAGACAGGACGGACAGCTGATCGTCTTCGTAGTGGCAGACCACGTGTAACAACACCTGCACAGGATCGGTCCATCCGAACATCACACCTGAGGGACAGGTACAGGATCGCAACAACTGCCCGAGTTACACCAGGAAAGCACAATCCCTCCATCAGTGCTCAGACTGACCGCAATAGGCTGAGAGAGGCTGGACTGAGTGCTTGTAGGCCTGTTGTAAGGCAGGTCCTCAACAGACATCACCAGCAACAACGTCGCCTATGGGCACAAACCTACCGTCGCTGGACCAGACAGGACTGGCAAAAAGTGCTCTTCTCTGATGAGTTGCGGTTTTGTCTCATTAGGGGGGATGGTCGGATTCGCGTTTATCGTCGAAGGAATGAGCGTTATGGTCTGGGGCAGTGTGTCACAGCATCATCGGACTGAGCTTGTTGTCATTGCAGGCAATCTCAACACTGTGCGTTGCAGGGAAGACATCCTCTTCCCTCATGTGGTACCCTTCCTACAGACTCATCCTGACATGACCCTCAAGCATGACAATGCCACCAGCCATACTGCTCGTTCTGTGTGTGATTTCCTGCAAGACAGGAATGTCAGTGTTCTGCCATGGCCAGTGAAGAGCCTGGATCTCAATCCCATTGAGCATGTCTGGGACCTGTTGGATCGGAGGGTGAGGGCTATGGTCATTCCCCCCAGAAATGTCCGGGAACTTGCAGGTGCCTTGGTGGAAGAGTGGGGTAAGATCTTACAGCATACACTGGCAAATCTGGTGCAGGCCATTAGGAGGAGATGCACTGCAGTAGTTAATGCAGCTGGTCGCCACACCAGATACTGACTTACTTTTGATTTGACCCCCACTTTGTTCAGGGACACAATATTCCATTTATGTTAGTCACATGTCTGTGGAACTTGTTCAGTTTGTCTCAGTTGTTGAATCTTGTTATGTTCATACAAATATTTACACATGTTAAGATTGCTGAAAATGAACGCAGTTGACAGTGTGAAGACGTTTCTTTTTTTGCTGAGTTTAGTTTAGCCTACTGAAACAACCTGCTCAAACAGAGGGATGCTATGTTAGCTAGCTGGCTATGCCTTTCCAACACAACAGGTATATGTCACTAGTCACCCCCAAAGCCAAATCCTCCTTCTAGTTCTCTGCTGCCAATGACTGGAACCAACTGTAAAAATCACTGAAGCTGGAGACTCATATCTCCCTCACTAACTTTAAGCACCAGCCGTCAGAGCAGTTTGCAGATCACTGCACCTGTACATAGCCCATCTGTAAATCAAATCAAATGTATTTATATAGCCCTTCTCAAAGTGCTGTACAGAAACCCAGCCTAAAATCCCAAACAGCAAGCAATGCAGGTGTTGAAGCAAATAGTCCATCCAACTGCCTCATCCCCACACTGTATTTATTTTTTTATCTTGCTCCTTTGCACCCCAGTATCTCTACTTGCACATTCATCTTCTGCACATCAATCAATCCAGTGTTTAATTGGTATATTGTAATTACTTCACCACCATGGCCTATTTATTGCCTTTACCTCCCTTATCGTACCTCATTTGCACACACTGTATATAAACTTATTCTACTGTATTATTGACTGTATGTTTCTTTATTCCATGTGTAACTCTGTGTTGTTGTATGTGTCGTACTGCTTTGCTTTATTCTTGGCTAGATCGCAGTTGTAAATGAGAACTTGTTCTCAACTAGTCTACTTGGTTAAATAAAGGTGAAATAAAAATAAAATAAATAAATAAAAAGATATCACCTATCCTAACTGACATTGGTAATAGAACAGTGACTGTGTGTATGTGTTCACAGATTCATCTATGAAGCCAACACTTGGAAACTTACAAGGTGATGTGATTGAGTCCAGACCGACAGACAAGCTTGATACTCACGTCTCTGAACGGAGAGGCACTTTAACACATCCACAATGTGGGGCTGAAGGTGATTAATAATAATACAGTACAGCAGAAATGTCCAGAATTAGCAACACCCTTTTAATTGAATGTGTCACTGATGAACTCTGCCTCAACTCTGCCAACTCTGCAGATGAAAAGGACTGTAGATGCTTTTGCCAAGACTCCTGCCTCTGTTGTTTGATGGGGAAACCATTGGGTAGGTTTTATTTGACCTGTTCAAACTTCAAAATAGTATATTTAGTGTGTCAGATATTACCTATCCTAACTGCCATTGATAATATAACTGTGTTTGTGTGTCAGATATTACCTTTCCTAACTGCCATTGATAATAGAACTGTGTTTGTGTGTCAGATATTACCTTTTCTAACTGCCATTGATAATAGAACTGTGTTTGTGTGTCAGATATTACCTATCCTAACTGCCTTTGATAATAGAACTGTGTTTGTGTGTCAGATATTACCTATCCTAACTGCCATTGATAATAGAACTGTGTTTGTGTGTCAGATATTACTTATCCTAACTGCCTTTGATAATAGAACTGTGTTTGTGTGTCAGATATTACCTGTCCTAACTGCCATTGATAATAGAACTGTGTTTGTGTGTCAGATATTACCTGTCCTAACTGCCATTGATAATAGAACTGTGTTCATGTGTTAGATAGTTCCTATCCTAACTGCCATTGATAATAGAACTGTGACAATGTGTGTCAGATATTATCTATCCTATCTGCCATTGATAATAGAACTGTGTTTGTGTGTCAGATATTTCCTATCCTAACTGCCATTGATAATAGAACTGTGTTAATGTGTTAGATATTACCTATCCTAACTGCCATTGATGATAGAACTGTGACAATGTGTGTCAGATATTATCTATCCTAACTGCCATTGATAATAGAACTGTGTTTGTGTGTCAGATATTTCCTATCCTAACTGCCATTGATAATAGAACTGTGTTTGTGTCAGATATTTCCTATCCTAACTGCCATTGATAATAGAACTGTGTTCATGTGTTAGATATTACCTATCCTAACTGCCATTGATAATAGAACTGTGTTCATGTGTTAGATACTACCTATCCTAACTGCCATTGATAATAGAACTGTGTTCATGTGTTAGATATTACCTATCCTAACTGCCATTGATAATATAACTGTGTTCATGTGTTAGATATTACCTATCCTAACTGCCATTGATAATAGAACTGTGTTCATGTGTTAGATATTACCTATCCTAACTGCCATTGATAATAGAACTGTGTTCATGTGTTAGATATTACCTATCCTAACTGCCATTGATAATAGAACTGTGACAATGTGTTAGATATTACCTATCCTAACTGCCATTGATAATAGAACTGTGTTCATGTGTTAGATATTACCTATCCTAACTGCCATTGATAATAGAACTGTGTTCATGTGTTAGATATTACCTATCCTAACTGCCATTGATAATAGAACTGTGTTCATGTGTTAGATATTACCTATCCTAACTGCCATTGATAATAGAACTGTGACAATGTGTGTATGCATTCACAGAAACATGTATGGCGCCAGCACGTGCAGACTTGTAAGATAATGTGATGAAGTCCAGACTGACAGACGGGCTTGATAGTGCCTGACACTCAGCATTAACATTTAAGTAGACAACTTTTACTTGTATTCTATTTTTTTATTATTGAATTGAATGGTATTAGTCAATATGAGGAGAGAAAACCCCTGTGTATTCTGCACCAGGATCAGGGAACTCCTGTTGTATAAGGGACACCACAGAGGAAGGTATGACCATTCTGTTTGCCAAGGTAGGCCCTGTACCACCAGCCAAATGTCGATAGGCACAGTGTCTGTATCAGCTGGGAATGACTATGGAAGGTGAAAGGTGCACATTGCTTCTATGGTATTATGTAAAGGTTTGTTTATTTTATATGGACCTGTTACTACATTTGAAAGGGTTCAAAACACTTAGTTTAGAATATCTACATTCAGCAATTGCATTCTCCTCATATTACTCTGCAGGTTACAGACCTATTCAACGCTTCCTCTGACATCTGCCTATAAATATTGAACTCAACTTGCAGGAGGTTTGTTTGTTGTGATTGAGAGGGGGGAAACAGCTGCGCGCAAGGTTCTGGCAGATGGTTGTGTCTTAATAGTGGAAGTCGCTCTGGATAACAGTATCTGCTAAATGACAAAAAATGTCAAATGCAAATGTTTAACATACCGATCTCATTGTATTGAATTATTATTATTTAATTTGACTGTGTAAAACCTTGCAGGACTACTTATTTCTCTGAGATAGGACGGATATACAGCATTTAGCAAAAAAACATGATTATGTTCTCTTTGAAATTAAACTATGAAGTGATACAGTTCCAACAAATGCAAGTCTGTCATTGAACAACCACATACCATGATTAGATAGTGAAAAAACACACCAATCCTCTTTCATAATCTCTTTAAACATTAAAAGCTAATTTTCTAATATTTATTCAAATGGATATACAGCGTTTATTCATTTGTTGATTCCACATTGTTATTGTATGGAGAATAACTGTGCAAAGGGCAGAGTTATTCAGTCCTTTTTCCACTTCCATATCCCAACCCTAGATGGCAGCAGCAACTGGGTCAGTTGCTGAGTTAGTTCTGCCAGCAACGTGATACATTTGACGATTACTCAGGTGTTGGCAATCAGTGAAGCGGAGCGGTCCTTGCCTGCATTTGTTTGTGTAGATACTTTTCTTTTTGGACTTTTTTCTTTGTATTTTCCTTTTTTGAATATTATTATTTTGTCACCGAAACTTAAATGTTAATGAACAAACTGATTGGGCTGGCCAACTAGGAGAGTCAAGACCGAGCTAGCCGAGTACCCGCATACCCTTACTTCTCATATCAACGCACACATTCAGCAAAGGTTACGTATAATTTAGTCAGGCATAAAACCCCTAGACGACTGTGTAGCAATAGCAGTAGGCTGGCTAGCTTCGACAGCAACTAGAATACTGAAATTATGTTTATATTTAAGATTGCGCAAGGTTCCGATGCCTGGTGTCCTTGAACAATAAGACTCAAAGTGTGGGTTTTCATCAAAACAACGTTTCCTGCCATAAAAGGACTATCCATAATCTCTAGGGACAATATTTAGCGTCGGGTTGAGTATGTCCCTAGCTATCAACTAAGTGTTTAAAACCTGTTTTTATCCAGGGTCTTCCATTTTTCATCTGTAGTTGTTTTCAGCTCGTGTGACTGCGTGGTCTTCAATGGCAGCCCACAGACAGAAAATGGTGCTATCTGGAGGAAAGTTTCATCAGAAGTTTATTTTTCAGATATTCACACGTTATACAACATGTATGCATGGACACGGGATTATGGATTATAGGATTTTGTAACAACATGAATTCTGAAACTGAGAAAAATACATTTAAATGGGAAGTCTGACTAGGAAAATGCCAGTAGGCCTACACTCAATTTAGTGTATAAATTACCAAATATGCACTACATGACCATCTTGTTGAACATCTAATTACAAAATCATGGGCATTAATATGGAGTTGGTCCCCCTCTGCTGCTATAACTGCCTCCACTCATCAGGGAAAGCTTTCCACTAGCTATTGGAACTTTGCTGCGGAGACTTGCTTCCATTTAGCCACAAGAGCATTACTGAAGTCGGGCACTGATGTTGGGCGACTAGCCATGGCTTGCAGTCAGCGTTCCAATTAATCCCAAAGGTGTTCGATGGGGTTGAGGTCAGGGCTCTGTGCAGGACAGTCAAGTTCTTCCACACCAATCTCGACAAACCATTTCTGTATTGACCTCACTTTGTGCATGGGGGCATTGTCATGCTGAAACAGGAAAGGGCCTTCCCCAAACTGTTGCCACAAATTTGGAAGAATAGAATCGTCTAGAATGTCATTGTATGCTGTACCGTTAATATTTCTCTTCACTGGAACTAAGGGGCCTAGCCCGAACCATGAAAAACAGCTCCAGACCATAATTCCTCTTCCACCAATCTTTACAGTTGGCACTATGCATTCGGGCAGATAGAGTTCTCCTGGCATCCGCCAAACCCAGATTCATCCATCAGATTGCCAGATGGTGAAGCGTGATTCATCACTCCAGAGTAAGTGTTTCCACTGATCCAGAGTCCAATGGCGGCGAGCTTTACACCACTCCAGCTGATGCTTGGCATTGCGTATGGTGATCTTAGGCTTGTGTGTGGCTGCTCGGCCATGGAAACCCATTTCATGAAGCTCCCAACAAACAGTTTTTGTGCTGACGTTGTTTCCAGAGGCAGTTTGGGACTCTGTAGTGAGTGCTGCACCCGAGGACAGACAATTTTTTCGCTCTATGCGCATCAGCACTCTGCGGTCCCGTTTGGGGAGCTTGTGTGGCCTACCACTTCGCAGCTGAACCGTTGTTGCTCATAGATGTTTCCACTTCACAATAACAGCACTTACAGTTGACAGGAGGAGCTCAAGCAGGGCAGAAATATGACGAACTGACTTGTTTCAAAGGTGGCATCCTATGACGGTGCCACGTTGAAAGTCACTGAGCTCTTCAGTAAGGCCATTCTCCTGCAAATGTTTGTCTATGGAAATTGCATGTCTATGTGCTCAATTTTGTACACCTGTAAGCAACAAGTGTGGCTGAAATAGCCAAATCCACTAATTTGAAGGGGTGTCCACATACTTTTGTATATATAGTGTATTTAGGCCTGGTTGCTATCTCTTCAAAGGAAGTTGCTACATAAGGTCCAGTATAATATTCTCTATTAAATATGCTTTGTACAGTGCATTCGGAAAGTATTCAGACCCCTTCCCCTTTTCCAGATGTTACATTACAGCCTTATTCTAAAATTGTTTAAATATAAAACAAATCCTCATCAATCTACACACAACACTCCATAATGACAAAGCTAAAACGGTTTTTTATTTAAAAAAAAATCTAATTTATAAAATAAAAAAAATAAAACAATTGACTTTATTCAGATCCTCCGTAGAGCTTCAGGACTGTGTCGAGACACAGATCTGGGGAAGGGTACCAAAACATTTCTGCAGCCTTGAAGGTACCCGGGAATACAGTGGCCTCCATCATTCTTAAATGGGACAAGGAGGCGCCTGGCCAAACCGAGCAATCGGGGGAGAAGGGCCTTGGTCAGGGAGGTGACCAAGGACCCGATGGTCCTTGGTCAGCGCTCCAGAGTTCCTCTGTGGAGATGGGAGAACCTTCCCGAAGGACAACCATCTCTGCAGCACTCCACCAATCAGGCCTTTATGGTAGAGTGGTCAGACGGAAGCCACTCCTCAGTAAAAGGCACATGACAGCCAAAAGGCACCCAAAGGATTCAAGATTCTCTTTTGTCGTAATGCCAATCGTCACATCTGGAGGAAAACAGGCACCATCTCTACGGTGAAATATGGCAGTGGCAGAATCATGCTGTGGGATTTTCAGCGGCAGGGACTGGGAAGCTAGTCAGGATCGGGGGAAAGATGTATAGAAAGATCCTTGATATGAAAACCTGCTCCAGACTGCTCAGGACCTCAGAATAGGGTGAAGGTTCACCTTCTAACAGGACAATGACCCTAAGCACACAGCCAAGACAACTCATGAGTGGTTGTGTACAAGTCTCTGAATGTCCTTGAGTGGGCCAGCCAGGGCCTGGACTTGAACTCGATTGAACATCTCTGGACAGACCTGAAAATAGCTGTGTAGCGATGCTCCCCATTCAACCTGACAGAGCTTGAAACGATCTGCTGAGAAGAATGGGGTGGTGGCGTCACCCAAGAAGACTAGAGGCTGTAATCGCTGTTTAAGGTGCTTCAACAAAGTACTGAGTAAAGGGTCTGAATACTTATGTAAATGTAATATTTTGTTTATCTTGATTTTTTTAAATGTATCTGCTCTTCGACCTTATGACTTGCACTGACATGCACTGTCAACTGTGGGACCTTTATATAGACAGGTGTGTGTGCCTTTCCAAATCATGTCCAATCAATTTCATTTGCCACAGATGGACTCTAAGTTGTAGAAACATCTCAAGGATGATGAATGTAAACAGGCTGCACCTGAGCTCCATTTCGAGTCTCATAGCAAAGGGTCTGAAAGGGTATTTCTACATGATTAAAAACAGTTTTTGCTTTCTCATTATGGTTTATTGTGTGTAGATTGATGAGGAAAAACAACAACAATTTTAGAATAAGGCTGTAACGCAACAAAATGTGGAAAAAGTCAAGGGGTCTGAATACTTTCAGAATGCACTGTATATGATTCAGTATAGTGGGCTTCGGGAAATTATGAAGGTATGTCCATTGGAAAGTGGTTAAAATTTGTTTTTAAAAAATGACGGTAGCATAATAAACTATAGAAAATGTATAAATATACATCAAGTATTAGCCTAGCCAAGCAGGCTCAAACCTCCAGCGTTATAGCCATGTTAGCTTATGCTGGAAGTTCGAGCAGATGGTCTGTTGACAGCATGCTTCTAACGTTAGCGTCTATTCACAAAGGTATCTTCCGTCTGGGGGGGTTTCGTTAACATCTTCGGCGCTCGGTCCGAAATGTTAATATGCATCGCATGCTGTACGGTTTTGGAAACATTATCTTTCATATCAGCTAGAAAGAATAATAAACTAAATGTTAAATTACAACACACCTTATAGGGTTAGGGTTTCCATATGGCCATATTTCCATGTTACAGCGATTTGTTTACGGAAGACTGAGGTGACCACCTGTGCTAGTTAGCTATCTAGCGTGCTCTGAACACCTGTGTGTAACGGAAGGAAGTACGCCAGAATAATGTAACTGAAAAATACAGGCAGATGCAACTGTGCTAAACCGGGTTAAAATAGTGTACAGTAAATGTATATTTAGCGTTTGTGAAATTGGTTTTTATGTGATACGCAAGTAAAGGGCTTCATTTTTCTAGAACCATATCGCATTTGAGAATCGATTTACGTTTAGATGGAGTATTTGACCGTTTTGGCAGCCAGAGCCAGTCTCCCTCTTAACATAGCATATACAGTAAGGTCCTTGGAGGGTAAGGAGTAACGGTAGGCTCGCCTATGCTCTTTAACAGTATATTTTCAAACTATTGCCAAGCTAGAACCCTATGGAGGATATCCATCCATCCAAAATACAGCCATGTTTATGCTAACTTTGTTCTAATTAAGTACTAATGTTATAGGACCAAAATACCAAAACATGTCCTTTTAGCCTGTGGTGGCTGACTGTAAGATCATTTGTAGAACTTGATTAATTATACATGCACTTGGACATATACCAAATTGTAAATAATATATATAGGGTATTCTGTTTCATAATTTATGTGTGGATTTATTGAGTGCTTTGTTATTATACATCTGCAAAACAGCTAGTTCTTCTATGACCAGAGACCATAGAAAACAGCCAGTGTCCTTCTTTTGTACGTTGCACATGTGCTTCCCCCTGCTAATTTATTCAAACCTCTTTGTGCTTGAATGTTGTCTGTCCATCAGAATCACAGCAGGATAAGGCTCCATCATCAGACTCATGAGTTTAACTGCTGTCCAATTACTGATACAGACTTTCTAACCTTTATGGTGTCATGTTGGAAAAGTAGATTTAAAAACATCCATGTGATTTGCAGAGATCTGAGTACCCATGTATTATATATTATTTTGAGGCCTCAATGAAACTACCTGTATCCCTTACATGTATGTAAATGCTATTGCTATTCTCTCTGTGTTTGTGTTTTCATTGGTTTGCATTGCATGTCAAGCACATCAGATTAAGGTTGGAATGATGCTCTCAGCCTGGTGAAACCATTGTTCTATTTACAGCCTTGTGGGCCTATATCCTAACAATAGTCCTTCATTTGATTTCAGCCTTGATACTGTAAGTAACAATCAGGCTGGGCTGAGAGGGAACAGGATTTAGTGCCAAATGTACCTCTGTGAGATATCTGTACCAGTGAGACATTCTCAGTGTAGTGTAGGATGCACTTTGAGACAATCATGTTCTCCTAGTCCCTCTTACAATGGAAGTGCATTGATATACATTCTTTATCATCTCAGTTTAATTAGTCCCTTTCAAACCATAATCAGTGCAATACTGCGTTGAACGTTTATATCCCTTATATCAATAAATAATACTGATGATAATTCACAAAATATACATCCAATGGTTTGACACTTAGGTAAACTCTGCTATACAGTTACTACAAAGAGTGGGGAGACTTCCGACAAAAAGAAAGACTGTGACACAGGTGGCTGCACTCCTCAGCATTTGTTGCCATGCGGCTACTATATCATGTTGCAGGAGAGAGATGTGAACTCCCATACACGTGCAGATGCCAGTATCTGTGGGTGCTGACGAGGGCATCCTCTTGTCTCACACCCTCTGCAATATCTCTGGCCACGGTGATGCTTGGGATCAAAAAGGTTAAATAGAAATAAATTGGCTCTCATATCGCTGAGTCTCAGTGGTTGTTGTGGAGACTTGCAACATTATATGTAGGACTTGACACATGCAGAACGAATGCCTTAAGTTAATTATAGTACTGGGAAAATGCTCAAGAGGAATAAGCATTTCGTAGACCTCTGTCAATTGAACATTATGGGGCGGTTTCCTGGACAAAGATTAAGCCTCGTCTTTAATGTTTTTTTGGTCCAAGTCTAGGTTTAATCTGTTTCTGGGAATCCAACCCTATGGGTAACATAACAAAAGCTTAAAGCCTGCTTTACACAGTCATAGAGAACTACAGTGATTTTAGTAGTCAGACCTGACCCCAATTCTGTCATATCGTGCAGCAGTATGTTAGCCAACTTAATTATCTTTAAAACGCTGCCCCTGCCAAGGCAACAATGGATAATCTGTTTTCTGGACAGATATAACAAATGATGTGTTTAATATGATTGTTTAATTACCCTGTTGTAACAGTTGATGATTTTAAAAAATTATTCTCTGTGAGTTTCTCCCTCAAATTTCTGTGGCTATCATATCCTCATAGTGTAACCCTGAGCTGTGGATGTCCACGTCGAGCTCCGGCCGACTCTCCAGCTCCACTGTGAGCTCCTGCAGGATCCTCTCCAAGTCTTGGTTCTTCTTGTGCATCTGCAGATAGTTGAGCTGAAGCTGGTTCTGGTACTTGATGACTCTGTCCTTCTCCTTGTTCCACGTCTGTCTTTCATGCTCAAAGCTGTTCAACAGCCTCTCCTGAGTCTCTCTCTCTTCCCTGAGCTCCCCTTTCAGTCTCGCCACCTCTCCCTGGAGGGAGTCAGTGCTCATGCACCCTTCTCTCCCCCCACTCTGGTCTGACCTCTGCTGGGCCTGGGCCTCCAGTTTGGCCTTCTGCTGCTGCCTCTGTTCTTTTGCCAGAGCCAGATCCTTTTTGATTCCTTTGATGTCTGTCTCTAGTATACCCACCTTTTCTCTTAGAAGATCAGCCTCGTTCTTCTTGCGCTGGAGCTCATTGTGGCATACCTGGGGTGGAATAGATGAATTGTGTCATTATAAAATGCAGTTTGCCGTTCAACATGGAGGCCTAGTAGATAATGACCTAGATTCAGCATTGTCACTCACACTTAAATTTAGATCTGCTCACCACTAGTGCAGCTTCTGTACTTCACTAAAGAAATCTATTCTGTATGCATATCATACTACCTCTGATTTTCTTTTGACAAAAGAGACCCAGTACCTCGACCTCCACGCTGCGAGAGTGTATCTTGTCCTCTTGTTCTTTGTTCTGCTGCCCCAATGCCTCCATTTTGTCCCGAGTCTCCTTCAGCGAGACCTTGAGGCTTACGATGTCATTCAGCTTGTGAGTGACATCAGCCTGGGAGTCCCTGAGATGCTGCTTCAGCAGGGAGATCTCCCCAGTCTTTTGACATACCTAGTAAAGAATGCAAAAAAAAAATTGCATTGAATCACTGGCTGAATTTTTAAAAATTACATTCTCTCTGGCCTGTGCAAACCCTGTGCAAACCCTGTGCAATGCATTTTCCTAGTGACCTGACCAGGAAATACTTTGGGCCCACTCAGTCACAACTAGGGCCCTGATTTTCATGGTAAGGCTATGTGGTCAGGAAAAATTCATGAGACATGCTGGCCGCACTCACCTCCCACTGGGTCTCCTCTAAGGTGGGCTCGAGCTGGGTTTTCTCCCTTTCAAACGACCTCAGTTTGACCTCTGTCAGGTCCTTTTCCTGGGTCATCCTGGCCAGCTCATCCTGGAGCCTCTGCTTGTCCTGTTGCAGCTGACTGACCTGCAGTTGCAAGGCCTGGTGGTTCCTCACGGCCCTGTGCGAGACCTGCCTGAGCTTGGTGGAGCACCTCTGCTTCAGGCCCTCCATCTCCTCAACACAATACCTCTGCCTCTCTTCGAACAGCTGGCAAGTGTCCACCTCTTTCTCCTCAAAGCTCACCTGCAGCTCATGCAGCTCTGTCTCACTCTCCAGCAGCCTCTGCTCCAGCAGCTCAATGAGAGACTCGTCCATTGAGATGGGAGAGCGATTACAACCTCCCATCTCCTCCAACAGATTAATAGGCTGCTGAGTGGACGGTATGGAGACGGCATCCCTGTTAGCCTTCACTGCCCCTCCATTGCTTAGAGCTGCAGCCCTAGCACTGGCTCTAATGTCATTCCCATTGGTCCATGTAGAGCGGGGGGGCTGCAGGGGATGGGCCATGCCATGGGCTGAGCCTACTGCACACTGAGACAATGGGCCTGTGGAAGCACTGAGGCTCCCATTGGTGCTTTGAGTAGGCAGGCTGGACATTGAATCCTGCCCAGAGTCTGAGAGTGTCACTGAAAAGGTGTCCTGTTTGGGCCCCTGGGAGTCTTTGGTCCTTTCTGGGGGAATAAGCAGGTGGGTGAGATTGTCGCGAGTCTCTGTGGAAGAGGTGCTCCTAGGGATGACTGGCTTGAAGGCTGTGGGCCGGATCAAAGCGTTCTCGGTATTCTAGAGGCAGAGGAAGGAGAGCAAATAATCAATCAGAGAACCGGTTGGTTTTAGTTTTCAACCTTCCTTTTAGCAATGGAGATGATCATGTAAGCAAATAGTGCTACCAATGAATAATCAATTATTTAGTGCTGACGAGAACAGATAACCACCTAGAAATTGGAGATTTGTACATGTAGAAGTGCAATGTAAGAATATACAGAATACATGAAACGGTCATGAAACATGAAACATGAGCTTATTCCATATGTCCCATCTGTGCTGTCTGGGAAGACCACCAGTTATACCCAACCTCCTCCTCCACCCTGTTGTACTGTCTGAGAAAAGATGAATTGCCCTACTCTGTGATATTAATAATGTGTTGCGCTGTTTAAGTGTGAGCGTTAATCCTGTGGACTCAGCATTCCTGTCCAGTGACTTCATGCCTGGAAAGCACTTTCTCTCTTGGGGCATAAAGGCCTATTCAGAGAGCAGGACTTGGATAAGACAAGATAGCATCACTGATGACATCTTACAAACGATCAAGGCATTGCAATCTGCAATATTTACTGATTTGAATTACTAAAATATAGCCTATCCATTCATTCTTAAGGAATATAACTTATAATGCCTCGTGAGGGCTCCTAGGTGGCGCAGCACCGCATCTCAGTGTTAGAGGTGTCACTACAGACCCTGGTTCAATTCCAGGCTGTATCCCAACCGGCTGTGATTGGGAGTCCCATAGGGCGGAGCACAATTGACCCAGCGTTGTCCGGGTTAGGGTTTGGCTGGGTATGTTTTTGCTGTCATTTTAGTCTTTCTAAAGTAATAATATATACAGTGCCTTGTGAAAGTATTCGGCCCCCTTGAACTTTGCGACCTTTTGCCACATTTCAGGCTTCAAACATAAAGATATAAAACTGTATTTTTTTGTGAAGAATCAACAACAAGTGGGACACAATCATGAAGTGGAACAACATTTATTGGATATTTCAAACCTTTTTAACAAATCAAAAACTGAATAATTGGGCGTGCAAAATTATTCAGCCCCTTTACTTTCAGTGCAGCAAACTCTCTCCAGAAGTTCAGTGAGGATCTCTGAATGATCCAATGTTGACCTAAATGACTAATGATGATAAATACAATCCACCTGTGTGTAATCAAGTCTCCGTATAAATGCACCTGCACTGTGATAGTCTCAGAGGTCCGTTAAAAGCGCAGAGAGCATCATGAAGAACAAGGAACACACCAGGCAGGTCTGAGATACTATTGTGAAGAAGTTTAAAGCCGGATTTGGATACAAAAAGATTTCCCAAGCTTTAAACATCCCAAGGAGCACTGTGCAAGCGATAATATTGAAATGGAAGGAGTATCAGACCACTGCAAATCTACCAAGACCTGGCCGTCCCTCTAAACTTTCAGCTCATACAAGGAGAAGACTGATCAGAGATGCAGCCAAGAGGCCCATGATCACTCTGGATGAACTGCAGAGATCTACAGCTGAGGTGGGAGACTCTGTCCATAGGACAACAATCAGTCGTATATTGCACAAATCTGGCCTTTATGTGTGAGTGGCAAGAAGAAAGCCATTTCTTAAAGATATCCATAAAAAGTGTTGTTTAAAGTTTGCCACTAGCCACCTGGGAGACACACCAAACATGTGGAAGAAGGTGCTCTGGTCAGATGAAACCAAAATTGAACTTTTTGGCAACAATGCAAAACGTTATGTTTGGCGTAAAAGCAACACCCTGAACACACCATCCCCACTGTCAAACATGGTGGTGGCAGCATCATGGTTTGGGTCTGCTTTTCTTCAGCAGGGACAGGGAAGATGGTTAAAATTGATGGGAAGATGGATGGAGCCAAATACAGGACCATTCTGGAAGAAAACCTGATGGAGTCTGCAAAAGACCTGAGACTGGGACGGAGATTTGTCTTCCAACAAGACAATGATCCAAAACATAAAGCAAAATCTACAATGGAATGGTTCAAAAATAAACATATCCAGGTGTTAGAATGGCCAAGTCAAAGTCCAGACCTGAATCCAATCGAGAATCTGTGGAAAGAACTGAAAACTGCTGTTCACAAATGCTCTCCATCCAACCTCACTGAGCTCGAGCTGTTTTGCAAGGAGGAATGGGAAAAAATGTCAGTCTCTCGATGTGCAAAACTGATAGAGACATACCCCAAGCAACTTACAGCTGTAATCGCAGCAAAAGGTGGCGCTACAAAGTATTAACTTAAGGGGGCTGAATAATTTTGCCCGCCCAATTTTTCAGTTTTTGATTTGTTAAAAAAGTTTGAAATATTCAATAAATGTCGTTCCACTTTATGATTGTGTCCCACTTGTTGTTGATTCTTCACAAAAAAATACAGTTTTATATCTTTATGTTTGAAGCCTGAAATGTGGCAAAAGGTCGCAAAGTTCAAGGGGGCCGAATACTTTCGCAAGGCACTGTAGCTTAAAATATGTTTAAAATTATAATTTAAATATCTTGGACTGTCAGTCCTTGCATCTAGCTCTGTCTATGACATGGAGTGTGGTTACACACATTTGCAGTTAGGCTGAAACCCAAACTCAAAATTGTGGCTTAAGTCATCAACCTTGGCGATGGTTAAAAAGACTGGACAACACAAAGCTTGGTGTTTCAACAGAGGTAATATTTTTGTTTGCTATCTATTGTGCTTGTCTGATCTTGAAGTTGTGTTTGAAATTGCCTCCCTGGCTATCAATTGTACAACACAGAAATATTGACACAGGCAAGTATGTTGAGCAAGTATGTTGAGCAAGTCAGAGACTCACCTTCTCCAGTTTCCCAGACATAGTTGGCACTCTACAGTCTGGTTCCGTATCAGTAAAATGTCCCTGTCCTAAAAGGTTCTCTGTTAGGATGCCTCTCTGGTGAGTCGTCCGCGGCTTGTGGCTCACTTTTATATAAAAGAAGTCCTCACTCCTGCCTGCCTGAGAGATGGCTTTAGATGTGTTGTTGGAGGACCCCTGTGCAAAGCTATACTTCAGTAGGCCATCCAGGCTCCGGCCTGTCTTCCGGTGATGGCCTGCTTTCTTTAATTTGTACTCCGTGGCCTGACAGTGCTTGCTGTGAAGACTGTGACCTGAGACGAGGCTGCTGACGCTTCCCATGGTCTCTGAGCATTAGGGAAAGCAGAATGGATGTCCTGACAACTTTAACGTATTTTGTTGAAGAGGTACTTGTAGTGCGGGAAAAACTCATGACCCCAGGGAGATATTGTCAACGTTTCCATCTGAAGGGAAGAAATTGAGATTCAACTTGAGATTTTTTGTTATACTTTTCTCACTATTACTTTCGCAACAAACCATACTGTAGACATACCCTCTTTTCATCATCCCTGCCCCGGGAGATACAAGGTCCCAGATGTTGCTAGCCATGATCTCAAACCCTCTAGGGAACAGACTTAATGTCTTTCAGTTGTCACTAGTTACTAAGTAGCAGAGGTCTCCAAAGTGAATGAGATTGCCCATGGGCTCCCTAACCACCTGGTGTCCTTTCTTTAAGCATAATGTCGACAGGAACAAAAGCATGGCTCAACGGGCCAACTATAATAGTCCCATTAAGTAGTACGTATCTGATAGCTAATCCGTTGCAAATCATTCTTAACACGGCGTGGCTGGCGTGGAAGACATGCATAGCTGTCACTGTTAGTGTTTTATTTTGTTAGAGTATGGTGCAAGTGCAGTTGTTTTGAATGAATAAGGAGTGTTAGTTTTCCACTGTTTGTCTCTCAGGAAGAGATGAAAAAACGGACAAAACAGGCACCTAGTAAGAACTCTTCTGCTCACCTTATCTTTTCATAGAAAATGCAATAATAGCTATGTGAACAGGGACAAGAATCACAATGGACGAAACAGAATACAGTCTCTTGGTCACAGCATGTCAGAAAAAAATGGATATTTAGCTTCGTTCAGCAGAAGGATATTTTTTACATGTTTACATTGTTTGACATGGTACTGTTTGGCATGATACCTCACAATTTTCCTCAAATAATAGCTCATTATTGTTTTGATTTGTACCTTTTCAAGCACAGAACAATGCCAGATGCCATATGTAAACAATCTTTGACATCACCCCCACCCCCACCTCCAGCCTATCTGTCTGTCTGACATTCTTTCACAATCCCTCTCAAATTCTAGAATTCACCACCAAAATTCATCACAAGACTAGAAAATATTCACATTGACTTACTGCCATGGCAAAGCATCCGTCTAGCAGACTAACGCGCAGCAATCCCTTCAGTCCTGGAAATACCACGTAGCCGTGTGTGTGTACGAGTGTGCGTCCCTGAATGAACCATTCATGCAGTGAACACACCACCACTATCACCAGCCAAGAGGGTACTATTCTGAGGGGGTGGGTCTTTCTTTGCTTTATTCAGAGGCGGCCCGGCTTTGCATAACTGACATGTAAATTCAGCTAGACGGGAGATGGGACCTTGGAAGCCCCCCAGGGAATGGGGTGTATGACATGTGCTCCTTTTACCCTGGCACACGCCGCTCAAGTGATTAACTCCTTTTCCTCACAATGGATTCTTTAAACCCCCCCCCGTACACCCCCAAACTCCCTCCGCCCCCTTTTCTCCATCAACTGACTGTGTAATACCCCCCCCCCCCCCCCCCTTCCCTGTTCCTCCCACACTGCCCCACATCCACTCTGAACAAACACCTCTCTGGCTGAAGAGAAATAACCCCTCTTTATCTGCTGAAGTGTGCCATTCTTTGTGTGGACTTTTGTCTGGTGTTTGATTTATTCCTACTGAACAGCAAACACCATATTTGAGTGTTAAATAAATGGCTACACTTTAGAATAAGGGGCAAATTGTGCAGTAAGAGTGATTTACTGCTGAGGGCTTTGAGTTGCTCTTAGTGCTGCTGTATCAGTTTCAGCTTGCCCACTTTCTCAGCCTATCTAGGAATATACTGTAAAAGTCAACCCTTGTTTTAGGCAAGCAGCCTAAATTGATTCAATCTTTTAACACACACACCTTAATTGATCAACTTTTTTAGTTGATCAAGGAAATATTTTGTGCAATGTTCACAGATGGAACATTATTGATTTTAAGAATGTTAATTTCAAGGGCTTTCAAAATAAATCCATTTGTTGAGATTCAACTCCTGATAAACAACAGGGCACAACTGCATTAGTAGTAGGGAGATATTTCACCAAAAATCTGTAGATAATTGCTTTCTTTTTATTCTATCATAGATATTCAAGATAATGTACATGAACTGTCTTTACTAAACCATATCAGAGGCTCTTCTTGTATTTAGGAAGATTTTGTAATTTCATCAAGATTACATAATTGAAATATATTATATAAATCCATCTGACCCTCGGGCCTCCTAGGATCACAATGATGTAAGGCCTTCAGTCACTGGTGAACAATTGGGGGTATTTGGAGCTACATTGAGAATGGGGTTTGGGGGAGTGATCTCTTTGCATGAGTGTGTGCATAGTGAGGGGGAGGGTTTGCTACACGTGCCCCCACCAAGCCACAGCTGACCTGCCTGACACAAAAGCCTGCCACACAGCAGACCAGCTGACACTGAGACACACAGTGACACGCGTAGCCAATCCATTACCTCATAGGCGAGAGCAGGGACATACAGGGCAGGATTTATACCTGTCCCACAAGGAACGAGCTGCTCTGCTCTGCTGTACCTCTTTAGCAAGCGGTCCTGTTTCGTACCTCGCCCCTCGGCTGGAAACCTCTGCTAAAGAGGTACAGTAGAGCAATTCGTGATTGTTTATACCGATCTAAAACAACTTTTAAATCCGTGATGCTAGACACAAGCGGTAAAATGCCAGAGGAAGTCGCGACTCTGGTGCACATGGAAATATCTTTGATTTGTCTCTATGACATTCAGAAGTTGAGCTATGACCTAGTCAAGGAGTCTAAGCAATTGGAAGTAATCTTCTACAATGTGTGACTCTGTCACTAATCCATTTTTTTTGTATTTTTATTTATTTAAGAACAATAATTAAGAACAAATTCTTATTTACAATGACAGCCTACCAAAAGGCAAAAGGCCTCCTGCGGGGACAGGGGGCCTGGGATTTAAATAAATAAATAAATGTAATATCAACGTAGGACAAAACACACATCCCAATAAGAGAGACAACACAACACTACATAAGGAAAGACCTAAGATAACAACATAGCAAGGCAGCAACACCACATGGGAGCAGCGCAAAACATGGTACAAACATTATTGGGCACAGTCAACAATTGATTAAATCACTTTCTGTAAAATAGAATATGTGCTGTATAATTAAATTGATGGTTGACATAAATTATCACAATAAAACATATTTGGTAGCAGAATAACATTTTATTTTCCTTATCCATTATTATTATCATTAAATAGCCTACCTGAAAGACGTAATGAGTATTGGTAAACTTCGTAGAATTGCAGAAAATGAGCTTCAAAACAAACATTTTCTTAGGTCCCTTAATTTTCTTAGGGGGGAGGTGGTAGGGTGGGGGGTCATGAAATGTTGTGTCACACAGCCCAATGTTATTTTCGGTAGAATTGTGGTTAGGCCCCATCGTGGTGCGTAAACTGCGAATAGATGGACTGAGAAGACATAATTATAAAGCGTTGTTAGCCTCAAGTCCTCTCAGTCATGACACAGCCATATTCCAAACTCGCATATACAGTTGAAGTCGGAAGTTTACATACACTTAGGTTGGAGTCATTAAAACTCGTTTTTCAACCACTCCACACTTTTCTTGTTAACAAACTATAGTTTTGTCAAGTCGGATAGGACATCTACTTTGTGCATGACACAAGTAATTTTTCAAACAATTGTTTCCAAACAGATTATTTCACTGATTATTCACTGTATCACAATTCCAGTGGGTCAGAAGTTTACATTACACTAAGTTGACTGTGCCTTTAAACAGCTTGGCAAATTCCAGAAAATGATGTCATGGCTTTAGAAGCTTCTGATAGTGTCACGTTCTGACCTTAGTTCTTTTGTTATGTCTTTGTTTTAGTATGGTCAGGGCGTGATTTGGGTGGGTTGTCTATGTTCCTTTTGTGGTGTTTTTGTGTTTGGCCTGGTATGGTTCTCAATCAGAGGCAGGTGTCGTTAGTTGTCTCTGATTGAGAATCATACTTAGGTAGCCTTTTCCCACCTGTGTGGTGTGGGTGCTTATGTTCTGTTGAGTGTTCGTATTCTGCACCAGACAGAACTGTTTCGTTCGTTCACTTTGTTGTTTTTGTTCAGTGTTCAATTTCTTTATTAAAAATATGGACACTTACCACGCTGCGCATTGGTCCTCACCTTCTTCCACCGACGACCGTTACAGAATCACCCACCAACCAAGGACCAAGCAGCGTGGTAACGGGCAGCAGCAGAAATCTCAAGACTCCTGGACATGGGAGGAGATTCTGGACGGCAAGGGACCCTGGGCACAGGCTGGGGAATATTCCCTCCCCAAAGCAGAGCTGGTGGCAGCGAAAGCTGAGCGGTGGTGGTATGAGGAAGCAGCACGGCAGTGAGGCTGGGACGAGAGGCAGCCCCAAAAAGTTATTGGGGGGCACACGGGGAGTGTGGCTAAGTCAGGTAGGAGACCTGAGCCAACTCCCCGTGCTTACCGTGGAGAGAGGTGGACGAGGCAGGCACCGTGTTATGCCGTGAGGCGCACGGTGTCCCCGGTGCGCAGGCATAGCCCGGTGCGTTACAGCGCAGCGCCTCGTATCGGCCGGGCTAGAGTGGACATCGAGCCAGGTGCCATGAAGCAGGCTCAGCGCATCTGGTCTCCAGTGCGTCTCCTCGGGCCGGGGTACATGGCACCAGCCCTACGCATGGTGACCCCGGTTCCCCAGCATAGCCCAGTGCGGTCTATTCCACCTCGCCGCACTGGCCTGGCTACAGGGAGTATCCAGCCAGGTAGGGTTGTGCAGGCTCGGTGATCGAGACCTCCAGTGCGCCTCCACGGTCCGGTCTATCCGGTGCCTCTCCACGCACCAGGCCTCCGGTGGCAGCCCCCCCGCACCAGGCTGTCTCTCCGTCTCTTCCCTACAGGTGCTCCCTCCTGCTCAGTGCTGCCAGAGTCTCCCATCTGTCCTGAGCTGCCAGAGTCTCTCGTCTGTCCTGAGCTGCCAGAGTCTCTCGTCTGTCCTGAGCTGCCAGAGTCTCCCGTCTGTCCTGAGCTGCCAGAGTCTCCCGTCTGTCCTGAGCTGCCAGAGTCTCCCGTCTGTCCTGAGCTGCCAGAGTCGCCCGTCTGTCCTGAGCTGCCAGAGTCGCCCGTCTGTCCTGAGCTGCCAGAGTTGCCCGTCTGTCCTGAGCAGCCAGAGTCGCCCGTCTGTCCTGAGCTGCCAGAGCCGCCCGTTACTCCGGTGATGCCGGAATCACCCTTCACTCCGGAGCTGCCGGAATCGCCCGTCACTCCAGCGCTGCCAGAATCGCCATTCACTCCGGAGCTGCCGGAGTCACCCGCCTGTCCTGAGCTGCCAGAGTCGCCCGTCTGTCCTGAGCTGCCAGAGCCGCCCGTTACTCCGGTGATGCCGGAATCACCCTTCACTCCGGAGCTGCCGGAATCGCCCGTCACTCCAGCGCTGCCAGAATCGCCATTCACTCCGGAGCTGCCGGAGTCACCCGCCTGTCCTGAGCTGCCAGAGTCGCCCGTCTGTCCTGAGCTGCCAGAGCCGCCCGTTCACTCCGGAGCTGCCGGAGTCTCCCGCCTGTCCGGTGCTGCCGGAATCTCCCATCCATTCGGGACCCGTTGCTAGGGTCCCCAGTCCGAGGTTGGCGGCGAGGGTCGGCGCTCTAATGAGGCCATAGAGGCGGGTAAAGAGGCCGGCAAAGACTATGGTGGAGTGGGGTTCACGTCCCGCGCCAGAGCCGCCACCGCGGACAGACACCAACCCAGACCCTCCCCTATAGGTTCAGGTTTTGCGGCCGGAGTCTGCACCTTTGGGTGGGGGGGGGGGTACTGTCACGTTCTGACCTTAGTTCTTTTGTTATGACTTTGTTTTAGTATGGTCAGGGCGTGATTTGGGTGGGTTGTCTATGTTCCTTTTGTGGTGTTTTTGTGTTTGGCCTGGTATGGTTCTCAATCAGAGGCAGGTGTCGTTAGTTGTCTCTGATTGAGAATCATACTTAGGTAGCCTTTTCCCACCTGTGTGGTGTAGGTGATTATGTTCTGTTGAGTGTTTGTATTCTGCACCAGACAGAACTGTTATGTTCATTCACTTTGTTGTTTTTGTTCAGTGTTCAATTTCTTTATTAAAAATATGGAAACTTACCACGCTGCGCATTGGTCCTCACCTTCTTCCACCGACGACCGTTACAGATAGGCTAATTGACATTATTTGAGTCAATTGGAGGTGTACCTGTGGGTGTACTGTATTTCAAGACCAACCTTTTAAACTCAGTGCCTCTTTGCTTGACATCATGGGAAAATCAAAAGAAATCAGCCAAGACCTCAGAAACAAAATTGTAGACCTCCACAAGTCTGGTTCATCCTTGGGAGCAATTTCAAAACGCCTGAAGGTACCACGTTCATCTGTACAAACAATAGTACGCAAGTATAAACACCAAGGGACCACGCAGCCATCATCCTGCTCAGGAAGGAGACGCGTTCTGTCTCCTAGAGATGAACGTACTTTGGTGCGAAAAGTGAAAATCAATCCCAGAACTACAGCAAAGGACCCCGTGAAGATGCTGGAGGAAACAGGTACAAAGTATCTATATCCACAGTAAAAATGAGTCCTATATCGACATAACCTGAAAGGCCGCTCAGCAAGGAAGAAGCAACTGCTCCAAAACCGCCATAAAAAAGCCAGACTATGGTTTGCAACTGCACATGGGGACAAAGATCGTACTTTTTGGAGAAATGTCCTCTGGTCTGATGAAACAAAAATAGAACTGTTTGGCTATAATGACCGTCAATATGTTTGGAGGAAAAAGGGGGTGGTTTGCAAGCCGAAGAACTCCATCCCAACTGTGAAACACGGTGGTGGCATCATCATGTTGAGGGGGGGCTTTGCTGCAGGAGGGACTGGTGCACTTTACAAAATAGATGGCATCATGGGGGTAGGAAAAATATGTGGATATATTGAAGCAACATCTCAATACATTAGTCAGGAAGTTAAATCTTGGTCGCAAATGGGTCTTCCAAATGGACAATGACCCCAAGCATACTTACAAAGTTGTGGCAAAATGGCTTAAGGACAACACAGTCAAGGTATTGGAGTAGCCATCACAAAGCCCTGACCTCAAGCCTATATGTGTGGGCAGAACTGAAAAAGCATGTGCGGTCAAGGAGGCCTACAAACCTGACTCAGTTACACCAGCCTTGTCAGGAGGAATGGACCAAAATTCACCCAACTTATTGTAGGAAGCTTGTGGAAGGCTACCCGAAGCGTTTGACCCAAGTTAAACAATTTAAAGGCAATGCTACCAAGTACTAATTGAGTGTATGTAAACTTCTGACCCACTGGAAATGTGATGAAAGAAATTAAAGCTGAAATAAATCATCCTCTCTACTATTATTCTGACTTTTCACATTCTTAAAATAAAGTGGTGATCCTAACTGACCTAAGACAGGGATTTTTTACTAGGATTAAATGTCAGGAATTGTGAAAAACTGAGTTTAAATGTATTTGGCTAAGGTGTATGTAAACTTCTGACTTCAACTGTGGATTGTGAGTGTGTGTATGTGTGTGAATGTGAGACACCAAAAAGGACAACAAAAACCTTTCCAGGGTTTGATGAGGTGAATAATTGAAAAGGAAGGCCCTGTCTCTATATGTGTATGCTGTCAAGGATTATCCTCACGTAGCTTGACATTGTTCCTTGTGCATTGTGTGGCCAAGTTGAAAGTATGAGTTATCTTCGTTAAACTAAATGACACTCTGCTGGGAATGATGTGGGAGACAGAGACAAGCATCGATCTGTCACTTTCCCTCTTATTCTCCTGCTATCCATCCATCCAGCTTGTACATGCTCTAGTGTGATTTCTCCTCAGAGCATACAATGGCAGCTAATTGGATAATCCACTTAGTACATTGGTGAGGAGGCTGTGAGTGAATGACCCCTCAGCTCTGAATAGGGAATCGCACACGCTCATTCCTACTGCCATTGAGGGAAGAGAGAGAGAGTTTTTCTGTGTCTGTGTGCGAGTGAGTGATATCAATGAAAATGTCAACATTATGTTTGAAGTGAGTATGGGTATTTTGTAGGCTACCCTGAGTGCCCTTCAATCAATCCTTTTGAGTGGTGGAGGAAAGGGCCTTGTGTGGATGGGGGGAAAAGTTAAATGACTGGTTGTGGTGAAGTGAGCATGTGCTAGTCATTAATGAAACATCATTGCTTTTCATTAAGGTAAGAACAGCCAGGTCCGTTTTAATGGAGGCCTATCTCTGAAATTAGAATGCTTGCCTGAAGCGATTCAACCCTTTCAAATGAGACATTAGGCCGACAAGCAATCAACCGTAACTCTACAAAGGTGATGCTCATTCTATGAATTTGCATTTCTGGGGTGCCCGGTGATAACATTCTGAAAGGCATTTGCATAAGCCTAGCAGCTGGACTCCGTACAAGGAGAAACTTGTTTTAAATTGCATCCAAATGGTACCCTTAATTAATGACCAGGCCAAAGAAAGTATGTTTGTAAGTGACAAGTGCTTTATGCCTAATGTATTATTGCATATCCTTACTGAGCCACACTATCCAAATTCTACATCGATTATTGCTCTCTGATGTCTGTACACTTAACGTACTGAAGTGGCTGGAATCTATCCAAAAACTGTTTTAGAGAGTTGTGTGCATCGTACATTAGATGCTACAGATCAGTAGCCTCTCCGTAGTCATAAAATATTTACTTCTTAGGCTTTTATCTCTGAGTCAGACTAAAAATGAAAGGCCACAGTGAAAAGCAAGGCAGCAAATAGCGGTATTCGTCTACCTTTATCGAAAAGTGAAACTGTAGAGACCCACACTACTTGCATCCACTTACAGATAAGTAGTAACTTTCAAAGTAAGTTCAGTAGGTAAAAGTATCTCTGGGCCTAACCTTCTTCAATAATGCTGGACCACAGATAGAAAGCTTGTGAACCTCCCCAAAAAATTAGAAGCCCCCAAAAAGTGACAAGAGTGTTTTCTGAGCTACATTAGAGGGGAAGTGAATTTAGATCCAAACTTTCCAGCCTGGCCTCAAAGATACAGTATATGAAACATACTTACTATATGCATCTCTGTCTCAAAGTCTAGTTACTTGAAACAGAAACAAAAGTATGGAGGTTGGTTGGGGCGGATGGGTGGGTGTATACGGCGACCGTCTAGCAATCCAAAGGTTGCGTGTTTGAGTCGCGTCGGGGACAACTGTAGCATTTTTGTTCATCCTTCCCATAACTCTTATTCTAACCTTAACCCAATTCACATAACCTGCTACAAAAACTCTCCTAACATTTGTTGTTTTGTTCTCCTAACCACTAATTCTCCCTGTAATTCTTATTTGTTGTTATGATGCAACATGCAAAAAAAGTCTACCAAGACGTATGATAAGTTACATCATCCAATTTGTATGATATTATACATCCTCTATGTCGTATGATATTGTACGACCGCTATTTAATTCATAATGTAACGTAACGTAATATATCATACAAAATGGAGGGAACAGATTTACATACCAAATCCTATGAATTTCCATGAGACCAGGTTGAACATGCAAATCACAATTGTCTAATTAACAGTTTGAATAAAAGTTTAAGTATTGGAGAAATAAAATCTGTAAGTGATAAAAGACATTAACCACAAGTAGGGCCTGGAGTTTTTCTTGGTCATATGTTGTGGTCAGAAAAACAAACACCTGACACTAGACATAAGGTATGAGGTATGAATTTGAGAGTGGTTACATTTCTTCAATCCTACCCCATATGTTTATGTGGTGAGGCTGCTGTTGGGCTAAAATACAAATTCCAGATTGTGGCTTTAAGACTCATTCCGGAGCTTAGAACTGGAAGGTTGACATTAGCCATTGATTGTGCAGCTGACATTTGAGGAATTCATATACAGTTGAAGTCGGATGTTTACATACACCTTAGCCAAATACATTTAAACTCAGTTTTTCCCAATTCCTGACATTTGATCAGAGTAAAAATTCCCTGTCTTAGGTCAGTTAGGATCACCACTTTATTTTTTAAGAATGTGAAATGTCATAATAATAGTACAGATAATGATTTATTTCAGCTTTTAGTTCTTTCATCACATTCCCAGTGGGTCAGAAGTTTACATATACTCAATTAGTATTTGGTAGCATTGCCTTTAAATTGATTAACTTGGGTCAAACGTTTTGGGTAGCCTTCCACAAGCTTCCCACAATAAGTTGGGTGAATTTTGGTCCATTCCTCGTGACAGAGCTTGTGTAACTGAGTCAGGTTTGTAGGCCTCCTTCCTCCACATGCTTTTTCAGTTCTGTCCACACATTTCTATAGTTTTGAGGTCAGGGCTTTGTGATGGCCAATCCGATACCTTGACTGTGTTGTCCTTAAGCCATTTTGCCATATTTTGCCACAACTTTGTCCATTTTGTCAATTTGCGACCAAGCTATTATCTTCCTGACTGATGTAGATGTAGATTGAGATTTTGATTCAATACATCCAAATCATTTTCCTTCCCACATGATACCATCTATTTTGTGAAGTGCACCAGCTCCTTCTGCAGCAAAGCAACACCACAACATGATGCTGACACCCCTGTGCATCACTGTTGGGATGGTGCTCTTCGGCTTGCAAGCCTCCGCCTTTTTCCTCCAAACATAACAATGTCATTACGGCCAAATAGTTATATTTTTGTTTCATCAGACCAGAGGTCATTTCTCCAAAAAGTACAATCTTTGTCCCCATGTGCAGTTGCAATCCGTAGTCTGGCTTTTTTTATGGCGGTTTTGGAGTAGTGGCTTCTTCCTTGCTGAGCGGCCTTTCAGGTTATGTCGATATAGGACTCGTTTTACTGTGGATATAGATACTTTTGTACATGTTTCCTCCAGCATCTTCACAACGTCCTTTGCTGTTGTTCTGGGATTGATTTGCACTCTTCGCACCAAAGTACGTTCATGTCTAGGAGACAGAGATGAACGTACTATTGTTTGTACAGATGAATATGGTACCTTCAGGCATTTGGAAATTGCTCCCAAGGATGAAGCAGACTTGTGGAGGTCTACAATTCTGTCTTGACTGATTGCTCTTGTTTTTCCCATGATGTCAAGCCAAGAGGCACTGAGTTTGAAGGTATGCCTTGAAATACATACACAGATAAACCTCCAATTGACTCAAATTATGTCAATTAGTGTATCAGAAGTTTCTAAAGCCATGACATCATTTTCTGGAATTTTCCAAGCTGTTTAAAAGGCACAGTCAACTTAGTGTATGTAAACTTCTGACCCACTGGAATTGTGATACAGTGAATTATAAGTGAAATAATCTGTTTGTAAACAATTGTTTGAAAAATGACTTGTGTCATGCACAAAGTAGATGTCCTAACTGACTTACCAAAACTATAATTTGTTAACAAGGCATTTGTGGAGTGGTTGAAAAACAAGTTTCAATGACTCCAACCTAAGTGTATGTAAACTTCTGACTTCAACTGTATTACCTCAATTACCCCGACTAACCCCCTGTACAACGCCTCACTATTGTTATTTTACTGATGCTCTTTAATTATTATTATTTATTTTTATTTTTTGCTTATCTATTTTTTACTTAACACAAATATTTCTTAAAACTGCATTGCAGTAAAATAACATTTTATTTGTATTAGGGGAGTTTCTCCCATTCTTCTCAGAAGATCCTCAAGCTCTGTCAGGTTGGATGGGGAGCATCCCTGCACAGCAATTTTCAGTTCTCTACAGAGATGTTAGATCAGGTTCAAGTCCGGGTTCTGGCTAGGCCACACAAGGACATTCAGAGGCTTGTCCTGAAGCCACTCCTGCGTTGTCTTGGCTGTGTGCATAGGGTCCGTTGTCCTGTTGGAAGGTGAACCTACTCCCCAGTCTCAGGTCCTGATTACTCTAAGCAGGTTTTCATCAAGGATCTCTCTTTGAATGCCTTTGGATGCCTTTTAAGCAGGCTGTCATTTTCCTTTTACTGAGGAGTGGCTTCCGTCTGACCACTCTACCATAAAGTCCTGTTTGGTGGAGTGCTGCTGAAATGATTGTCCTTCTAGTTCTCCCATCTCCACAGAGGAACTCTGGAGCACTGTCAGAGGGACCATTGGGTTCTTGGTCACCTCCCTGACCAAGGCCCTTCTCCCCCGATTACTCAGTTTGGCCGGGCCGCCAGCTTAAGGAAGAGTCTTGGTGGTACCAAACTTCTTCAATTTAAGAATGATGGAGGTCACTGTGTTCTTGGGGACCTTCAATCTGGTAACCTTTCCCAGATCTGTGCCTCGACACAATTCTGTCTCGGAGCTCTACAGACAATTCATTCGACCTCATGGCTTGGTTTTTGCTTTGACATGCACTGTCAACTGTGGGACCTTATATAGAGAGTTGTGTGCCTTTCCAAATCATGTCCAATCAATTGAATTGACCACAGGTGGACTTCAATCAAGTTGTAGACACATCTCAAAGATGATCAATGGAAACAGGATGCATCTGAGCTCAGTTTTGAGTCTCATAGCAAAGGGTCTGAATACTTACGTAACATTTATAAAAACCTGTTTTTGCTTTGTAGATTGATTTTTATTTTATTCGATCCATTTTAGAATAAGGCTGTAACGTGACAAAATGTGGAAAAAGTCAAGTGCTCTGAATACTTTCCCGAATGTACCGTACATTAGATTTGGGGTTGGGAAGCAAACATGTGTGCTCATTCGCTGCAATAGCATCCCTACATTAGCATCGCTGAACCAAGCCTCATATACAGATGCTGTATTTGGGTATCTGGGCCAGTTATTTTGAGAGTCTCTTTAGCAGGCCATGACAATGTTAATGGTTAGTCTGAAGAGATTGCAGATTGGATATAAAATAAATACAGTTCCGTTCTGCTCTCCAAAGCCTGTCTTCTCCAGTTTTTATACACCCACACGTTTCTGTATTCCTTTTGAAGCAGCACTACAATGCATGTCTATGCAGGTACACAGTTTATCCAATCTCTCATCTTGTCACCAGATCCGTCTGCAGGTTTCAACACATAATGTACACAGTGGTCACAATGTTTTTGTGGTTATAGCAGTGCACACCAATTTCCTTGTTTGATGTACACTGGGGAGGTCTGTTGTCTATTAGAGACTAATTACAAGCTGTTGAAAAGCTGTGGTCTGAAACAGTATATTACTACATATTATATTGCACTTGATAGTGTTTAGAGACAGCAGTGGAATGCTAACACCTCAGTTAGGACCGACGCACATGCACTCCAGAGAGTTGTTCTTTAGAAACAAGCTAAACACCTCCACAAAATGACAAACCTTTCTACTCTTTATTTGTTAAAATAAAGGTTATTCTTCAATCATAGACAACAAAACATTTGCTCTAACTACAGTAAAACCTTGCCGAGTCAGAGCACATTCACATGTTCAACTTCTTTCTGCTGCCTTTCCGTTACTTCCTAGCATGTTTACCCTGGGCTAGTCATCGATATGAACCACTTGTACCAAGTCACATCCAGTTTAGCAGCCATAACATTTGAGCCTTAGGTGACCTACCTCCATTACTGAGTGCTGAGCTACTTTACCGGGTCTGCCTCTTCCATGTGGAGGATGGCTTGCGCTGCTGAGTGGGACACAAAGGGGCAATGTCTCTTTTTATGTTTGTGTTTATATTTTTCTTTGTCCTCTAAGCCCGTTTTTGTCTCTCCATACTGTGTGTTCACTTCATCCCATCTCCCAGGAATGGAGCGCTGTCACCCTCCCACAGAAATACATTGCTCTTCTTTTGCTATCTTCCTCTTTCTACCTCTCCTTTCTCCTTGTTCCTTCCCTCTTTAACTCCCTCCCACTGTCCCTTTCTCTACCACTCACTCACCCTTTTTCTTGCTCGCTCCTATCTCCTCCTCTCACTCTCCCGTCATCCTATCTATTGAGCTGTATTTCTCCACTCTGCTTTCTGCTCCCCTCCCTCTTCCTCTTTCAGCTCTCCCTCTATCTGCTCTCTCTCTCTCTCTCTTTCTCTCTCTCTCGCTCACTCTCTCTCCCCCTCCTTGGCACTCAGCCACAATATTCTGTTATCCATCATAACTCCACTGCCTGTGTGTACCCACATACCATCAGCCCACTGTTCTTATTGGATGGCTCCACACTCTTCTAAAGCTTTTTCGAGGCACGGTGATGCATGTGTGTCTCTTTCAGTGTGCACAATGCTGGTTTTGTAATTCAACCCACTGTGCCATAAACATTTCGAATCTATGTTGATTTACTCCACGTTAATAATACAGAGGAGCAGGCAAATCAATTATAAAACAGTAACAACTTAGTACGTAACAGCTTACACAATGTCTCTACTGTATTTATTTGACAGTTTGTGAATACTCTAAAGAATTGTGTGCTGAAAACAGGTTGGTTTTAGATGAAAGTTAAACTCTGACAGTGCTCTGGGGCTGATGATATGACTCATCCTCTGTTTCTCCCTGGTCTGAGCGCTCAGTGTTTAGCTCCTGAGGATTAAACCTGCTTCACTGGTTCGTCCAGCCCTGCTCAATAATTCACACAGGGATATATTTTGGTTCATAACAGTTATGTAACAGATGCATTCATGATCAGCTGGATGGAGGTTAGAACTCCGACTGTGGTGTTGGAGGAAGACGCTTTCCAAACCTCTCATAGTAGCTCTACTTATATGCATTAAAAGTGACCTTTCTGTTAAAATGGATGTCCCTCCTTTACTATTTTCCCCTAACCCTACCACCCTTCCCCTAATTGGAGTAAACTAATGGACAATAATTCTTAGGATTACACTTCAAGCTTATACTGTACATTCTACATACATTTCACGGACAGTATATTTTACACAAGTTATATTTTGTCTGAAGACCATCCAGTTTTGATTTCTAGCTGCCGTATATATTTTTCCACTGTGCTGTGATGTTTCACAAAAGTTCTGAACCTTTCTATTCTCGTAGTTTCTGCAGATTGTAAATTAAAGATAAACACCTTTGCTAAGAGTATTAATATATTATTGATTGATTGACTATGATTATCAAATCCCCCATTAGTGTTATTTGCAGAGCTAGCTCTAAGTGAATGTTGCATTTTTTCAGCCATTCACTGAATCTGTGACCACAAACAAGCTTCACATATGTGCGGTACCAAAACAAGTGATCTAATGATTGTCTCTTGGCAGCAAAATTTGCAGCACTGGGATGGTTGTATCCCCCAAATATATATAATATTCTATTGGTTGCAAGAATTTTGTGTAATAATATCAATTGAAAAACTTTAAGTTTTGAATCTGGTGTCGTTTAGTGTGTCAGTTCATGGAATCGGTACATCGAAAATATCCTCCCAACTATTTTGTAACCTGTTTGGTGCAGGCTGTGATTTTTTTGGTCCTTAAATGAGACTGATATACGTTTTTATTATCACAAATGTCTTTAGCCAGTTTTGGTCTTTAATGCAGGGCCAACAGATAGAAAAGGTCCATATATTTTTGTTAACTGCATGTGTGACATATTTATGATATAGTTTACAAAGATTTTACCGTTTTACTTTTTTTTTCAACAAAATAAATAACGTTTTTCTTTAATCAATTTAGTGCATTTGTGTTTGTTTAGACATAATATTAGTTCTAAAATGTGTTCTGACTTTTCTGGTGGAATAAACTGAAATTGCAACCAGCTTCCTATTGCTTGTTTAAAAAAAAAAGCAATATTTTGGAGATGATTTCATTTTCTAATAACCGAAAGTGAGAGGTTGTCATCGGAATTAATTGGAAAAGGCCATTCTGGAACATTGGATGAGACATTCGTACTAATCTGCTAGAGAACCAGTTCGGATTTAAGTATAACTTTTGTATGACTGAAGCCTTTAGTGCGTGGTCTAATGCTTTAATATTTAATCATGTCTGCCCTCCAAATTCATATTTGTTATATATTCATCCCTTCAATGGTAGCAAAATCTTATCTAATTCGGCTAACTTTCTATTCAAATGTATTGTATTGGGATCATTTATTTATTCAGGTATGTGAATACTGAGAATGTCCACTTCGCCGTCGGACAATTTTATTGGTAAACTACACAGTAATGTAAAAGTAACATTTTTTAGAGGTCCAATATGTAATATGGTGCATTTACAATTATTCAGTTTTAATCCAGAGAGGCTCCAAATTGTTTTCTAAAGAGAACATGAATTGTCAGTGTATAACGACATGTTTTTAAGCCCTGGATTTGTAGCCCCTTGACATTGTTGTTGGATCTGATTTTATTAGCTAACATTTTCGATGGCTATAATATATAGACATGCCAATAATGGACAGCCTTGTTTTACTCCTCTTAACAATGTAATACTTTATGAGAACAAGCCATTATTTACTATTTTACACCTGGGGTTACTAGACATAACTTTAACCCATTGGATAAGCGATTCTCCAAAATTAAAATAGTCCAGGCATTTATGTATAAATTCCGGTCATACTTTATCAGAATACTTTTCAAAGGTAGCTATGAATGCCAGGCCTGGTTTCACAGATTTGTATAGTGTTCTACCAGGAATCAAGGTAAGATCCAAATGCAGACACATCGAATTGAGAATGGTTTAATATTCCAACAGGGGCAGGCAATAGACAGGTCAAGACAGACTGGGGTCGGTAAACCAGTGGTGGGGTGACAGTACCGGATGGCAGGCAGGTTTAGGGTCAGGGTAGGCAGAGGTCAACAATTCAGAGGTGAGGCAATCACAAGGACAGGTGAAACAGATCAAGGTGTGACAGTGTTCTATTGTTTCCAGTATTTGTCTTATATTAACTTCAATGTATCATCCATGTAAAAAACTTTCTGATAAGGATGAATAATATTTGTATTTGTATTTATTAGGTATCCCAATTAGCTGCTGCTAAGGCAGCAGCTACTCTTCCTGGGATCCAAACACATTAAGGCACTTACATAACACATAAAACAAAAGATAAAACACGACATCATATAACATTATTACTACACCACAACATATCTACAATACAAAATGTATAATACCACCATACAACAACATTACAATGTACAGTACCAGTCAAACGTTTGGACACACCTATTAATACAATGATTTTCTTTATTTTTGCTATTTTCTACATCAAATCAAATTGTATTTGTCACATGCACATGGTTAGCAGATGTTAATGCGAGTGTAGCAAAATGCTTGTGCTTCTAGTTCTGACCATGCAGTAATATCTAACAAGTAATCTAACCTAACAATTTCACAACAATTACCTTACACACACAAGTGTAAAGGAATGAATAAGAATATGTACATACAAATATATGAATGAGTGATGGCCGAACGGCATAGGCAAGATGCAGTAGATGGTATAGAGTACTGTATATAGATATGAGATGAGTAATGTAGGGTATGAAAACATTATATAAAGTGGCATTGTTTAAAGTGGCTAGTGATACATTTAATTACATCAAGATGGCAAGATGCAGTAGATGGTATAGAGTACAGTATATACATATGAGATCAGTAATGTAGGGTATGTAAGCATTATATAAAGTGGCATTGTTTAAAGTGGCTAGTGATACATTTATCAATATTTCCATTATTAAAGTGGCTAGAGTTGAGTCAGTATGTTGGCAGCAGCCACTCAATGTTAGTGATAGCTGTTTAACAGTCTGATGGCCTTGAGATAGAAGCTGTTTTTCAGTCTCTTGGTCCCCGCTGTGATGCACCTGTACTGACCTCGCCTTCTGGATGATAGCGGGGTGAACAGGCAGTGGCTTGGGTGGTTGTTGTCCTTGATGATCTTTTTGGCCTTCCTGTGGCATCGGGTGGTGTAGGTGTCCTGGAGGGCTGGTAGTTTGCCCCCGGTGATGCTATGTGCAGACCTCACTACCCTCTGGAGAGCCTTACGGTTATGGGCGGAGCAGTTGCCGTACCAGGCGGTGATGCAGCCCGACAGGATGCTCTCGATTGTGCATCTGTAAAAGTGTTTTTGGTGACAAGCCGAATTTCTTCAGCCTCCTGAGGTTGAAGTGGCGCTGCTGCGCCTTCTTCACCATGCCGTCTGTGTGGGTGGACCATTTCAGTTTGTCCGTGATGTGTTCGCCGAGGAACTTAAACCTTTCCACCCTCTCCACTACTTCCCGTCAATGTGGATAGGGGGCTGCTCCCTCTGCTGTTTCCTGAAGTCCACGATCATCTCCTTTGTTTTGTTGACATTGAGTGTGAGGTTATTTTCCTGACACCACACTCCGAGGGCCCTCACCTTCTCCCTGTAGGCCGTCTCGTCATTGTTGGTAGTCAAGCCTACCACTGCTGTGTCGTCTGCAAACTTGATTATTGGATTGGAGGCGTGCATGGGCAAGCAGTCGTGGGTGAACAGGGAGTACAGGAGAGGGCTGAGAAAGCACCCTTGTGGGGCCCCAGAGTTGAGGATTACCTACCCTCACCACCTGGGGGCAGCCCGTCAGGAAGTCCAGGACCCAGTTGCACAGGGCGGGGTCGAGACCCAGGGTCTCAAGCTTAATGAAGAGTTTGGAGGGTACTATGCTGTTAAATGCTGAGCTGTAATCGATGAACAGCATTCTTACATAGGTATTCCTCTTGTCCAGATGGGTGAGGGCAGTGTGCAGTGTGATTTTAATTGCTTCGTCTGTGGACCTATTGGGGCGGTAAGCAAATTGGAGTGGGTCTAGGGTGTCAGGTAGGGTGGAGGTGATATGGTCCTTGACTAGTCTCTCAAAGGACTTCATGATAACGGAAGTGAGAGCTACAGGGCGGTAGTCATATAGCTCAGTTACCTTAGCTTTCTTGGAAACAGGAATAATGGTGGCCCTCTTGAAGCATGTGGGAACAGTAGACTGGGATAAGGATTGATTGAATATGTCCGTAAACACACCAGCCAGCTGGTCTGCCCATGCTCTGAGGATGCGGCCGGGGATGCCGTCTGGGCCTGCAGCCTAGCGAGGGTTAACACTTTTAAATGTTTTACTCACGTTGGGTGCAGTGAAGGAGAGCCCACAGGTTTTGGTAGCGGGCCATGTCAGTGGAACTGTATTGACCTCAAAGCGAGAAAAGATGTTGTTTAGTCTGTCTGGGAGCAAGACATCGTGGTCCGTGACGGGGCTGATTTTTCTTTGGTAGTCCGTGACTGACTATAGACCCTGCCACATACCTCTCGTGTCTGAGTCATTGAATTGTGACTCCACTTTGTCTCTATACTGATGTTTAGCTTGTTTGATTGCATTGCGGAGGGAATAGCTACACTGTTTGTATTCGGTCATGTTTCTGGTCACCTTGCCCTGATTGAAAGCAGTGGTTCGCACTTTCAGTTTTGTGCAAATGCTGCCATCAATCAACGGTTTCTGGTTGGGGAATGTTTTAATAGACGCTGTGGGTACAACTTCACCAATGCACTTGCTAATAAACTCGCTCACCGAATCAGCGTATTCATCAATGTTGTTGTTCGCCGTTATGCGGAACATATCCCAGTCCACGTGATCGAAGCAATCTTGAAGTGTGGAATCCGCTTGGTCGGACCAGCGTTGAACAGACCTGAGCGCGGGTGCTTCCTGTTTTAGTCTCTGTCTATAGGCTGGGAGCAACAAAATGGAGTCGTGGTCAGCTTTTCCGAAAGGAGGGCGGGGGAGGGCCTTGTATGCGTCACGGAAGTTAGAATAATACTGATCCAGGGTTTTGCCAGCCCGGGTTGTGCAATCGATATTCTGATAGAATTTCTGGAGCCTTGTTTTCAGATTAGCCTTGTTAAAATCCCCAGCTACAATAAATGCAGCCTCAGGATATGTGGATTCCAGTTTACATAGAGTCAAATAAAAAATATTCGGGGCCGTTGATATGTCTGCTTGGGGGGAATATACACAAATGTGATTAGGATCGAAGAGAATTCTCTTGGTAGATAATGTGGTCGGCATTTGATTGTGAGGAATTCTAAGTCAGGTGGACAAAAGGACTTGAGTTCCTGTATGTTGTTATGATCGCACCACGTCTCGTTAATCATAAGGCATACACCCCCGCCTTTAATCTTACCAAAGAGAAAGAAACCAGGCGGCTGTACCGACTCCGATAGCGTGTCTCGAGTGAGCCATGTTCCCGTGAAACAAAGAACGTTACAGTCTCTGATGTCTCTCTGGAAGGCAACCCTTGCTCGGATTTCGTCTACCTTGTTGTCAAGAGACTGGACATTGGCGAGTAGTATGCTCAGGAGCGGTGCGCAATGTGCCCGTCTACGGAGCCTGACCAGAAGGCCGCTCCGTCTGCCCCTTCTACGGCGTCGTTGTTTTGTGTCGCCGGCTGGGACTCGATCCATTGTCCTGGGTGGTGGGACAAACAGAGGAACCGCTTTGGGAAAGTCATATTCCTGGTCGTTATGTTGGTGAGTTGACGTTGCTCTTTTATCCAATAGTTCCTCTCGACTGTATGTAATAAAACGTAAGATTTCCTGGGGTAACATTTTAAGAAATAACACATAAAAAAACAAAATACTGCATAGTTTCCTAGGAACGCGAAGTGAGGCGGCCATCTCTGTCGTACATGAAGTACATAGTACATAGTAGAATAGTAGTGAAGACATCACATCTATTAAATAACACATATGGAATCATGTCATAACCAAAAAAGTGTTAAACAAATCAAAATATTTGAGATTCTCTAAAGTAGCCACCCTTTGCCTTGATGACAGCTTTGCACACTCTTGGCATTCTCTCAACCAGCTTCACCTGGAATGCTTTTCCAACAGTCTTGAAGAATTTCCCACATATGCGGAGCGCTAGTTGGCTGCTTTTCCTTCACCCTGCGGTCAGACTCATCCCTAACCATCTTAATTGGGTTGAGGTTCGGTGATTGTGGAGGCCAGGTAATCTGATGCAGCACTCCATCACTCTCCTTCTTGGTCAAATAGCCCTTACACAGCCTGGAGGTGTGTTGAGTCATTGTCCTGTTGAAAACAAATGATAGTCCCACTAAGCGCAAACCAGATGGGATGGCGTATCGCTGCAGAATGCTGTGGTAGCCATGCTGGTTAAAAGTGTGCCTTGAATTCTAAATGAATCACAGACAGTGTCACCAGCAAAGCACCTCCACACCATCACACCTCCTCCTCCATGCTTCACGGTGGGAACTACACATGCAGAGACCATCCGTTCACCTACAGTACTCTGCGTCTCACAAAGACAATGCGGTTGGAACCAAAAATTGCACATTTAGATTCATCAGACCAAAAGACAGATTTCCACTGGTCTAATGTCCATTGCTCGTGTTTCTTGGCCCAAGCAAGTCTCCTTATTATTGGTGTCCTTTAGTAGTGGTTTCTGTGCAGGAATTCGACCACAAAGGCTTGATTCACCCAGCCTCCTCTGAACAGTTGATGTTGAGATGTGTCTATTACTTGAACTCTGTGAAAAACTTATTTTGGTTGCTATTTCTGAGGCTGGTAACTCTAATGAACTTGTCCTCTGCAACAGAAGTAACTCTGTCTTCCTTTCCTGTGACGGTCCTCATGAGAGCCAGTTTCAACATAGCGCTTGATGGTTTTTGCAACCCCACTTGAAGAAACTTTCAAAGTTCTTGAAATGTTCCAGATTGACTGACCTTCATGTCTTAAAGTAATGATGGACTGTGTTTTCTCTTTGCTTATTTGAACAGTTTTTTCCCATAATATGGACTTGGTCTTTTACCAAATAGGGTTGTCTTCTGTATGCCACCCCTACCTTGTCGACGCACAATTGATTGGCTCAAACATATTAAGAAGGAAAGATATTCCGCTATTAAACGTTTAACAAGGCACACCTGTTCATTGAAATGCATTCCAGGTGACTACCTCATGAATCTGGTTGAGAGAATGCCAAGAGTGTGCAAAGCTGTCATCAAGGCAAAGGGTGGCTACTTTGAAGAATCTCAAATATAAAACATTTTTTTGGTTACTACATGATTCCATATGTTATGTCATAGTTTTGATGTCTTCACTATTATTATACAATGTAGAAAATTGTACAAATAAAGAAAAACCCTTGAATGAGTAGGTGCTCTAAACTAAATTACTATTTGCCCATAGAAACGCGTTAAATTAACAGATCGTCAAAACATTTATCAAAACAAAGTTTGTTTTAAAGTGTCTGTCCTATATCTGAGAGATAAGAAAGATCAGGAAAATCATTTCTATACATTTTTACACAAATAAAACAAGAAAATTGGCACTAAACTACATCCATATAATTCCATAATTGATTTAAACTGGACCCGGGGTACCTTCAGATGAGGCTTATGTGTGTCCCCGAGCAAAACATGTATATTAGCATGTAGCCAAAACTGTTCGGACGCTACAGACATAAAGTGGCAGATTGGTGGTACCGATTTCAGAAGTGTTCCGTGACACGGGGGTCCCAGAGAGAAACTAAGAATACCATCTTGTTCGTGGGAGTCTCATCTTTCCACAGAGCGGCCATATTAGCTAGTACGCCTTTTGGACGCTACAGGCGTTTTCGGGATAAGACCGACTTTCGGGATGTCTCATGGTCTGACAAACACCTCTATCTCAGCCACCTTCCACTGCAGATGCGGAAGGCCGCCATTGGTGGAGGCGGTGGATTGAGACGCAGTGAATGCAAAAAAACCCCCTGATATCTACCGTTTAAACAGATGGTTTTGATGGGGAATTGTTGTATTATCCTACCTAGAATCCCGCGGGGTGCAGACATCAACTGTAGAATATTTTTAGCAAAAAAAATAAAGAACATTTTGACTGTCTGAGCAAGTTCGGAAATGACTGTTCCAGAGTCCAACACACCTAGTGTGCTAATTTGTCTTCAAATTATATTCTGTGTTTTCTTCTAGATGATTATCTGTAATCAAAATCCAGGAAAAAAGCCAATAACAGCCAATGACAGCATGTGCTCAGTGGTGTAAAAGTAAATATTGTTTCCTGTCTGTGCCAGATGTAGGGCAGCTCTCAATTCTCTCTGGTGAGACCAACATGAAGTGGTGATCTCATTATATGATACGCTGTGGAGGGATTGTGATAGGGATGGGGGAATAGCTTTTTGTTTCCTCAATGTCACTGTAGTTAGTAGTGTCATGTGGACTGTGTTGTCTGTGATCACACCGTGCCACCTGGCTCTGAGGTCTCAGGAAGCATTAAATCAGAGCATATGCTCAGTGTAAGGTGACACGGGTGTGTGTGTCTGTGCGCGATTGTTCTCTCAGACAAAGTCAGGCTTTGATATTCCCCCACCAATTTTTATATTCTGCTCTCTGTGGTTATAAAAGTGTGTTTAGAAGTGTCAGTTTGTGAACTTTAGCTCAAAGACGTCCTTTAAGGGTCCCTGAGTGTTAAAGAAATGGAAGACTTTGTTATTCCTGACATGTTCCAGTTTGCTCCTGTATTTGGATTTATGTTGTTGGAGGGGGGGGGGGTATCTAAAGGTGATATACTGGCATTGAATGGGTAAAAGTCACTGACATATTAGCAAAGCAGTTGTAGCCTGGTGTCTTTTGTTGCCCCATTGTTCAATATTACTTTCCCTGATGTTTATGACCACATTAAACACACACACTCCCCCGCACGTACACACACACACGCCCACACACACACACACACACACACACACACACACACACACACACACACACACACACACACACACACACACACACACACACATAGAGAGAGAGAGCGATCAATACTCTTTGTGATATGCAGAGAAAGCCCCGGCATATTGCGCTTAACCCTGCTGGCAGACACCCTGACCCCAGGGAGGAGCCTTATGGTGGGGTTTTTGTGAGGGTTGTGGTCCAGGCCTGGCCAGTCACAGCTGACCAGTCAACCAGAGAGGCCGGAGCTCAGATCTTACATCTGGACGCCTGTAGAGTCCCGCAATCCAATTTCATATATAGGACTGCTATCTGTCTGTCTGCACATATGCCCTTTGGCAGACTGCAGGAAAGCAGCTTTAGATGCTTCTATCTGCAAATCCAAGACAAAGAAATTCCCTCCATCAGTATAGTATTAAGTGTTTGCTCATAATAATTCCCTTAATCAAGTAGTGATTGAATAAGTGTTTACATAATATTAACACGTTATGGGATAACTTCATATTGATATAATCTTGACTTCAAATGTGCAATTACATTATTGAAATGAATGCAGTACTCTGTGCTCCACAGGAAATTGCTCTGTTGGAAGGTAAACAGGTATGATGACATTGAAACCCCAGTTTAAAGTGAACTGCTCCCTGGTGTTCCCTCTTATCTTTACCATAGTCATTTACATGGAGACTAAAGGGGTTTGTGTGTAGTGCCCAAAGGCTCTATATCATGTAAACAGTCTCTTTGGAAAACAGCCTCTCCTAGTGCTAGGCTAGAATATCCAGACATCTGATGTAGATGCTGTGTCTCCTGACCCCTCCTGTCTCAGCCTCCAGTATTTATGCTGCAGTAGTTTTATGTGTCGGGGGTCTAGGGTCAGTTTGTTATATTTGGAGTACTTGTCCTGTCTTATCTGGTGTCCTGTGTGAATTTAAGTATGCTCTCTCTAATTCTCTCTTCTTCTCTTTCTTTCTCTCTCTCGGAGGACCTGAGCCCTAGGACCATGCCTCAGGACTACCTGGCATGATGACTCCTTGCTGTCCCCAGTCCAGCTGGCCGTGCTGCTGCTCCAGTTTCAACTGTTCTGCCTGTGATTATTATTATTTGACCATGCTGGTCATTTATGAACATTTGAACATCTTGGCCATGTTCTGTTATAATCTCCACCCGGCACAGCCAGAAGAGGACTGGCCACCCCACATAACCTGGTTCCTCTCTATGTTTCTTCCTAGGTTTTGGCCTTTCTAGGGAGCTTTTCCTAGCCACCGTGCTTCTACACCTGCATTGCTTGCTGTTTGGGGTTTTATGCTGGGTTTCTGTACAGCACTTTGAGATATCAGCTGATGTACGAAGTGCTATATAAATAACTTTGATTTGATTTGATGATGTGTGACAGCAAATGGGCCTTCAATAGCCAGCCGACCTGGGTATTAATGAACTATTCTCTTCTCTGCAACCAAGGCTGAATCCTCCTCTGTGTAACAGCTTGTACACCTGGGGCAGCAGGAAGGGTTAGAGGAGATAATATTGACAGAAGTTGTCTTTAGACAAAGACACAGCCTGAGGAAGAGAGCGATAGAAGAAAAAGTGGGGACAAGAAAATCTCAGAGGTTAGTAATGTGTGTAGAAGTAGGACTTGGGCCCGGGCTTTATTGATTCACACGACTTTGTCTCTCTAAGCCCGGAGTACACAGCTGTAGGATGATGTATGGCCACTCCCTTTTCAACCACTACAGGAAGGGACAATAGTCAGGTTTAGAGACTACAGGGACCTTGTGATTCACCCCACTACTACACCATGACCCAAGAGAAGAGAACAGGGACATGCCATGATTTGTTTTCAAGTTCTAAAATTAGCTCTGAAACACGGCAAAGAAAGACAGCTACACTCTGGTTTTTCATTTGTCTTGGCTGTTGACCTACATGTGAACAGCTCTCAGTGGTGACAAATTGACAAATCCCCTAACACTTACTTCCAGACAAGGACGACATAAAAAAAATATAGAGTGTGTCACCTGGATTGAGTCAAGTTGTGCTAGATGCCAAGACTGAGTGCATGCAGTATACTGACACATCAAAGCAGTGTGACTGACGCCCCTCTCTATGCAAAGGGATTTTGCTCTCCTTCCTCTGGCAGCAGAGAAATAAGGCTAGCATCAGCAATCCCAGGCAGAGAGAAACTGCCTGGGTTGGCTGAGGACAATTTAATCGTTTCCCTTCTTCTATACAACTGAGATGGAGTGATGGGGAGACAGTCACAGTCAACCCAATAAACTGCACCATGGGAGGTAGCACCATGTACTCTGTTAATCTCAATGCCTGATCTCATGCAGAGGGCCAGGAGTTTTTCCTGGTCAGGTTGCATGGTGGTCAGGAAAAAGCTATATGCACTATAAATCACTCATGCCAATGTAAGTCTTACCCCCGTATCCAAAAAAATGTCTGAGAGAGGTTGATATTTGATAGGATATAATAACTGGCCTGGGCTCAGAGGCCTCATCTTCTCCGTCTATGTTGCACATCCCATCGACCAATATGCTTTATTCTGATGATGATTCACTCCTAGAGTGAATCATAGAACCATAGAATCCTAGTTGACCTACCCCAATCAACCCCAATAAGATATCTTTATTAGTTTGGCACACCTCTACTGGAGGAACACCTCTGTTCTCTTTGTCTGTGTCCATGTCAGAGGCGGGCTCTACGACACTTGAACACAAACATCAGCATTTATGTAGTTACAGAGACTATGGGGTGGTTTCCTGGACACAGAATAAGCCTAGTCCTGGACTAAAAAGCATGCTCAAAGGAAATATCCAGGACTAGGGTTATCCTGTGTCCGGGAAACCGACCCATAAAGTCTCTATAACTGCAAAGGCTCATGCTTGTGCTGGATTGTAGTATAGCCCTCCTCAGATAATGCACGGCATGGCTCTGGGTATTTGTATGACACCGCCCCCCGCTGGTGATGACTGGTTCTGTATTATTGTTTTGAACCCTGCTGTGCCATACCGACATGGGTGCTCTGAGAAATACAGCTCTTGAAAGAGACACTTTGGCTCCTCTGACTATCACAACTAAAGCCATCTTTCATTTCTCGTTGTTAATACTTAAATAGTTAATGACAGTTAATTACGTGGAGGAGACTTAAGCAGCTGTTAATGGCTATGGATATAAATATAGAGTGAAATGGAGCTATGAATGCATGGTCTGCATGTTAATTTAGCGTGAAAGAAATACAACCATGGCATTCATTACAACTGGCTTCAGTATTTAGCTCTAAACTAGCTAACGATGGGTCGTTTGCGAATGAACAGCTTTTTTTGAATGTCTCTTTTGGGTGAACGTCGTGAACGGAATCAAATCTTTGAAAAAGACGTTCATTTGGCCTCCTGATTTGCTGACTGTTACTACTGCTTTTTAGTTCCAGAAAATGATTATCTGCAGATAAATATTCTCTGAAGATTGTAATTCCTCACAACAGGAACAATAGAGAGTGGGGAGAGAGCCTTTTCTGGACCACACACATTTTTGCTGTGGGTAAAAAACATTTGCAGGCCATCTAATAACTTGGTCCAACCTGTTCTCAGAGCATTTCATATTTTTCTGTTTGTAAATCTGTGACACTCCATTCAGTATGATATGTGATGTTTCGTATGGTACAATATGCATTCATTTGTGTTCCGAATTACAATTTGTATTATATGTTTTGCAAAATGTACAGTACGTTACAATTTTGCAAACGTTCTATATGTTACAACTTTGCTAAATGTATGGTATGTTATGACTTCTAGCTAGGTGGCTAACATTAGCTAGCTGGTTAATACTAGCTAGACTAGGGGTTAGGGTTAAGGTTTGGGTTCAGTTTAGGTGTTAGGTTAAAGGGTTAAGGTTAGGGTTAGGGGAAGGGTTAGCTAACATGCTAAGTACTTGTGAAGTAGCAAGTAGTTGAAAAGTTGCTAATTAGCTCAAATGCTAAAGTTGTCCGTGATGACATTCAAACTTGCAACCTTTGGGTTGCTAGATGTTCGTGTTATACGCCACCCTTCCACCCCGGCCAACCACCCCCAGATTTGCAATTTTTATGGTTTTAGGTACATTTTTAAGCGCTACTGCACGAAGAGCAGTTTGGGAGCCAAGTGAACGGCTTTTTGAGCTGAACGGAGCCAAAAGAGCCAGCTCACTGAAAAGATGAATCACTCTGTTAACTGGTTGAGGAGATGCTTTAGTCCACACGGGGGCACTGTTGTCCTTTGCTCCTCAAGCTGACATCTTTTGCTACATTTTCATTATTCTCTTCCCCAGATAATAATGGACACCAAATGACAATATGTTATTTATGCAGGGAGAACATTTGCTAAAGCAATTCTTTGTGTTCCTTGGTTGAATTTAGCACCATGGTATGGGTGGTAGTTTCTCTGTTGTCGTTGTGTGTGTTTTAGCACATAAGGGTCTATGCTAATTTCATAGCTTGGTGGTAAGGCATTCATTATCTGAGAATGTGCATCGACAATGGATAATTATCCAGGGAAGGATTTCAAATAGAGGAGAAAATACCCCTGTTGGCAGGGGCAAAATGCACAAAAACACAAAACAGCAGTTGGTCGTTGCTATTACATGTTCTGTCATCTTTCCAAAACAGAAGTGGTGATTTTGTTTTAACTCACAAACAGTTCAAAATCATCTTGATCGTTTTTTGGGGTTTGCCATCCTGGTTTAAAACATTGCTGCGAATAAAATAGAAAATCCTTTATGATGCAATGAGAATGTCTGACTGCAGTCAGAGTGAGATGGCTGGTACTCACAATGAATTATTGTCAGTAATTACTACTTTGGTTTCAAAGCAGCATATGGCAAAGTAGCCTGTATTGTCTCATTATAGTATGAAGATAGTCATCTGCAACATCAAAGGAAGACAGTAAGGGAATTCATCAGTGCAGGAAATGTGACATTCTAGTGATGAGGAATATTAGGTTACTGAACCCCATGGTGATTAAGATCGTCATCCACTGCCAATCATTGACTCATAGAAGCACAGAGAAACTGTGACTGAAATACTGTATGTCAACGTCTCTCTGTGATGTTCAGAAGGCTCATATACCATCTGCCCTTCACTCAAAACCATCCCTCTACTCCAGTATGACCCAGGTCTAAGGCAGCGACCTGACGGCATGGTGCTGTAGAGAGCTAGACCATTGGAGGATGAACTGGTGGCAATGCGGCGTTGCTGTAGCCATATAATTGGCTATACTGTCTGGAAATACAGATGATTTAAAGATAAGTAGATCTGCCTGGTGCCTGGTCCACGCTAATGTTTATGAACTCACGTCAGCAATTGGCCTCCCCTTTGCATGAACTCATTAGACCTGAGTGGAGAAGGTGCAGCAGTACCACACATCAGTCTCTCAAAGCTGCTCCTCAGGAACTGCTGATTATGCTAAACCCCCCTCTAGCTGTGCATTTATGTAGTAACTAATTCACCATATCAACCTCTTTAATATAATTTTGTCATTTAGATTAGTAAAAAAATGGAGTTGTGGTTCAGAATGTAAATGGTACTTAGACATTCATCTGTCTATCAGAGTAGAAAATATACACTGAGTGTACAAAACAGTACAGGCATTACAAAACAAAACAAGCTCTTTCCATGTCATAGACTGACCAGGTGAATCCAGGTGAAAGCTATGATCCCTTATTGATGCCACGGGTTAAATCCACTTCAGTCAGTGTAGATGAAGGGAAGGAGACGGGTTACAGAAAGATTTTAAGCCTTGAGACAATTGAGACATGGATTGTGAATGTGTGCCATTCGAAGGGTGAATGGGCAAGACAAAATATTTAAGTGCCTTTGAACAAGGTATGGTAGTAGGTATCCAGGTGCATCGGTTTGAGTGTGTCAAGAACTGCAAAGCTGCTGGGTTTTTCATGCTCAACAATTTCTCGTTTGTGTCAAGAATGGTCCACCGCACAAAGGACATCCAGTCATCCATCCACACAACTGTGGGAAGCATTGGAGTCAACCAGTGGCGTGTATTCATGAATGCCAAGAGAAGCCAAGCTTCCCCAAAAAATTAAAATAAATAAATAAATAAATAATAATAATTGATCTTTAGTCTCTGTGTTTCATCATTTTTCTTCAATTCGCTAGAGGCTGAACGTATCTCACAGGAGAAAGCATTAGAGCGAGCGAAACAGCGCCCCTCTGTGTCTCTACGTGTAGGCTATTTATTTGATGCTGTCTTGTCCAAACGAGTATGACATTGCTCCCGCCCGTAGCATTGAAGGCAAGAGAAGCCAGCGAACATTTGAAAAAATATGCCAATAACCAAAACTGAGTGAGCTCAACAGTGAATTGTCCTGCGCACCTAAAAAAAACTGTAAAGGGAAGCCAGCTTGAGTCTTGGCGTCACTCCTATCAAATCGAGAGTTGAGAGTATACATCATTACATCATTGACAGACAAACTTGAATTGTTGCATATCGTTGTGTTGTTGTCCTCCATTGGCTAGCTAGCTAGCCCAAATTGTCCCTTTCCTAAATTAGCGATGGATGGAGATAGGGATTTGGACGTGTGGCTTTACTTCATTCTCCGTACTGGCCAGTGATTGTAACAACGATTCTGATCCAACCATTAATGAACACATTGTTGTGACCCTGGCCTGAGAGGATGGAAGCTCAATATGTAGCTAGATGTAGGAGGCTAATGTTAACTAGCTAACGTTGAATGGAAGTATTTGGATTTATTATGGATCCCCAAGACAGCAGCTACTCTACCTGGGGTGCAGCAAAATTAAGGCAGTTATACCTTTAACAAAATGACAATACATTCCATTGTATGAAGGTAGATTTGTTCCATAAGGTGTATTTGTATCTGTTTTTTAAATCTAGTTACTTGATGTGGAATAGAGTTCCATGTCATCGAAGTTAGGCTAGCAAGCAAGTATTTAGCCTAGGACAACAACAAATAAAAACGTGTACTGTATGAAAGAGCCATAGACTATTTCAACAACATGAAAGAGAGGAGGATGTCATTGGCGTTTCCCTACAAGTAGGGTCAGTCAACATGTTTTTCTACTTGCACGCACACACACACACACACACACACACAGAAATAAGAACCATGGACAGCAACATACTATTTAGCTAATGTGTTGACTATTTTGTTTTTGGTATATTTTTTTGTCACTGTATTAGACTAAGCAGAGGTGATTTGATGATGTTTAAGTTGAAATGGTGCTGGAATAGTGGAGGCAGCACCTGTTTTCTTTGCTCATATGAGTCAGTAACTCTCTGTGGTTCTAAATCAATAGTTGTTTAGCGGCCCGAAAATGCTTTAGAAACCTAGTAGAGTCCATGCCCTGATGAACTGAGGGCAAAGGGGGGTGTAACTCAATATTAGGAAGGTGTTCCTAATGTTTTGTATAGTCAGTATATTTTCAAACAGGAAAAACTGCCAGGAAACAGTTGGAGGAGGCAATTCAATAAATACAAATGCCTTCTACAAGCTTTTTGTTTGACCATTATTGCCTCTGACATTTACTAAAGGCATAATTTCTCTCAGTGATGCACACTTGACTGTGTCAATCCATTTTCTCTCCTTCTCTCTCCTGGTACAGTAGTACATTATCCACCTACATCTCTCTCCTCATTGTTTCTAGCATCATCTCAAAAGTACGGCGCTATCATAAGTATGTGGGAAAAAGCTTTTGACTGACATTAGTATTCATCATGATAACTCATGCAAATGGGTGTGGTACACGGTGAATCAATCCATCTTGTTATGAATAGCTTCCCTGCAGCCTCATCTTGGGTTACCAATGTGAAGTCATACAGTTAAATAATGTCATGACATTTGCAATTTGAGTACTGAGTACTGTACGTGAACAGCGCTTTTCATAAAATTGGACATTGATTGGTTAAACTTGATCTCAATCCAATCAGCAATGATCTACAGCAAAAGAGAGGCAGGAGAAAATGAATTATTGAGACATATCCCCAGGATCCTATTTTGCTAATAGTGTCCATACACAGTCATAATGTAGGCTATAGGTATGGGTATCAGTATTCAATCTGATGCCACTGAACAGAAAGAGGAGAAAACACAGTTGGTAAAAAACATCTTCAGGGTCTATTTCCAACTCATTCTAACAAACCCTTGGCTGAGTTAGAAAAGGGGGGAGTTGGTTTGACCTGACATTTTGTTTGTCGGGCACGTCCACATCTGTGCTGGAGACCTCCTCTGGGGTTGGAGTAGTTGTTAGTGGAGCTGTGCTCTCCTGACAATACTCTGCCTTTGAATACAAACCTGAAGTTCACCTTTAAAAGGGCCTGCCCCCAGTCTGCCGCTCCGCTCTCCCTCTGTATGCCTGAGTGCATATATGGGCTAAGGGGACAGCGAGTGCCCAGGGTAAGACCTAAAAATACAAGCTACTCGCTCACAGCAACATCACACAGAGATTCTCTGAGATGCCGCTTCCTAGTACTGTCCAACACTCATCTCATGAGACTGGGCTTCTTCTGCACTTTAGATTTTTAAAAATGGCGTGTACTCCAATATTGGCATAAAGCAATTGTTTAAAAATCAAGGCAGTTGTATATATGGCTTGTCACTTTGAGTGGTTAGCACAGTATATCACCTGCTGTATCAATAAAAATAATTTTCATAATGATAATAAAGTGTTATCGATATCATGTCTCATAACAGCCTCCCTCACCTGCTCATGTGAGTCAGTCAGTGGTCACGTCAGTTCTGGATGGCATATACATTTTTTTGCCCGGTTTTGGGTTTTGCTGACCACTTCAATTTGATATTTTCACATAATTAATAAATATTATTTGCAGCCATGGTTATGATCTGACTGTTGACAGCGGGACATAAATAACAACTCCTGCCAGCGCAGGTTTGCTGGAGCAGCAAAATACTTCATTTTACAGTAATTGATGAAGCACACCAGTGAACAGTATTTCATATCCTGGGTAATTTTCTAATTGGTCGAGAGGTATTCAAGTTATGGCCCCGCAGCATGTTCAGAAGGGAAAACGTACTTGTCACTGCATTTGTCTTAATTTAATTTAAAAACAGAACAAATATTTAATATACTGTTTAAATCTCTTTTATTCAAAGGTTACTTTATCTTTGAATTTATTATGAAAAGGTTTTTGATCGCTTTAAAAAATATATTTGCCAGACTCCTTGCTTGCATGAATGAGTGATGCAGTTTATTGAGGTTGGCCTTCAAAGTCTTATCAGTCATTACTCCAATGCTGGAGTCCTCCTGGGATATGTACAGGCATGCAAATATGATTTGATATCTCTGAAGCGTCTCTGATGCAGGAGGTTATGTGCATTATGTACACATCCACAGAGAGAATATAGGATTACTCTTTTACTGTATAAACACCCCCCCCCCAGTAAAACCTATAGGCCTATTCATCCAAAACAAATGCTTGCAGCATTGCTGAAGGGTATAGATTTAAGAAACATCTAAGTATACTTTTTTTATCGGGACCTTTATTTTTTATTCCAAAGCATAACCATACTGCAGCATACTGCACATTTGTGATAAGAAAGATTGGCCAGATATTATCACAGGCAAATAGGTGATGGCAATTATGATGATAACATTATCATTGATAAAGAAACTATAATTAATCTAGCGATTGTTTAGAATTTGTTTTTTGTTGATCTGTTTCATTATATGTAGAAGGCCTAGGTTTATACATTCATACATTATTTTTTTCACGTATCCTTATAACCCAAATCCCACTGTCGATACCACACTGACAATTTACATAATGAATGTTTAACTATGGTTGCATCATGAGCAGCACTAGATCTGGGAAAGAGCTTCGAAATGAGTGTCCACACATTCTGTCATCATCTAAACGATAAGAGTGGATCTTTGTCTGGTCTCTCAAAGTATGTTGGGAGCATTATAGCATGTGATCCTTAAATTATCAATAAAGAGCAAATGTGTCATTTTTGAAATCACATGGCAAGCATTTGCATTCAAGATAACTAGGCCTGTCATTTAGATTATCTCCACTGTCTCCTTGTGTTCGCCTTCCTGCTCTCTCTTTCTCTCTCCAATAACCGAGATGAAAGCTATTTTCATGGCTATGGCACATTGAATTCCAATCGGTATTGTTCATACATATTGACTTCCAATTTCTTGAACTGAATTTTTCACCTAGAGTATTTACTATTTTACGCACGTTATAAAAAAACAGTTTAGGACCCATAACGGCCTCCGACGGCCTTTCTTTAAATTACTGTAGCGGCTTCAAACGGTCTTGTTTTTCTAACAATAATATCGGTGTCAATATCGCAAAATTGACCTGCTAACAAGGTGTTGTCGTATTCGTGTGGCTGTTGTCATCAAACAGAAACAGGGTATGCTGTCAAAAGATACAGTACCTGTCAAACGTTTGGACACACCTACTAATTCAAGGTTTTTTATTTATTTTATACTATTTTCTACAATGTAGAATAATAGTGAAGACATGGAATCATGTAGTAACCCAAAAAATTGTTAAACAAATCTAAATATATTTTAGATTCTTCAAAGTAGCCACCCCTTGCCTCTCTCAACCAGCTGGATCTGGAATGCTTGTCCAACAGAGATCATCCGTTCACCTACTCTGCGTCTCACAAAGACACGGCGGCTGGAAACAAAAATCTCAAATTTGGACTCATCAGACCAAAGGACAGATTTCCACCGGTCTGATGTCCATTGCTCGTGTTTCTTGGCCCAAGCAAGTCTCTTCTTCTTATTGTCCTTTAGTAGTGGGTTCTCTGCAGCAATTCGACCATGAAGGCCTGACTCACGCAGTCTCCTCTGAACAGTTGATGTTGAGATGTGGCTGTTACTTGAACTCTGTGAAGCATTTATTTGGGCTGCTATTTCTGAGGCTAGTAACTCTAATGAACTTATCCTCTGGGTCTTCCTTTCCTATGGCAGTCCAGTTTCATTCTTAGTGCTTGATGGTTTGCAACTGCACTCGAAGAAACTTTCAAAGTTCTTGAAATGTTCTGGATTGACTGACCTTCATGTCTTAAAGTAATGATGGACTGTCATTTCTCTTTGCTTATTTGAGTTGTTCTTGCCATAATATGGACTTGGTCTTTTACCAAATAGGGCTATATTCTGTATACCACCCCTACCTTGTCACAACACAACTGATTGGCTCAAACGTATTAAAAAGGAAAGAAATTCCAAAATTAACCTTTAACCAGGCATACCTGTTAATTGAAATGCATTCCAGGTGACTTCCTCATGAAGCTGGTTGGGAACATTTGCCAAGCATGTGCAAAGCTGTCATCAAGGCAAAGGGTGGCTACTTTGAAGAATCTCAAATATAAAATATATTTTGATTTAACAATTTCTTGGTTACTACATGATTCCGTATGTGTTATTTCATAGTTCTATTTCATAGTTTTCTAAAAATAGTAAAAAATAAAGAAAAACCCTGGAATGAGTAGGTGTGTCCATACTTTTGACTGGTACTGTATATACTGTATATATTGTACTTCATTACTCAAAATGACGGTGTCGAATCGGACACGACTTTTCACCTTGAAAGAGGCTGTGTCTACAGTATGTTGGTTGGTGATACGGATTCGGAGACGTCCTTGTACTTTGAAAAGCGATGATGTTGTGAGTGAAATAAGTAAAACATCAGATGTTTGGTGTAGTCGATGTTTGATGCTCTGACACTTGGGGAATAGCTCTCAGATTAGCAAATCATGTTATGATAACTTGGTTAGTACAAGCGAGAACATCAGCGGTGGAGCTTGATTGATTGCTATTTTTCTCATGGAAACAGTTGCAGTGTTTGGCTGTATATTCAGTTAACTAGTTGGTTGTTTTATCTTGTTTCTACGAACGTAATTAGTATGGAAGCGGCTCAAGCTGCTTGCTGTAGCTAGCTCGCTAACTAGTTAGTCTGTCAGGTAAGAAAAGTTGTGTGCAGTGGTAAATTAGGGCTGCGCTCACGAAGCGACAACCCGAGTTGTCACTTTCACAGCCTATTCACACAGACAACCAGCTAACTAGCCACCAAAATGAGAGTAATTTAGAGTAATTTACTGTTGTCATCTTTTGGGTTTAGTTTATGGTTTGTCATGTTTGATAGGTGCATAAATTCATAGGCTATACACTGTACATTGCCTCATCTTCTTATTATTTGACAGTTTAGCTGTTATGTTAGGGTAGTAGATTCCCGCACATTGGAACTCATATGTGATTTGTCACTACTTCACAGGAGAGGCATTTGAGAGTAAAAAAAAAATTGTTGCCATAAATGCCTTCTGGAACATGTGAACTCTCATGTGCATTAATAACAAACTGGTATGCCGTCTGTAAATACGAATACAATTGTTAAATTACAAGCCTTGTTGGTTTAGCCACGGGAATAAGACAGGAACTTTCCCATTAGCCATGATTGGCTGAGATAATGGATGGGTTGAACATAACATGCGTCTGTCTATAACATGAGCTGCTCAGTATGTGTAGGTAATCCTTTCTAACACTGCTTTTTAAAAATAGATTTTAATGGCTTGTAAGTAAGTAAGTAAGTAAGCAAGCATTAAAAACAGAAATTCAAATGTTGCTACATAAGCCCGAATCCAGGTGGTGAGTCACATGTTGTGTCATGCCTGATCTGTACTAAATCTTATTGAGTGAGGTTACCTACATTTTGGAATAGTCTCTGAATAGTTGTTTGCATTTTTACATTGCTACGCGTTGTCAGTCAAACAGCTTACTTTGAGTGGGTTTTGAAATGTTTTCTGAATATTTTGTCCTCTGGTCACATTTTGGATAATTGTAGTTCTGTGTAAATATATGTGTAATATATTATACTTTTTGAATCAGTAATTTTCATCAAATTTACTACAATTTAAATATCCTCGTTTTTTTTGTTCTGTTGAGTATTAATTATGTTTCGATAGTGAGTATTTTTACACAATGGAAGACAAAATGTGTGTTATTGTAACAAGTGCGCTGAGAGTCGGGAAGCAAGTACAGGGAGTGAGTGTTTTAATAAATAAATGGAATATAATACAAAACAAGAAACACGAACGACGCACAGACATGAAACAGAAACAATGACGCCTGGGGAAGGAACCAAAGGGAGTGACATACATAGAGCAGGTAATCAAGGAGGTGATAGAGTCCAGGTGATTGTCATAATGCGCTGATGCGCATAACGATGTTGACAGGTGTGCGCCATAATGAGCAGCCTGGTGACCTAGAAGCCGGAGAGGGAACACACATGACAGTACACCCTCCCCGACGCACAGCTCCAGCAGCAGGACACTGACCAAGATGACGATCCCGGGGTTCAGGAGCGGACCGGTCCACTCTGCTAAGGCGCGGGAACCTGTCAATCAAGCTGAGGTGCGGGAGCTAGAGCGCCGGAGAGAGAGCATAGGTGACAGTACCCCCTCCCCGGCGTGTTCGGCTCCAGCCGCAGGACACTAACCACAGGGACGATCCTGGGGATCAGGAGCGGACCGGTTGCCTCAGCTGATGTGCTTAAACCTAACGAACCAGCTGAGGCATGAGAGCCTGATGAGCCAGCTGAGACCTCCCCAGTTGCCTTGGTCGAGAGGGAGCACTGGTGACCTAAAGGCCGGAGATGGAACACACATGGCAGTTATTACTATTGACATGTGGTGTCATATTAAAGAAGAGGTTGTGCTCTTTAAAAGGAAGTTAACTTGTAATTGTCATTTGATTTGTTTCTTATTTGTTTTAAACTATATGTTTGTTTGAAATGTGTGAGAAAATTTGCTTTATCTTGAAAACTCTCAGTCATCTACAGCAGCATTCTAGAATTCTATTGGAGTCTAAAGGGTTAAGAGCAACTGTCTTAAATTCTCTTCCCTTTAGTCATTACTAAATAATAAATAAAATCTGTGCTCTCAATGTATTCTATCTCAATGCTATTGAGTAAAGGTCATACGCTGCCTGCCTTCTCGAAGCGTCCTGCCCTAACTAACATCTACTCTGCCCTGTGCCCGGTCCTTGCCTCTGTCGTCCTGGTTAGGCTTTTGGGAAGTTGATACACAGATTGTGTATCAACATCAAATTTATTTTGTAAAGAGCACCATTTGGTTTGTTGTGATTAATTGGGAATGTTCTCTGGAAAAGAATAATCTAATAAGGCTGCAAGCAGCAATAATTGGGGTTCACAGGATGACAGAAAGTACACAAGATCAGTTGGATAACAAATCAAGCACTCATCATGTAGGAACTATCTTTCTTTATGTGCAATCAGTGAAAGCATTACCATATTTATCTCTCAATACCACAAGGATGACTTAAGTTGAGTTTAGTCTAGTGCTGTAGGTTGGTTATCTTTGAATTCAGCAGGTAATCATTCTCAAATTAATTAGAGGCTAATTCATGGATTCTACAGTGAATTAGGTATTCAGACCCCTTTACTTTGTCTACATTTTGTTACATTACAGCCTTATTCTAAAATGGATTCAATAGTTTTTTTCCCTCAAGGAAAGGGGTCTGAATACTTTCTAGATGCACCTTACAAACCAACTCTGGATTCAATCTGACTTATGGATCACACAATCGCGCCAACAGAGAGGGCTGCCTCGCTTCTAGTCCTTAGGAAACTGTGCAGTATTTTGTATTTTTATGTATTATTTCTTACATTGTTAGCCCAGAAAAGGTTACGTCTTATTACATACAGCCAGGAAGAACTAGTCGCAATTCAACGGCTCAGACACGAGACGTATGTGGCAACGAATACAGACAATCACGCACTACAAAAGGAAAACCAGCCACATCACGGACACTAACGTCTTGCTTCTGGACAAGCTAAACATGTTATTTTCCCACTTTGAGGAAAACACAGTGCCACCGACGTGGCCAGCTACCAGTGGCCGACATGAGTTAAGATATTTAAACGTGTTAACCCTCACAAGGCTGCCGGCCCAGACGGCATCCCTATTCACGTCCTCAGAGCATGGGCAGACCAGCTGGCTGGTGTGTTTACGGACATATTCAATATCTCCCTATCTCAGTCTACTGTCCCCACATGTTCCAAGATGGCCACCATTGTTCCTGTACCCAAGAATACAAATGTAACTGAAATAAATGACTATCGCCCCATAGCACTCACTTCTGTCATCATGAAGAGCTTTGAGAGACTAGTCAAGGATCATATCACCTCCACCTTACCTGTCACCCTAGACCCACTTCAATTTGCTTACCGCCCCAATAGGTCCACAGACGATGCAATCGCCACCACACTGCACACTGCCCTATCCCATCTGGACAAGAGGATTACCAATGTAAGAATGCTGTTCATTGACTATAGCTCAGCATTCAACACCATAGTCCCCTAAAGCTCAATATTAAGCTTGAGGCCCTGGGTCTGAATCCTGCCCTGTACAATTGGGTCCTGGACTTCCTGTTGGGCCGCCCCCAGGTGGTGAAGGTAGGAAACAACACCTCTACTTCACTGATTCTCAACACTGGGAGCCCACATGGGTGCGTGCTCAGCCCCGTCCTGTAGTCCCTGTTCACCCATGACTGCGTGGCCGTGCACGCTTCCAACTCAATCATCAAGTTTGCAGATGACACAACAGTAGCAAGCTTGTTTGCCAACAACGATGAGACACCCTACAGGGAGGAGGTGAGCGTTCTAGGAGGGTGGTGTCAGGAAAATAACCTCTTACTCAACATCAACAAAACAATGGAGATGATCGTGGTCTTCAAGAAACAGCAGAGGGAGCACCCCCCTATCCACATCGACGGGACAGCAGTGGAAAAGGTGGAAAGTTTTAAATTCCTCGTATGTGACTCACCACCTGGATACGGTTTTATGTAGCAACATTTTAACTGTTTTTTTACATTGGATAAAAGAAGAGACCCAGAGCTACAAAATTGTATTTCATAAAGTGCATTTGAGGAAACAATGGCAAAGTAATTCTGCTTTGAAATTTGATCAACTTGTAAACTCACTTTTGAGGAAATCGTCTTTCAATATTTTGGAGTTACTATTGGAGAGCCCCTCTTTGTCTACACCCATTCAGCATTGTTCACACCCTCTTAAGCCTTAGCCCCATCCATCTCTTTAAGGGTTGATCCGTGCGTTCTGTACTAACTTGCCAGCTACTTCCAGACATCTAATAGAGAGAGAACAGCTCACTGAACATTACTTGCCCTATAGCTGTGGTTTTGTGTTCAGAGCGCACACTGGATGCTCTGACCAGTAAGTAATGTTGTTCCATAAGCTCTGACCTTACAATTACAGTCAAGCACCCAAGCTAACTGGCAAATATTGGCCAGCTACTTCCAGACACATAATGAGAGAACATCCTACTCTAACCATTTTACTTGCCCTAGCAGAGCAGGTTAAGCTTATTTCACGTTATCCAGAGCGTTGGTGACTGTACCTGTGCTACTGGCAACAAATTAATTACGCTTTGTTGCCAAAGTTTACTGACAACGGACATATTCAACGGGTATTGAGGGTTAAAAAATGCATCAGTTATTCTGCGCTCTGGTTCACTAAGACAAGAGTATTTTGTTAAGAAATGTAGCTAGATAGCTAGCTAGGTAAACAATGAATCCCAACGCATGACGTAACGTTAGTTTAGCGATCCAGCCAGCTAACGTTAGCTAGCTAGCTAACAGTACACTTTAACTTGAAATTAAAATACTTTGTCAAAATTAGAGTGGAGTCTTTTGTTAAGACATGTAGCTAGCTAGATAGCTAGTTAAACAATGGACCATCATCACAACTCATGATGTTACTACCCTGCATGAATCTGCAGGTAGCTAACCGCCAGGTTCTACGGCTAAAACTAGTCAAGCAAATGTGTCTGAGATACGAAGAATACGATCATACACATAACGTTAGCTAGTAACACAGCCAGCTAACGTTAGCTAGCTAACCGTACACTTGAAATGAAACCACTTTCTGTCCAAATTAGAAACGTGTAATATCTGAAAATCTTACCAGTATACTTCATGGTTGGACACGTCTCCTGTCTGATGCCATACATGGTTGCCTTAGTTTGACAATGTTTTCCAGACTGGTGTTTTCTACATCTCCTTAGCTATCATACTGAATTCCACTGATTTCAAAACTCGGTCCTTCAGAAAGTGAAGAGCATCCACATAACATTAGCTAGCTAGCGAGCCAGCCAGCCAGCTAATGTTAGCTACCTAACAGTACACTTTAACTTGACATTAGGTTTATGCTATTTTACTACGCACTACATTTAAAGAAAAAAGCCGCGTTCGACACGATTACCTAAACATACTGACCAGCTCCAATAGACAGACGTGTGCTATTTGGTAGAAAAGTATAGCGCACGTCAGCCCACTCATTATCTCAGCCAAACATGGATAAGTGGAAGGTTGCTCACTTTTTCTGTGGCTAAACCAACTAGGCTTGTAATTTAACATTTTTATTCGTATTTACAGATGTTATACAAGTTTGATATTAAGGCACATGAAAGTTCACATGCTCGAGAAGGAATTTCTGCCAAAAAACACATTTTGATTAAAAAAAAATCATTTTTTTTACGTTCAAACAGCTCACCTGTGAAGTCGTGACTTGCGACATACTCCTATATTCCTAAAACGGTTCCATATCCCTGACAAACTGAAATGGCCCACCCACACAGACAGTGTGCTGAAGAAGGCGCCACAGAGCCTCTTCAAACTCAGGAGGGTGAAGAAATTTGGCTTGTTACCTAAAACCCTCACAAACCTTTACAGATGCACAATTGAGAGCATCCTATCGGGCTGCATCACCGCCTGGTACGGCAACTGCACTGCCCACAACCGCAGGACTCTCCAGAGGGTGGTGCAGTCTGCACAACGCATCACCGGGGGAAAACTATCTGCCCCCCAGGACACCTACAGCACCCAACGTCACAGGAGGGCCAAAAAGATCATCAAGGACAACCACCCGAGCCACTGCCTGTTCACCCCGTTATCATCCAGAAGGCGTGGTCAGGACAGGTGCATTAAAGCTGGGACTAAGAGACTGAAAAACAGCTTCTCTCTCAAGGCCATCAGACTGTTAAATAGCCATCACTAGCATAGAGAGGCTGCTGCCAACATACACATACTTGAAATCATTGGCCACTTGAATAAATGGAACACTATTCACTTTTTATAATGTCACTTTAATAATGTTTATACATCTTGCATTACTCATCTCATATGTATATACTGTATTCTATACTACCTGCTGTATCTTAATCTATGCCACTGACATTGCTCGTCCATATATTTATATATTCCTAATTCCATTCCTTTACATATAATTTTGTGTATTAGGTATTTGTAGTGAACTTGTTAGATATTACTTGTTATATATTGCTGCACTGTCAGAACTAGAAGTACAAGCTGTTCACTACACCCACTACACATAACCTTTGCTAAACACGTGTATGTGCAGAATAAAATTTGATTTGATGAGAAGATTTTTAAAGTATTTCTAGCATTAGCATATGTACTAACCTGCATCTATAGGTACAGTGCAGCCATATTTGAATGTAGCAACAATTTATTCTCAAAACAATTACGTAATGTAATGTAATGAGTCTAAATGAAAAATCTGGAGTGAATCTGGGGAAAACGATAGCAGGTGATTTTGATCGTTAACATTACATATGTTATACCAAATTCAGTGTGTAGCAATGGCAAGTTTCAAGTTGATAAACCACTGTTGAGTGGATTTACTGTGGATTAAATGGACATGTAAAATCTGATTGACCGATCACTTTGGACCAAACTATGTAATGACGTGTACCATGGGCAAACGTTACACATTTGGTGTAATTTGTTCTTATGGTTCATGAGAAGATTTTTTAAGGATTTTTTAACTAATTTCATAATTTAAGCATAAGTGCTAATATTCTAATATGGCCATTTTTGAATGCATCAACATTCTTTTCTCACTTTTTAGGGTCCAAAGACCAAATTTGGAGTGAACCTGACTAAAGATTTTTTATGATTATTTTAAGCCTTACGTAGACATTATATCAATAACAAACTTAACATGATTTATCATGGTAATTTCATTGATGACCATAAAAGTTGATAGACCATAGTGATGAATAACTTATCCATCTTTTAACCAATCCCTTTGCTTTTCTCAAACTAAGTTTAGAGATGTACCATGTGCCTACAAACCATAAAACTTGATGCTATTTGGACTTGTGGTTCATGAGAATATGTTTTTCCAAAATGTCCAAGAGGAAAACCTTCAATGACTGAAATTTGTTCAGCATGAAGAAACACATACAATACGAGTCAAACGTTTGGACACACCTACTCATTCAATGGTTTTTCTTTATTTTTACTATTTTCTACATTGTAGAATAATAGTGAGGACATAAAAATTATGAAATAACACATATGGAATCATGTAGTAACCAGAAAATTGTTAAGCAAATCAAAATATATTTTATATTTGAGATTCTTCAAAGTAACCACCCTTTGCCTTGATGACAGCTTTGCACACTCTTGGCATTCTCTCAACCAGCTTCATAAGGAATTCACCTGGAATGCATTTAAATTAACAGGTGTGCCTTGTTAAAAGTTCATTTGTGGAATTTATTTCCTTCTTACTGCGTTTGAGACAGAATATAGCCCTTTTTGATAAAAAAAAAACCAAGGCCATATTATGTCAAGAACAGCTCAAATAAGCAAAGAGAAACAACAGGCCAACAATACTTTAAGAGATGAAGGTCAGTCAATACAGAACATTTCAAGAACTTTGAAAGTTTCTTCAAGTGCAGTCGCAAAAACCATCAAGCACTATAATGAAATTGGCTCTCATGAGGACCGCCACAGGAAAGGAACACCCAGAGATACCTCTGCTGCAGAGGATAAGTTAATTAGAGTTACCAGCCTCAGAAATTGCAGCACAAATATATGCTTCATAGAGTTCAAGTAACAGCCACATCTCAACATCAACTGTTCAGAGGAGACTGAGTGAATTAGGCCTTCATGGTCAAATTGTTGCAAAGAAACAAATACTAAAGGACACCAATAAGAAGAAGAGACTTGCTTGGGCCAAGAAATATGAGCAATGGACATTAGACTGGTGGAAATCTGTCCTTTTGTCTGATGAGTCTAAATTTGAGATTTCTGTTTCCAACTGCTGTGTCTTTGTGAGATGGTGAACGTAGTAGGTGAACGGATGGTCTCTGCATGTGTGGTTCCCACCATGAAGCATGGAGGAGGAGATGTGATGGTTTGGGAGTGCTTTGTTGGTGACACTGTCAGTGATTTATTTAGAATTCAAGGCAGACTTAACCAGCATGGCTACTACAGCATTCTGCAGCGATACGCAATCCCATCTGGTTTGCGCTTAGTGGGACTATCATTTGTTTTCAACAGGACAATGACTCAACACAACTCCAGGCAATGTAAGAGCTATTTGACCAAGAAGGAGAGTGATGGAGTGCTGCATCAGATGACCTGGCCTCCACAATCACACGACCTCAAACCAAATGAGATGGTTTGGGATGAGTTGGACCGCAGAGTGAAGGAAAAGCAGCCAACAAGTGCTCAGCATATGTGGAAACTCCATCAAGACTGTTTCGAAAAGCATTCCAGGTAAAGCTGGTTGAGAGAATACCAAGAGTGTGCAAAGCTGCCATCAAGGCAAAGGGTGGCTACTTTGAGGAATCTAAAATCAAAAATATATTTACATTTGTTGATAATTTTTTTGATTACTACATGATTCCATGTCTTCACTATTATTCTACATTGAAGAAAATAGTAAAAATAAAGAAAAGCCCTTGAATTAGTAGGTGTGTCCAAACTTTTGACTGGTACTGTACATTTAACATTTCAAGTCTCTAGGTCAAACGGGGTAGCGGATATGAGAGTTTAAGTGAGACTGCTTATAACAGAGCCACCGATAGGCCAAGCGGTTTCAATCTTTTTGAGCAAGTTACTCATATGCTTTAGTTTCTTTGTGCCAAATTAGAAAAAAAAATACGTTTGCAATCTATTTTTTGAGTTATTTGACCATGTCAAGATATTTTTATTTCTAACAATAACAATAGGCTTCACCGTGAACCCCTAAATATTAGGAAGCACTGTGTTTACAGATGAGATGTCATGAGGATCCCTAGCAGTCAGCACTATAGTGGAAGCCTCCCACTGGTGACAGAGACTGTGTAATAAAGCCACAACAGCTGTTTGAGACCAAGATCCCATCACCAAACCCAATAAAAAGAGTAGAATTTCATTACAGATGTTCAGCTTTGGAAATGATGGCTCAATCAATAATCATCCCACATGTGAAAGACGGGGAGTGGGGATGACGCAGTCAAACTCACATTGGCATAGCAGAAACTATGTGATTGTTTTAGAGGTTCTCCTCTTTCCAATAGAAATGTCCAGACTTTCTTCAACGGAGCAGGGAATTACATCTCGAGTGGCGTGGTTCAATAGCTCTGTCCACTCCCTTGACAACACAGTTGCTTGCTTAAGAAAAGGCTCAGAGGGTTTTTGATTTTCTATTACCTTTTTTTTCTTACCCAACCATGTTCATTTTACATCCAACCCTTTGAAAAAAAAAGCCAGACAGTTCTTGACTTATGAGGCAGGCAGTTAAAAATGAAATTAAAGAAAGATCAAGGGGAAAATTATGAAAATGAAATGAAAACTTTTAATGAATGTGCATGCAGCCGAGGATCTCAATGTGTGCAATATACAGTACAGTGTCAACAGTGCCTTTGGGAAAATGTACTTCATTTCCTCCTTTCCAATAACTTGCCTTGCATTTCCACTACAGCTAGGCTCTCCTATTCTTGCAAGGAGACTGTGGACTCCTCATATGTATCCAAATTGTGAGTGCAGCAATCGAATGTGCCTATTATAAAAGCTGTTATTCTACACTGTAGCACAGACTGAGATTCCAGCTCGTGAACAAATGTGTAAACATAAACGCTCCAGTTACTCTAGCTTATCAAGTGTATCATGAACTGAAAACCCCTGCTCTATGCTAGGCTACACTTTAATTTGCTAACTGAACCCTGAAGTATGATGTTCAGTGTTTCACAAAATGACCCCCTCATGGTGTATAACATATTACACCAACCAAGCCAAAGAGAAAAGAGCCACACAGGCAGGTGTGACTGAAAAAGTGGAATGATGGGAAGGAAGTGGGCGCTGTCTCTGATTGGAGGATCCCAGTCTTGTAAACCTTAGCCCTCTCTCCAACATGTGCAGAGCGTTGATAAGAAACATCATCCCACTGGCTCATTAATCAAGCGAGCGCACAGTAACCCGACGCTTTCATATTACGGTGCCCCTAGACCCCACCACAAAACTAACCCCCACCCCCAATTTTTATATGGAAAGGAAACAAACTGGACTCCAGCAGCATCTTTAAAACTGCACCTCCAGAACACAGGCACACGAACACGTGCACACACACACACACACACACACACACACACACACACACACACACACACACACACACACACACACACACACACACACACACACACACACACACACACACACACACACACACACACTCTTCTCACTTTTTCAATCACTTATACACTTATGACATCCCATCTTTGAGTACTCTCTGCCCCTCACCTTATATAAGCTGCGACATGTCATTTATTTATTGTCAGGATTTATTTGTGTGCAATCTTTGTTTTCAGTGCTGTCTTGACTTCCATTGAGTCATGTCTGCAGTAATATTTTTCCAAATGGCCCACTTTTGTATGAAACAATCAACATGAATTAACTTAACTGTGTAAGAAATGCTGAAACCCCATTTTCCTCATATACCTGGACCAATTCTTTGTGAGGGGGAATATTTATCAGTTTATTTATTTACATTACTACATGTCAAAACTCTTAATTTACCTCATGCATTTGATTGGCTTATAGGAGGCCAGAGCCAGTATTGTATGATGTCATCTGCAAGACTCAGCTACAACCTGACCAATCAAAAATAATATTAATCGGGGGGGAAACTCAACACAACAGAATGTGCAGCAGCTATAAACTGTGAGTATTTCTTTGCTCTAGACACCTCTGTTGGAACAGTCCAATGGAAACAGAAGGGTTCAATCCCAGGCATTTATGTAGTCAAATGTTGATCTGATGGCTTGTGGTGTTTTGACATGAACCCATGTGAATGATTCATTTTGTAAAGCGTTACTACGAGTTGCGATGTCCCATGAGCAGGATAATGTGGTACGAGCAATAGGTAAGGCCACGTGTATTTGTACTGTACAAAGAACGACTATAATACACACAGGTAATTACTTTCCAAGCAAATGTAGCTAATTCAATTTCATCCCTATATACATTCTTATTTGACTTTTTCGTCATAGACATTGCCAACTTTGCCTTCTAAATTTGTTCTTCACACTTAACAATACAGTGCCATCAGATCACCTTGACCATTTAAGGTAGGTTATATTGGTAAATTGAAAGAAAACAGTTGGTTTATATTGGCTCATTGAAAGAAAACAGTTTGTTATATACACTGACAAAGTATGCACATGTGTGGGTGGATATTTATTCTCACCCACTATCAATGACAACAACATCTCAAATGAGAACCAGTTAACATTATATTTGAGTATTTTTTTTTGTCTGCTGAAAAAATATAGCACTGAAATAAAAGAGCTGTACTGAACATACTGTTCACTGTTACTATACCAACACGGATACACTGAGTTAAGATTTACACTTTTGAGAAGACACAAAAGTGATAAGTCTTCTGTCTGCAAGTAATGGAAACACAAAGCTTGAGGTCTGTCCAGAAAATCAAGTCGAGCACTGTTTCTAGACGAAAACGTGTGACGTTCAGCAGTTCTCTCTCCTCTCTTTCTCCATTTCTCTCTCACACATGTTCTCTCTCTCTCTTTCTCTCTCTCTCTCTCTATCTTTCTCTTCTCTTTGTCATGGCAGGAGTGCAGAAGTCTTTGACATGATACTTTGGGTTCTTTGTCAGTGTTACTGATGGAAAGACAGTCACAGCCAATGGCCACTGAGGCTTCACCACATGAGGGGTCCATGTAAAGCCATTTTCTTGATCATAGTGGTCCTCAAAAGCCAAAATGTTACATCAAATAAATAATATTTAGATCATCTCCGATTGTGTGCTCTCCGCCTCTCCTTTTTGAAATTGCATGATGCCTGGGCTTGACAAATAAAACATCCTCAAACAAGCCCCTTGACAACACCTCTGCGTTTGGGATCAGCTTGATGGTCGGCGACAGCCCACAGGGAGTTTTATAGGGCATGGTTGGCCATGGCGGAGGTCAGGCTGAGCAGCAGAACCCAGACACTGGCACAGACACAGGGTGCCCCATCACCAGGAGGGCTCTTGGGTCTAGTCAGGCCATCGTAACCACTGCTGGGCTCCAGTATAGGCTGAGAGGAGGACAACAATGGAAAAGGTTAGGAATGACTCAGTGAGTCTGAGTGTTGCGTTTTACAGAGAAATGGTTAAACACGGATCCACAGCCATTCCACTGGAATAAAAACATGAATATATTTGAGGCACATATGAAGTATGTTGAAAGCGACTGCTAGTGCAGTCTTCTGGGTGTACTCTCTGCTTTGAAACATTTTGGCACAGTTCAGAGCTAGCTAAGACATTTCTCCCAATACCCTTTCGGTAGTGTCCTCTTAAACATTTTAAGCATTACTTCCAAGGAAAGCACAAATTATAGAACATGTAGAGCACATATAGGGTTATCATAAAACTACAATTAAACGCTGAGTCTCAAATAGCTTTTTCTTGGACAAATATTTTTGTTGGCACAAAACTACCTCAATATTTCCATTCGTTTGTATGGGTTACCGTCAGACGAGTCCCGTGACACTTGTGGGGGTCATAGAGCAGAACAGAGCAAACGCAGTGTGCATCAAGGAAATAGACCCCTGGCTCAAATAGAATCCTGTCTTTAATAAGTGCCTGGTGTTTAGAGATTTAAGCAAATAAACACCCAGGCTATTAATTGAAGTTTTACAGCACTAATCGGCTTCCTAGACATTTGGATACATTATATTTCTGTACAATATCAGTCAAAACATTGTACTTGTACACATATAGATATAGAACATATAGAACATTTTACCATAGACAAAAGCAGTCAATTTGAAAGGCAACTATGTTGTACAGTACATTAGGAGAAAGAGTAGAAGGGACATACAGATGAAGGATCCCACAGCAGGAAAATAATCTTGCAGCAATAGGAAATGGGAATTAGTGTGTGGATTATATAAAACATTTGTAGCTTTTGAAACATGGAAATTATGAACTTTAGAAGCCTTTTTACACATATAATATAATATAAATGTACATTTCCTGCTACAACATGGTGATCAAATTCAGACACTACATCTACATCTCTATTGTTCTAAATATGGTACATCCCAGAGTTGCTCTGTTATGCCCACTCTAGTATGGCCTTATTATGTGCTTTTCCATAACATTGTAAGCATTTTGAACATTTTCAATTTGCTCTGATTCCTGTAACACCTAGCAAACAATTTGCCTCCAAGTAACTGCAGCTTTCTCAATTTGTGGAGGCACCATTTCCCCCGCAAAGCAATACAGCATATCAACAGAAACATGAAGCATTCCCTCCTCCACTCCTTTCCTCATCTCCACAAATGTAGCCTTTTGAGAGATTGCACTTTGGTCCATTTCCCTGTACAGAGAGAAAACATAGAGTCAGATATGATCTTCTAATAGCAGTGTCTCCAGCACAACATATGGCCAATTTTTTTTTTTGTAGAAAAATACACATTGAAAAAAATAGTAAATGGTAGTTATATAAGCACTGGGATTTGTTTTTGTTTGGGTTTTAGGTGAAAGGAAAGGCTGCATTGATTATGGAAGAGCTTGGTTTCCAATGTGTGATTGTACAGAGAAATGGTTAAATGACAGTTGCCAAAAAAAGCAATCGGTTGCTTGACAATGCAGCAAACACATCCGCAACTAAAAGCCAATTAATTAGCAGGTGCAGTGATGTGTGACAGCAGCCTGTTGACATTGGTCCAGATCTCTGTCTGCAGCCAATATGTATACCGGTACACACACACGCACACACACACATATGAACAGGTAGCCTAGTGGTTAAGAGTGTTGGGCCAATAACCGAAAGGTGACAAATCTGTCGATGTGCCCTTGAGCACGGCACTTAACCCTAATTGCTCGTGGAGGTTGCTTTGGATAAGAGCGTCTGCTAAATGACAACAACAAAGAAACACACAGAGAGACATGCACACACACATTCAGAAACGCGCCCACACACTAAATATTGTTTGGGATTACAGGATATCATTAGTTTAGTTTTGTGAAGGTAGCTTAACATGTAGATAGATGGTGAGTACTTTTTAGAAGTGATCAGAGCTTCGTTGAACAGTAATGTTCAGATGCTTTTCCCAGGGCTGGTTATTGAGTAACCCAGGGTTTGTCCACAATCAATTACATTTAATTGAGCTGAGAATCAACACAGTGTACTGTAAAGTCAGGGGCCCTCAAGCAAACATTGACTTCTGAAGAGGTGGTTCATTCTCTCTTATACAATGGTGCCATTAAATAATGCATGACTCTCCAAAAAGACTATGAAATGAAGGAATTATTTCCCTGATTAAAAGCTTGTTAAGATGGGCCATTTTGGGATTTTGGCAATGAGGCCCTTTATCTACTTACCCAGAGTCAGATGAACTTGTGGATACCATTTTTATGTCTATGTGTCCAGTGCGAAGGAATTTACAGGTAGTTCCGCGAGCCAATGCTAACTAGCGTTAGTTAACAACTTCCTTCAAACTGCACGCAGAGACATACATGTGGTAAGCAGCTGAACTTTACTGTTTGACGAAGCTCTGATCAATTCTGAAAAGTACTCACCATCTATCAAATGTACATGTCAAGCTACCTTCAAAAAACACAATGAAGAATATTGTCTTATCCCAAACAATATCCAGGAACATAAATACTGAAAACAATATGTTGAACTCCCATACTGGGACTGCTATAAAGACATCATAGTGAGTTTGTAATTTTCTTAGTCACTTGTAGATACCATACCAGTAGGCATTTATTTTTTCAATGTACAGTGAGGAAAAAAGTATTTGATCCACTGCTGATTTTGTACATTTGCCCACTGACAAAGAAATGATCAGTCTATAATTTTAATGGTATGGTTATTTGAACAGTGAGAGACAGAATAACAACAAATAAATCCAGAAAAACGCATGTCAAAAATGTTATAAATTGATTTGCATTTTAAAGAGGGAAATAAGTATTTGACCCCCTCTCAATCAGAAAGATTTCTGGCTCCCAGGTGTCTTTTATACAGGAAACGAGCTGAGATTAGGAGCACACTCTTACAGGGAGTGCGCCTAATCTCAGTTTGTTACCTGTATAAAAGACACCTGTCCACAGAAGCAATCAATCAATCAGATTCCACACTCCAATCCACCATGGCCAAGACCAAAGAGCTCTCCAAGGATGTCAGGGACAAGATTGTAGACCTACACAAGGCTGGAATGGGCTACAAGACCATCGCCAAGCAGCTTGGTGAGAAGGTGACAACAGGTGACAACAAAACTATTATTTTTTGTTGTATTATGATTTTACATAAAACAATCTGATATTGACAAGATCAGAGATGTACTGTATGTAAAACATCACACTGCTTTACTAAAACTGCACTGGCCAGTACAGTACTGTAATACCGTAATATATTCCATTTACATAACAGACACTTTTATCCAAAGTGACAACAGTCCACACATTTTGGTACGTGACCTCAGTGGGAATTAAGTTAAGATGGCACCGACAGACATGGCAGCTCTACTTCTAGCTCCTAAGCAACTTTGCAGTGTTTTTGTGTGTTATTTCTTACATTATTAGCCTAGAACATTTTTTGTGTTATTACATACAGCCGGAAATAACTTTTGGATATCAGAGCGGCTGTAACTCACCAGTATTACGACCAGGACATTCCCGAATTGGATCCTTTGTTCGTACCCCCAGGGCAATTGAACTTATCTCAGAGGCTGCTCCAAGACGCCGCCGGCAGAGAAGATGGATTCGGAGTGGACTTCTAGTCCGACTCAGGAGGCGTGCACACCATCCGCTTCCGGGTATATTACTCGCAGTCTCTGGACAATAAAGTAGACGAGCTCAGAGCGAGGATCTCCTTCCAGAGAGACATCAGGGACTGTAACATACTCTGTTTCATGGAATCATGGCTCTCTCGGGATATACTGTCCCCGTACATACAGCCAGCCGGGTTCTCAGTTCATCGCGCAGACAGGAATAAAGAACTCTCGGGAAGAAGAAAGGCGGTGGTGTATGTTTCATGATTAAACACTCATGGTGTGATTGTGATAACATACAGAAACTCAAGTCCTTTAGTTCACCCGACCTAGAATACCTCACAATTAAATGCCAATCATAATACCTCCTAAGATAATTATCTTTGGTTGTAGTCAAAGCCGTGCATATTCCCCTCAAGCCAATACCACGACGGCCCTCAAGGAACTACACTGGACTATGCCTACAAGGCCCTCCCCCGCCCTCCCTTCAGAAAATCAGATCACGACTCCATTGTTTTCCTCCCTTCCTATAGGCAGAAACTCAAACAGGAAGTACCCTTGCTAAGGTCTATTCAATGCTGGTCTGACCATTCGGAATAAATGCTTCAAGATTGTTTTGATCACACTGACTGGGATATGTTCCGGGTAGCCTCTGAGAATAACATTTAAGTATACACGGACGCAGTGACTGAGTTCATCAGGAAGTGTATACGGGATGCTGTTATCACGGTGACTACTAAAACTTACCCAAACCAGAAACCGTGGATAGATGGCAGCATTTGAGCAAAACTGAAAGCACAAATCACCCCATTTAACCATGCCAAGGTGACTGGGAATATTGTCAAATACAAACAGTGTAGTTATTCCCTCCTTAAGGCAATCAAACAGGCAAAACGCCATTACAGAGACAAAGTGGAGTTGCAATTCAGTGGCTCAGATATGAGACCTATGTGGCAGAGTCTACAGACAATCACGGATTACAAAGGGAATACCGGCCACGTCGCGGACCCTGACGTATTGCTACCAGACAAGTTAAACAGCTTCTTTGCCCGCTTTGAGGATAACACAGTGCCACCGACGCAGCCTGCTCCCAAGGACTGTGAGCGCTCATTCTCCGTGGCCGGCGTGACTAAGACATTTAAGCGTGTTAACCCTCGCAAGGCTGCCGGCCCAGACAGCATCCCTAGCCGCGTCCTCAGAGCATGTGCAGACCAGCTGGCTGGAGATTATGGACATATTCAATCTCTCCCTATCCTAGCCTGCTTGTTTCAAGATGTCCACCATTGTTCCTGTATCCAAGAAAGCAAAGGTAACTGAACTAAATTACTATCACCCCGTAGCACTCACTTCTGTCATCACGAAGTGGTTTGAGCGGCTAGTTATTAAGGATCATATAACCTCTACCATACCCACCTCAATTTGCTTACCGCCCCAATAGGTCCACAGACGATACAATCGCCATCGCACAGCACACTGCCCTATCCCATCTGGACAAGAGGAATAGCTACATCATAATGCTATTCATTGATTATAGCTCAGCCTTCAACACCATAGTACCCTCCAAGCTCATCATTAAGCTCGGGGCCCTGGATCTGAACCCCACCCTGTGCAATTGGGTCCTGGACTTCCTGTCGGGCCACCCCCAGGTGGTGAAGGTAGGAAACAACACCTCCACTTAGCTGATCTCCCTGTTCACCCATGACTGCATGGCCATGCATGCCTCCAACTCAATCATCAAGAGTAGTAGGCCTGATTATCAAAAATGACATGACAGCCTACAGGGAGGAAGTGAGGGCCTTGGGGGAGTGGTGGCTGGGAAAAAAACGAAGAAGCTGATTGAGGATTCAGGAAACAGCAGAGGTAGCACGCCCCTATCCACATTGATGGGACCGCAGTGGAGAAGGTGGAAAGCTTCAAGTTCCTCGGCGTACACATCACTGACAATCTGGAATGGCCCACCAACACAGACAGTGTGGTGAAGAAGGCGCAACACCTCAAGAAAAGTGGCTTGGCCCCTGTAAACTTTTACAGATGCACAAATGAGAGCATTCTGTCGGGCTGTATCACCGCCTGGTTTTGCAACTGCACTTCCCGCAACCACAGGGCTCTACAGTGGGTGGTGCGGTACAAGTCTCTGCCAGGTAAAGCCCCGCCCTATCTCAGCTCGCTGGTCACCATAGCAGCACCCACTCGTAGCACACGCTCCAGCAGGTATATCTCACTGGTCACCCCCAAAGCCAATTCCTCCTTTGGTCGCCTTTCCTTCCAGTTCTCTGCTGCCACTGACTGGAATGAACTGCAAAAGTCAATGAAGCTGGAGATTCCCATCTCCCTCACTAGCTTTAATAACCAGCTGTCAGAGCAGCTCACAGATCACTGCACCTGTTCATAGCCCATCTGTATACAGCCCATCTATCTACCTCATTCCCATACTGTATTTATTTATTTTTCTCCTTTTGCACCACAGTATCTCTACTTGCACATCCATCTTTTGCACATCTACCATTCCAGTGTTTAATTGCCATATTGTAATTACTTCCTTACCTTACATATTGTAATTACTAGCTTACCTGGTTAAATAAAGGTGAAATAAAAAAATAGATAAAAATGCCCAACACATCACCAGGGTCACACTGCCTGCCCCACAGGACACCTACAGCACTAAATGTCACAGGAAGGCCAAAAAGATAATCAAGGACATCAACCACTCGAGCCATGGCCTGTTCACCCCGCTATCATCCAGAAGGCGAGGTCAATACAGGTGCATCAAAGCTGGGACAGAGAGACTGAAAAACAGCTTATATCTCAAGGCCATCAGACTGTTAAATAGCCATCACTAGCCGGCTACCACCCGGTTACTCAACCCTGCACCTTAGAGGCTGCTGCCCTATATACATCATGGAATACATGGTATGTATTGTTGTTTTTATTACATTTTTTATTTCACCTTTATTTAACCAGGTAGGCTAAATAATTGCGACCTGGCCAAGAGGAAGCAAAGCAGTTCGACACATACAACAACACAGAGTTACACATGGAGTAAAACAAACATACAGTCAATAATACAGTAGAAAAATAAGTCTATATACGATGTGAGCAAATGAGTTGAGATAACGGCTGAGACGGCTTGGACATCCGGGTTGGCAGAGTGTGCTAAAGCAGTGAATAAAACAAACTTAGGGAGGCTTCTAATGTTAACATGCATGAAACCAAGGCAATTACGGTTACAGAAGTCATCAAAAGAGAGCGCCTGGGGAATAGGAGTGGAGCTAGGCACTGCAGGGCCTGGATTCACCTCTACATCACCAGAGGAACAGATGAGGAGTAGGATAAGGGTACGGCTAAAAGCTATGAGAATTGGTCGTCTAGGACGTCCGGAACAGAGAGCAAAAGGAGGTTTCTGGGGGCGATAAAATAGCTTCAAGGTATAATGTACAGACAACAGTATGGTAGGATGTGAATACAGTGGAGGTAAACCTAGGCATTGAGTGATGATGAACGAGATATTGTCTCTAGAAACATGAAACCAGGTGATGTCATCGCATGTGTGGGTGGTGGTACTGAAGGGTTGGATAAGGTATAATGAGCATGGCTAGAGGCTCTACAGTGAAATAAGACAATAAACACTAACCAGAACAGCAGTGGACAAGACATATTGACATTAAGGAGAGGCATGCTTAGCCGAATGATCATAAGGGTCCAGTGAGTAGTGAGGTTGGTTGGGGTCACGGCGATTCAGACAGCTAGCCTGGCCATTGGTAGCAAGCTGGCAGAGGATGGAGGTCTGTTTTGAGCCATCTTGTGTGTTTTCGTTGGTAGATTAGTGGGGTTCCGTGTGGTAGAGGGGACCAATCCAATTGGCAAAATAGATAGTTATAGTGACCCAAGAGTATTGTCCGATAAACCTATTCAGATAGCAGCCGATAAGACAGCTAACGATAAGTGGGCCACAGATGGGCGTTCAGGTAACGTCGCGACGGAGGGGCCAGTTGGATAATTCCCTCGGGCAAATAAAGTCAGTAGTCCAGTCAGTAGTTCTATTGTGGATTTCAGATTTGAGGTGAAAAATAATTATTTTTTTAAATTGGTGAGGTGGGTTGCAGGAGAGTGTTTTGAAGTTGAGATTTTTAGAAAAAAAAATATATATAAAAAGATATGCGAAGAAAAGATGACTGCTATGCCATCTTGGGGAAGAAAAAAAATTTAAAAAAGAAAAAAAAGAAGAAAAAAAAGTGAATTGTTAGATAACACTGCACTGTTGGAACTAGTAACACAAGCATTTTGCTACACCCGCAATAACATCTGCTAAATATGTGTACATGACCAATACAATTTGACTTGATTTGATTCAAATTGAACCCACAACTCTGATGTTGCTCGTGCCATGCTCTTATGAACTGAGCCATGTACAGGATCACTACAGTACATAAGTACAATACAATACACAATTACAATACAGGTGGAAGATGTTTGATTGTCATTAACTTGAGCATACCTCCCTCCTTCAGGCCAGGGATATTTTTTAAATACATTTTTTATTTAACCTTTATTTAACTAGGCAAGTCAGTTAAAAACAAATTCTTATTTACAATGACAGCCTATTCGGATGAGGCATGCTATGAGGCATGCAATGATTTCAATCCAGATTTCAATCAGGCTTGGATTCGCCATGCAAAAAACGTTTTCACCCAGGTGCATGAACAACGGGGATATTTACTGTGATGCTGATAAGAACCTATGGCTAAATGCTCAAGACAGGCTTGATGCAAATTAGTGCCGGCTAAACATTGTTACTTTCATTTCTTTTGATTACATTTTGAAAGATCTCTTCAATGATCACACCTTTGATCACACATGGGATAGAAATGATGGAAATATGATGTTCAGTCAATTTTAATGAGTAGTGCATTGTGCTATGTGAAAACAGTGTAATGTACTGACATTTACAGTCCTGTAGCATACTACATTCAAAGGGCACTTTTTTTTCGAGCAGAGAACGATACTGTTTCAGTTGACATGTCTCATAGAAAAGGTGATCTTGTAACTTGCTGCATGGGGCAGAAATGGCATACAACAACGTGCTACGTATTTACAGTAGCCAACTGCTTTCCAATGACTTATTTCTGATGATTTGTCCTACGTATGTACTGTATAAGGACAATACAACTGTCAGCATGACATATTTCTCAGCATACTCACAACCTGCCATTGTGTACAACTTATACAAAGATTTTGTCAAATAGTGCATGGAAAATTATATTGACCAGGTACTATTCTTTCTAAACATCACTTACAATTTTTTTGTATTGGATTAGAAGTCAGTTAAAATGTTAATTAACACGACTAAATGGTGAGCCATTACCTGATGTTTTGGTGACTAAACAAAATGTTCTCATGGTATTTCACAGAAAATGTCGATTTTGAATCACTCAGGCATAAAAGATGCGTGAAACCTCAAATGATTGCACAATCAAAGGTTCTGAACATAAGATAGGGTGGCATTACAAGTTTTTATCAGTTTAGAGTTTTGTACCTAGAGTTTTGAAAATATACCACATACATCTGAAAAATTTGCCGAAGTGATTGAAAAAAATGGTAAAACCCTTTTTAATCTCTATTTCCAAACAGCAGAAATGGTTGTAAGATTAGGGTCTCTGTTCTACAGACGCAGCACAGAAAGGCAGTGAGCCATGACTTGGGCAATGGCAGAGTTGGTATTTTTGGGTCACATTAAATCCGTGGAGGCTGGTGGGAGGAGCTATAGGAGGATGGGCTCATTGTAATAGCTGGAATGGAATTCAAACATCAAACATATGGCTCTGTTCCATTAATTCCATTCCATTACAATGAGCCCATCTTCCTTTAGCTCTTCCCACCAGCCTCCACTGGTTAAAGTGTTTGCACATACTGTATCTATGCAAAGACTGCGCCAATGCAGCTTCTACAAGCATTGTCCCGCACATTTGACCCAATAGTTGTGGCACAATAGATTCTTATGTGAATCGGAACGCACCGAAACACTAACAAAACTGTTGTGGCAAAAATAGAGAAGTAGATAGTAGAATCATTATAATAATATAACAATTTATATAATATAATAACATGTACAATTCAAAATACGAAAGCTCTCCATTATTAAATGTTGGCAGCATTCTGAAAGGCTTTCCACTAAATTAATTGAAATCCTGATTGGTAAGGAAAATTGCATTTTTCATATCTTTATCCATTCAACAGTCTTCCACAGTTTCACTTCCTGAAACTTTCCATAGGGTTGAAAATACAGAAGTTGCAAACAGCAATGAGACAAAATAAAATGTCACCTAGATATCTCTTCTCTTTCAGTCTCTTCAGAACACAACTTGAGCACAGTTACTGAATGAATAAGCATAATACCCTGGACATGAGGACATAGCTGACATATATTAAAGCTGCAACATGTAACGTTTTGGGTGACCTGACCAAATTCACATAGAAATGTTAGTTATAGAGCTGTCATTCTCATTGAAAGCAAGTCTAATAAGCGATATATCTGTTCTAAGTTCTTAAGTTTAGTTTTTTTTTACCAGCTTCAAACAGCTGAAAATACAATAATCTTTGCTTATGGAATATATATTTCACAGGGGTTTAGATGGTGCAATGATTCTCTACACTCACCTCGCTTGTTTTGTCACATAATCTGAAATTAGGGGAACTATTAGAATTTTAGCAACCAGGAAATGGTGGAGGGATTTCTGCATAATACATATTTACATGTAAACTAAATCACATAGCTCAATTGTCCTGTTAGTCGTGATACTGAATACAGGGAAATTGACTTGAGAGGGAATTAAGTTTGAGCAGCACAGCCAATCCTGGCCTAATGCTCCACAGGGCTCATTTATCAAACAACACTTCAGATTACTTATCGCGTGTCAGGGGGAGCCTGTCCAGCCATCAAACACACAGCGGACTATGCCACTTCATTTAGCATAACATTTCCACTAACTGGACAACAGCATGCATGTGGTCCTGCGCAGTCATGAGATTTACGAGGCTTGAAAGCTTGTCTTTTGCCAAGAGGAGTCATATAAGCATTCTACCAATTAATCTACGATGGAAGTTTGACACATTTTAATTGCCAAGCATATATGCTGTAGAATGAGGGGCCGCCCAAAAAGTCCCCACCGGCTCCCTCTCTAATTATAAACTTCCTGCTTGAGTAATCACATGTCTTATTGTTTCCTAATTACCATTTTTACTATAAATTAAGCATTGCACTGCAGCGAGAGTGGCACAGAGCGGTGCATCAATACTGACATACACACAGAACCTTTCGAGAAAGCAATTCAACAGCTCCCCTCCTCTACCTCCCACTGTTATTGTGTGGTTTATTCATTCATTCTCACCCTCACACAATTTTTAAGGTATTAATTTGCTGTCTTCATCACAATGAGGGTCGTGTAAAGCACACTATTGGAGCAGTGTGAGAGATGACTATTTAATGGATGTGAAAGCCTGAAATTGCTCAGCATTCAACATCATTATAGGAGTCTTTTCACACATAATAATGATGCCAGAACAGTATTGTTTTCAGCCATGCATGAAACATGGAATTATAAATATCCCTATAATAGTCATGAAATGAAAACAATGACTTCTCTTGTTTAAAGCTGCAATCCTTAATTGAAACAACAACAAAGTGTTCGCACAGACCTCTGTTTTAGTAAAAAGCTGAAGGATGGGCCAAGAGAAATGTGACCACTCTCAAATGCTTAAACAGAACTACAGATTCAAGGACTGACCAAGGACTGACCATCCATGATACTGAAAATGTAGTTTTAACCATGTTTTGAGGCGAAACAATGTTTGCTTACATTTACTTTGTTTACCAACATTTGAGTATTACAAGACAGTTGAACTAAGGCATTGAGAAGTTCAGTTCTTTAAGAATCGATGGGTACAGCGCTTTCGGAAAGTATTCAGACCCCTTACCTTTTTCCAAATGTTGTTACATTACAGCCTTCTTCTAAAATTGATGAAATAAAAACCATCAATACTTTATTTACATATGTCACACCCTGATCTGTTTCACCTGTCTTGTGTCACACCCTTCCTTGACCTGTCATTTGCCTGACCCCTGTTTTGTAAATACATTTCTGTGATCTGAACTGTCTGCATCTTGAGTTCTGATAATAACAGAATTGTTCAGACCCTTTGTTATGAGACTCGAAATTGAGCTCAGATGCATCCTGTTTCCATTGATCATCCATGATATTTTACTTCAACTTGATTTGAGTCCACCTGTGGTAAATTCAATTGATGGGACATGATTTGGAAAGGCACACACCTGTCTATATAAGGTCCCACCGTTGACAGTGCATGTCAGAGCAAAAACCAAGCCATGAGGTTGAAAAAATTGTCCGTAGAGCTCCGAGACATGATTGTGTCAAGGCACAGATCTGGAGAAAGGCACCAAAACATTTCTGCAGCATTGAAGGTCACCAAGAACACATTTGTCTCCATCATTCTTAAATGGCAGAAGTTTGGAACCACCAAGACTTTTCCTAGAGCTGGCCGCCTGGTCAAACTGAACAATCGAGGGAGAAGGGCATTGGTCAGGGAGGTGACGAAGAATCACGATGATCACTCTGATAGAGCTCCAGAGTGACTCTGTGGAGATGGGAGAACCTTCCAGAAGGACAAACATCTCTGCACCACTCAACCAATCAGACCTTTCAGCGGCAGGGACTGGGAGACTAGTTAGTATCGATGGAAAGACGAACGGAGCAAAGTACAGAGAGATCCTTGATTAAAACCTGAGCCCTGACTTGAACCCGATCTAACATCTCTGGAGAGACCTGGTAATAGCTGTGCAGCTACGCTCTCCATCCAACCTGACAGAGCTTGAGAGGATCTGCAGAGAAGAACGGCAGGTGTGCCAAGCTTGTAGTGCCATTCTCAAGAAGAGTCAAGGCTGCAATCGCTGCCAAAGGTGCTTCAACAAAGAAATTAACAAATGGTCTGAATACTTATGGAAATTTGCTATTTCAGTTTCTTTTCATAAATTTGTTTTGCTTTGTCATTATGGGGTATTGTGTGTAGATTGATGAGGAAGAAACACAATAGAATAATAGAATAAGGCTGTAATGTAACAAAATGTGGAAAAAGTCAAGGGTCTGAAGGTCTGAATACTTTCTGAAGGCACTGTATGTTTCAAATTTGGTCAGAAAGTCGTTTACATTGCAAGTTAAAGCGTACTGTTAGCTAGCTAGCTCACACCGACAGTGTCACAAGCAAAGCATCCCAACACCATCACACCTCCTCCATGCTTCATGGTGGGAACCACACATGCGGAGATCATCCGTTCACCTACTCCGTGTCTCACAAAGAAATTCCATTATTTGTTATTTTGATCTCTTATTTTTGGGGGGCATTTTCTTAAAACTACATTGTTGGTTAAGGGCTTGTTAGTAAATATTTCACTGTGAGGTCTACACCTGTTGTGTTCGGCGCATGTGACAAATAAAATTTGATTAGATTTGACAAAGACGCGATGGTTGGAACCAAACATCTCAAAATGTCCATCAGCCTAATGGCCATTAGTAGTGTTTCTTGGCTCAAGCAAGTCTCTTCTTCTTATTGGTGTCCTTTAGTCATGGTTTCTTTGCCGCAATTCGACCATGAAGGCCTGATTTATGCAGTCTCCTCTGAACAGCTGATGTTGAGATGGGTCTGTTACTTGCACTCTGAAGAATTTATTTGGGCTGCAATTTCTGAGGCTGGTAACTCTAATGCACATCCTCTGCAGCAGAGATAACTCTGTGTCTTCCTTTCCTGTGGCGGTCCTCATGAGAGCCAGTTCCATTTGTAGTGCTTGATGGTTTTTGCGACTGCACTTGAAGAAATGTTTAAAATTCTTGACATTTTCCTGATTGACTGACCTTCATGTCTTAAAGTAATGACGGACTGTCGTTTCTCTTTGCTTATTTGAGCTGTTCTTGCCATAATATGGCCTTGGTATTTGACCAAATAGGGCTATCTTCTGTATACCACCCCTACCTTGTCACAACACAACTGATTGGCTCAAATGCATTAAGAAGGAAATAAATTCCACAAATGAACTTTTAACAATACAGACCTATTAATTGAAATGCATTCCAGGTGACTACCTCATTAAGCTGGTTGAGAGAACGCCAAGTCAAAGGGTGGCTACTTTGAATAATCTAAAATCAAAAATATATTTAGATTTGTTGAACACTCTTTTGGATACTACATGATTCCCTATTTGTTATTTCATAGTTTTGATGTACAATGAACAATGTAGGAAATAGTACAAATAAAGGAAAATGCTTGAATGAGTAGGTGTATCCAAACTTTTGACTGGTACCTTAGGTCAAAAGCCTCTTCATACTTTTTGTGTTGAAAAGATGCATATTTGTATTTATATACTCAACATAAATTATTTTTACGGTGTGAAAACAAAACAGATAAACAAACATGTTTTCCCACTGCACAGCAACAGTTTTTTTCTACCTATCCCAGAAAATAAACCTGGGGTTATTAGCATTGCAGACAGGGTTGGGGAGTAACGGATTACATGTAATTCGACACATGTAAGGGATTACAAAAAAACAGTAACTGTAATCCGTTACATTACCAGCAAAAATATTGTAATAAGATTACAGGTACTTTTGAAAACTAGATGATTACTTAGAGGATAACTTTTCAATTCAGAAAGGATGTTTGTGAAAAAAATCTTTGAGACTTCTGTTTTCTCACTGACTATACGGATATCACTTATTATTGGTATCTATATAGCGCATTGATGTGAATCACACTGCTGCTCTCTCAATTAGCTATTTGCGCCTTATGGATTGTGGTTGTTGTGGACGGCTGTTCACAAAACTAAATGTGTATTTGAACCCAATAATGGTTGAATTCAAGAAGTTTAAGCTGCCTATCAATCATTATTTTTGAAACCAGTGGACAGCCAGTGAAAAATGCGCTCTTGCAACAGTTGCATAGTGCGAATCCCAGCATGAGGAATAAAATAAAAATCTAATTCATGCTGATAAAAAAATTATCCTTAGGCCCAATGCTCAAACTCGCACACTTTTGATGGGGAAATCTGTAGTTGCTACATCCATTTTTTTTATTTATAAATTATATATATTAATGTAAAGATATAATTTAATCGTATTATTATATGTAGTAGAAAGTGATTGGTTAGAAGAAGCCTACATAACAAACCCATAAAGTAAATCCATATATGGCCAGCCATGTAAACTTTAACATTGATTTATCATGCAATAGATGTCGTTCAATCATTTTTGTCTTCTTCAAATGCCTCTTAAGGGGAAACTAATCTAAAAGTAACTGGACGTAATCATATTACGTTACTGAGTTTGAGTAATCCAAAAGTTATGTTACTGATTACAATTTTGGACAGGTAACTAGTAACTGTAACGGATTACATTTAGAAAGTAACCTACCCAAACCTTATTACAGAACATTCACACAGAAATGTACTGACATAATTCTGTTTCATGTAGAATAGTGATTCTTGTCAGCTATGCATCATCTGCAACATTCAAAATGTTTCAAAAATGTTAACCAATTTTAAATAAATATAGCTATCGGTGATTAATGGGTCATGTTCATTTGGCACCTAAAGGACTAACATGTACTGAAACAGGGTTTCAGACCTTCTGGTCTTGTCCAATAAAAAAAACATTAATTTGTTTACAGTTACAAAGTGCTTTAAAACGTTTTCCGTTCTGTGCCCTAATGAACACGACCCTGGTTATTTGAACTTGGCACCCGGTGCTAGCTGGTGATATGCCTGCATACCTTCCCGTGGGCTTCATCTTCAGGCTGGACGTCATTGGGGTTGTATGGCTCTGAGGTGCTGACTGAGGCCTCTAATCCAGGCTTCATGGAAGGGGTTGGTGGGACAGACTCAGCTTTGTGGAAGAGACTGTCTGTTCCATAACCGAATGCTTGAATGGAATTTCCTGTGGGGGCAAATGATAAAGTCATTTGTCTAGACTGTCTTCCCAGTGTTGGGGCAGCTGACAGTCAGTCCTAAGTCAACTTTTTGGTCCTCTGCCCAATTTTAGGGTGTGGGTGTTGATCTTCCCTTTGCTTCACTACCATTTGCACTGTTCAGTTTGAGACTGCTAAACTCAGTCAGCTGCCTGCATGTTTTATTGTACTTTACCTACTACACACTACAATGATATACTGTACATCATATGATTATCACCTTATCATTTTGGACAACAAAAATGTGCTATAATATTCCTCTTTATCTTAGAGAGTAGAGAAAACATCAGCCACATACAGGATTTTCATCCACAGACACCATGGCCAAAGCCTTTGACTCATAAGAACACTCACTCAAACCTTTTATGTTGCAAAAAGGTTTTTGGTCAATTTACGACAACAACATGGCCAAATAGCCCTGTAATGTCTGCACTCGAGTTGATGAGCCCTATTTGTTTGCCAGTAAGTATCCAGCAACATCTCACTGTGAGATGGAATCTTTTAAAAGCAAATAAATGAGCCTGTAAAGTGAACACAAAATACTCTGCAGGGGGAGGGGGACAAATACATCTCCAGTCAGCTTTGCTGATGGGTGGGGGTAAACCAGGACAAAGTACCTTTTCACTCTGCTTGTCCATTTTAACAGAACACATGTTTCTTTCTGTTCAGGCAGAAGGAAGGCAAACCGTGTAATTGCTTGGCAACCACCTCCATTATAAGGTCACCATGCAGAGATGACTTTGAGTAGATTTATGTGACTGATCAGATTCAGAACATTCTCAAACAAAGGAAACATTTCCCCCTTTCGGAGAGAACAGAGAGCAGTGACACATGCAAAGAGAGCTTGCATGCACCGCGAGCACACCCACCCACCCCCACACACACATGCACGCGTACTGTACACACACATAGCATAGTAAAGACATAATGGACTTCAGATTTCTTATGTAAAGACATTCCATGTGGTGCTTGGATATCTCAGCCTTGGCTAGGTAACAAATCTAGGACGTATGACAAAACTATGAAGAACATAATCCTTGTGATTTCAAAAAGTATTGTAAATGATCTTAATATGCTGGTCAAGTTAAGACGAGTCTTGTTTTCATTATGACACAAGTCTTGTTTTTGTTGAGACAAGAGTCTTGTTTTTATGCATATCTTTGCTGGGGTGGAAAGATCATCCAGAGAAGTGCTAGGGGAATAAACTAATAAATCACCAAAGTTGGCTAGAGGGCTCCTTCAGCGGATGCTTTTATGCATCCAAATGTTCTACCGAGTGATTAAGCTCATTGCCGACAGCAATTCAATTTTTTTATGACTTCAGATAAGTTTTTTTTTAACCCTATTGCTGTTACCTGCAGGGACGAGGCTGAATACGATTAGCCTGTTATCTAATTTTACATAACATGTACCATCTCTGTGGATTTATGTCCCCCCACTTAGTATATAAGAGCAAAGCTCCATCTATTTCAGTTTATCTTATCCAGTTCCCCTTGACTGCAAAGAGGAGATGTTGCATTTTTGTATTATTTTCCAAGAAGCCTCCTCAGCTACAAGCCTCATCCCTCATCTTGCAGACTCAGCTAAAAGTGCTCCACGGCAATCTATTGAAATGGTCTGAAAGCATTATCCACACAATGGAACATGTTAAAAGCACTGGTATTGTGTACTTCTGATGATATTGCATGGTAGAGCACAATGGTGTGGTGGTAGCCTTGATATTTGACTGCTAAATGGTGCCATTAGGATGCTTTCTCTATCCTTTCACATTCCCATGTCAAGTTATTTCCATTGGATGATCTCTTTTCTCATACACTAATAATTAAGGTTAAATTTGCACACACTGTATATAGACTTTCTTTTAAAAAAAAAATCTCTATTGTGTTATTGACTGTATGTTTGTTTATTCCATGTACAACTCTGTGTTGTTGTCTGTGTCGCACTGCTTTGCTTTATCTTTGCCAGGTCGCAGTTGTAAATGAGAACTTGTTCTCAACTAGCCTACCTGGTTAAATAAAGGTGAAATAAAATAAAATAAAATAATTAATCTGGAAATGACATGCAAATAATTGCTCTATCCCATAATCTGAACAACGATGGAATATTGAGATGTAATTACTTGACAAGAAATGGCTCACAATGCATCTTGTCTAGTATGTCAAATTCCGGGAATTTTGTTACGTTACAACCTTATTTTAAAATTGATGAAATAGGTTTTATCCCCTCATCAATCTACACAATACCCCATAATGACAAAGCAAAAACAGTTTCTCTCAAGCTCTGTCAGGTTGGATGGGGAGCGTCTTTGCACAGCTATTTTCATGTCTCTCCAGAGATGTTAGATAGGGTTCAAGTCCAGGCTGTGGTTGGGCCAATCAAGAACATTTAGAGACTTGTTCCAAAGCCACTCCTGCGTTGTCTTGGCTGTGTGCTTAGGATCGTTGTCCTGTTGGAAGATTAACCTTCACCCCAGTCTGAAGTCCTGAGTGCCCTGGAGCAGGTTTTCATCAAGGATCTCTCTGTACTTTGCTCTGTTCATCTTTCACTCGATCCTGATTAGTCTCCTAGTCCTTGCCGCTGAAAAACATCCTCACTGTCACGTTCGTTTAGAGATGGATTGGACCAAGGTGCAGTGTGGTAGGCGAACATATTACTTTATTTAAAATGAACACCGAAAAACAACAAAATACAAAAACAAACGTAAAGTTCTGCAGGCTACACAGCACCTATACAAAATCAAGATCCCACAAACTAAAAGTGGAAAGTGCCTAAGTATGATCCCCAATCAGAGACAACGATAGACAGCTGCCTCTGATTGGGAACCATACCAGGCCAAACAAAGAAATAGGAAAACTAGAATGCCCACCCAAATCACACCCCGACCTAACCAAATAGAGAAATAAAAAGTCTCTCTCACCCACAGCATGATGCGGCCACCTCAATGATTCACCGTAGGGATAGTGCCAGGTTTCCTCCAGACGTGACGCTTGGCATTAAAGCCTGATTGGTGGAGTGCTGTAAAGATGGTTGTCCTTCTGGAAGGTTCTCCCATCTCCACAGAGGAACTCTGGAGCTCTTTCAGAGTGACCATCGTGTTCTTTGTCACCTTCCTGACTAAGGCCCTTCTCCCCCGATTGCTCATTTTAGCCATGCAGCCTGCTCTTGGAAGAGTCTTGGGGGTTCCAAACTTCTTCCATTTAAGAATGATGTCCAATCAATGAAATTTACCACAGAAGGACTCCAAGTATGGCATCCAGTCAAGTTGTAGAAGCATCTCAACGATGATCAATGGAAACAGGATGCACCTGAGCTCAATTTCGAGTCTGTTTTAGTTTTCACTTTGTCATTATGGGGTGTTGTGTGTCAATTAATGAGGAACACTTTTTATTTAATCCATTTTAGAATAAGGCTGTAATGTAACAAAAAGTGGAAAAAGGGAAGGGGTCTGAATACTTTCCAAATGCATTGTTTATAAACAGACCCCAAATCTACCTAAAAACAGCTCAAATATGTTAGATGTGCCAGTTCCCTTTCAGTTTAGAGGGAAAAACACTACAGATTTGAATGGCGGTGCCTTTAAAATCATATCAGAAGTTGTCTTGTATGTGTTACAAAATGCATTTTGAAGGCAAGCTGGACTCACTCAAGCAGGTGTTCTCTGTGAAGTCCCTCAGAAAGCTCTCACACTCCTCTTCCTGGTTCCCACTTCCTTTACAGGTGCACCATGGGGAGACAGTCCAGTTGTTGTAGCTGCCATCCACATAATTTGGAGTCATATCTGTCCCTATGGAGGTGAAAATAAAGCTGCAGTTACAGATAATTCACAGGTCACTAATGGATAATAATGGACTACATTTACTATAAACAGCATACCTACCTACACAGGCTTACAGTATGTTACTAATGGCGATGGTGCCTACATTGTACCATGGAGCTAGAGGGGGGTGGGTGGGGGGGGGTGGGGGGGTGAATTAACAGTAGTATGCTGATTGATGCTTGTATCAGATGTGGAGTGTCAATACGGAAAGAGCTAGCTGGTCATATTAGTTTACACAGATATTACCAAAAACAGATGTTCTGTTGGATCCTGCTTTCAGGAGAGGAATGCTTTATTTGTGGAAAACACATCGTATTGTGTAATCCAGAACAACTAACAAGAGTAAGTTTACACTAGAGATGTCTGACACATTTATAGTAACTATCAACAATTAAATTACAATTGCAGTGGGAAAGCTATTACTATGCCACCCCTAAAGAGTATTTTAAGGTCACTTAAAGTGGTAAAAAAATAACTCCCATCATTTACCGCCTTCATTGTACTGAATAGTGCTAACACATTACTAAGGTGCTTTAAAATGTCTACTGATATGGAAGGATGTCTTTGCGGCGCACATATTCATTTTTCGATTTGAAGAACATTTCCTATACAAGAAAACAGATGGCACTAAAATGTTTTAATCTAAGTAATACTCTCACTCTCCCATCATCACCTCCACAGCCACGGATGTCAAATGTGTTTAGGGGAAGAAACAGAGGAGGGGTACAGATATCACTTCATCTAAAGTCTGCAGGTATTGTGCATTATAATGAATTATAACACTTGTCATAGGCATTTACTAACACCCTAAAATGTCTAATTATCATCTCCAATGATCATGACAAAATAACAGACATATTGAGCCAGTAATAAAAAATGTTCTGTCATAGGGAGATATGACATTATATAAACCTTAAAATAAGCTATTATAAAAGCTCATAAATACAGTATAACAACTAATAAAGCATTATACTTGCAGGCTTTAAGTCAAGTTTTACCAGGGTAGGTAGCCCAAAATCCCCTGCACTCACCAATGAGGCCAGCGTAGGAGGCCAGACAGGCCTGGTAGTTGTCCTCATTTGGGCAGCTGCTGACCGTGTGCTGAGTCACCATGCAGTTCATGTGGAAATCAGCCAGTCTAGACCTGCACACAAACAAACACAGTGAACTACATCATCAACACACACCCTGGAAGTGCACTTTTTTGCTATGATCGGATTGCTCATAGTTAAACAGAAGCTCACTACGTGTACATTTGAGCATGTTAGCTAAATGAATACCTAATTATCTAAATAAAAATGTCTAATAAATGTTGTCTTGTTTTCACTCACCGCTGCATGAGGATGGATCATCTACATTGTTGGCACACATAATCAGACCTGGGTTCAAATACTATTTAAGGTATTTAAATCACTTTCAAAGACTTTTGGAAGTCAGTATTTTGATATTCGCTAGTTGAAAACACATGTAGTTGGATATTGGAATGTATTTGGAAATACATTTGGAAAGTGTTGGCAGGTATTTTGAAATACAAATACAAACCCCTATGCATTTGAACTGATGTCTGTTTGGTATTTTAATTTTCTTTTGGGTAAATAAGTCGTAGGCTTTTTATAGGAAATTATTTGAAAATACTTCCACCCATCTACACACAATACCCCATAATGATGAAGTGAAAACATGATTTTAGAAATGTTAGCAAATGTATTGAAAATTCAATACAGAAATATCTCACTTAGATAAGTATTCACACAACTGAGTCAATACATGTTAGAATGACCTTAAGCCAGTGATTACAGCTGTGAGTATTTGTGGGTAAGTTTCTAAGAGCTTTGCACACCTGAATTGTACAATATTTGTTCATTACTCTTTCAAAATTCTTCAACCTCTGTCAAATTGGTTGTTGATCATTGCTAGGCAACCATTTTCAAGTCTTGTCACAGATTTTCAAACAGATTTAAGTCAAAACTGTAACTGGGCCACTCAGGAACATACACTGTCTTCTTGATAAGCAAGTCATGTGTAGATTTGGCCTTGTGTTTTAGGTTATGTCCTGCTGAAAGGTGAATTCATTTCCCAGTGTCTGGTGGAAAGCAGACTGAACCAGGCTCTCCTCTAGGATTTTGCCTGTGCTTAGCGCCATTCCACTCATTTTTTTATCCTGAAAAACTCCCCAGTCCTTAACGATTAAAAGCATAGCCATAACATGATGCAGACACCACTATGCGTGAAAAATAACGAGAGTGGTACTCAGTAGCACTTTATATTCAGGACAAAAAGGGAATTGTTTTGCCACATTTCTTTCAATATTTATTTAGTTCCTTGATGCAAACAAGATGCATGTTTTAGAATTTTTGTTTCTGTAAAGGCTTCCTTCATTTCACTCTGTCAATTTGATTAGAATCACAGCCATTAAACTCTGTAACTGTTTTAAAGCCACCATTGGCCTCATGGTGAAATCCCTGAGCGGTTTGCTTCCTCTCAGGCAACTGAGTTAGGGAGGACTTTGTATCTTTGTAGTGACTGGTTGAGTTGATACACCATCCAAAGTGTAATTAATAACTTCACCATGCTCAAAGGGATATTAAATGTCTGCTTTTAATTTTTTTACCGATCTACCAATAGTTGCCCTTCTTTGTGAGGCATTGGAAACTTCCCTGGTCTTTGTGGTTGAATCTGTGTTTGAAATTCACTGTTCGACTGAAGGATCTTACAGAAAAACTATTATTGCACACAGAGTGAATACATGAAAGTTATTATGTGACTTGTTAAGCAAATTCTTATTTAGGCTTGTCCTAACAAAGGGGTTGAATACTTATTGACTCAAGACATTTCTGATGTTCATGTTTTATTCACTTGTAAACATTTGAAATACATTATTCTACTTTGATATTATTGGGTACTTTGTATAAGCCAGTGACCCCAAAAACATAAATTTAATATATTTTAAATTCTGTCAGTAACACAACAAAATGTGGAAAAAGTCAAGGTGTGTGACTACTTTCTGAAGGCACTGTATATAACAAATAATCAAATACAGTATTTGAACCCAGGTCTGCACATAATACAACAAGGCCGTGATTCAATCTGATTGTGCATTGTCGACAATGCAGCTTTTAAAGGTAATTTCCAATTCAGCTCACATGTCCTGTGTTTACCGTGAATGCGCTTTCAACGAACATGGGAACATTGCCTTTAAAACCTGTATTGTCGACAACGCTAGATCGGATTGAATCTCGGCCTTAGTTCAGAATCAGATAGCATTGAACATTGAAGAATCGGGCAATTGTCAATAATTGACAGTTGACCGATTCTATGGGAAGCTTAGATGAATTATTAATCAGTTGAGGGACGGCTCGGGTTTTGGCAACACTTTTCTCAAAACAGCTTTACCCCGTAGAGGTAGACTGCTTTCATAAAAATGGAGGATGGTGTACAAATTCAGTTCTGGTTTACGCCAACATGTATCATGCATAGCAACCAATGTGATAACGTTAGAATATTGGTGAGATTTTGGGGTGGGGGGGGAGGGGGGGGGGGTGTCATGCATCATAATAACATTTGAGAAAGATATTCGCAGTGTCAAATCATGTGTAACCATGTTACACCGGCCCCACATATGCATCCATGTGCGCCATCATGCACATGATCATTTTGTCTATCCCCACCAAGCATGGTCATGACACACAGGTTAAAATACCAAAACAACTGTGAATCAATTATATTCATTTTGGGGCTGGTCGAAACACACATTCATGGACATTTAGCTAGATAGCTGTTGACAGCAGTTTGTGCTGGGAGATGATCAGTGGGTTGTTATTTTACCTTACATGCATACATGGTTCTCATTTAGCCTGTTCTTTGCAGAATTTGCAGAGTCATACAAAACTGTTTGTTTCGCTACTCCAACATTTAATCCACTGATAAAAAGGGAAACCTAGTTAGTTTTTAATCAGTTATCTTTGATTATGCTCTCCTCATTCATCTTTCAAGTACCCACATGGGTTTGTATCTTTGTGAAAATCAATAACGAGATGGAAGAGGTGGGACTTGCAGCGTGTCGAGCGTCTCAACTAGAACCTAGCTCTATTTTAGTGTTCGGCAATGCAGGCGCTCATTGACATGCGCAACAGTGTGGATGAAAGGCTTGAATAACATGGATGTGTACATCTATTTTGCAACTATACTTTTCTGCCAGCTACGTGCTTATCATGGCCATCTCAAGTGTAACCCAACTTGGTTCTATACTGAAAAAGTTGATCAAAATAATGGTTTTGTTTTTATGTTTATGGTAAAAGTTTAAATGTGTTTATGCCTGGAGGGTGGTATCTCTAATCCAGTTAAGTAGGTTTATTGGAGTAGTGTGTGCACAGTTGTTCTCTCTTTCCACATCACTGATGCTCACTAAGATGGAGTGATTCACTCGCACTCGTGCCCTCCCTTTTCAACCATGACTTATTCATTCTGCCCAACGCCTTTCTGCCTGAAGATTAAAGGTAATGTCTCTGGTTATGTAGCCCTAAGTGAACATGCCTTGCTGCATACAGTCTTGCAGCTTACTAAAGCTGTTTCAGCATACTGTCGACTGGTAGATGTGAAATCTTAGGCAGAAGTTGAGGTGCTTTGAGGAATTGAGATACCGTAAAACTTCATTTAAACGCCAAGTCTCAAATAGTCACCTGTCCCTTTCAATAGCCAGGCAACTTGAATATTTCAGGAAATAAACACCTGTTTCAAATAAACGCTGGGTCTAAATGAATTGTTTACGAGGTTACCATGAATTGTTTATGAGGTTTAATGTTTCATTTGTTACATTAAATAATTCAGTAATGATTCAGAATAATCATGCCAATCTTCCGCCAATAAGAAACTGCTAGCCATTGGCTGCTAACAGCTGAGAACTGATTGCCAACTGGCAAGCACAAAAACAGTCAACAACTTCGGGAGTACAGACCTCCAGAAATCGGATGATTGCCCTCTAGTGGCGAAAACTGCACAGAACTGCCGGAAATATAGTCAATGAGGAGAATCTTTTTTGTTTTGTTCATACTGACACAAAATAAATGTGTCACCTTATGTATAGGATAGCACATTAGTGCAAGATATGAAGGAATTGATAAAAAAGCTGGAAGTGAATGCTGGAATTAAACAATGAACTATGCAAATGAGCAAAAGCTGGATGAAGCCTGGCTCAAATAGAAGCCTGTCTCAAATAAGTTTGTGTTGTGTTCGGTGATTTCAGCAAATAAACTCCTGGGCTATTAATTTTGTGTTATGGTAGTTGAGGTGTATTGGAATGCATCACATATCCCTGTTAAAGTATTATGAAAGAATATAGTATAACAACAGTCCTATGCTAATTATCCTCTATCCTCCGTATCACTGAGAATTGAGATGCTGAGGATTTGCCTGGAGAAAATGATGACCTAACTCTCGCTGTAGCCTGGATGCACAGAATAGGCCGCGAGTAAACCCACTCTCCCTTACTTCATTACTCTGGCTCCATCTCGTTCCGCCCCCCATCAAATCACCCTGAGAGGCTCTCAATGTGACATGCTGGGAACATCACATCTAAGCCTTGTTTCAGGGAGAAGGGCTTCTTGCACCTCTTTCCACCTCGCCTCTACAGAAACCCTCTATTCTTCTTCCTCTCCGAGTGGAACAAATGACTTGTTCCCTAAAACATCCCATCACAGGATTTGATAGAGAGAAACAGACGTGTGTAGAGAAAGAGAAATCCCAGCCAGGTCACAACGCGTCCTCTCTGTTATACATCTGTAGAAACTAAAAGGAATCACTAACACTTTCCCTGTTGGTGTTTCCGTGGACAACCTGTTCATTTTTTCACAAGTACTTTGGTCAACAATATGTGTCTGCACTAGGTGTTGAAGCTATGGAAAGGGACTGCACATTTTTAGAGAAAGGCCTCTCAGACAATGACAGTTTAAACACAGTAATTTCAAGTTTAGAAAGGTGTCCTGAGTTTTCTGGACAATAGTGTTCCAACATCAAGACGCAGCACATTTCATGGCTTCCACATCTTTTCCATTATACCTTTGGCGGAGTACTCGCTGCTGAAATTACAGGCTGTCTGCCTCTCAGAGTTGTATCGCCATTTCAGACACTCAGCCCTGGGAAGTGGCAAAGGGAGCCCCCGTAGAGGTAGACTGCTTTCAAATATTTGATGCTTCAAACACAGTAATTTGGTCAGTGTTGAGTGCCTATCCATCTTGCTCCAACGTAATAGAAAACTAATGGCTTTTAACATGGAATCATATCCCTTATCGCCAACAATGACAAACATTGAGTCAAATCAGATGAATGTCGAAGAAACCTTTCCTCATGATGGAAGCGAAAATGTATCACAGTTATCAACTGCTAAGATATGGTGGCTGTAATAGCCTCTCAACAGCGAATGTCTTGGGGAAATGATATCTTTGTGAAACATCCTCTCTGCAGTTACTGACATTTTTTTTGACCATTTCAGTAATATTGGACATCATTTTAGATTTCCTGGATAAGCGCTGCGATTATAATTTTACACCCATTAATGTAACTCTCATTTGAAGTGTATTGGTTATAGATGACTCTCACACTAGCCTTCATGTATCTCTAGTGACAATAAAACAAACAATTATACATTGAATGGGGACATGATTGCAAATGGGTCTCTGCTTAGTCATAGATACATGGGGATAAGCTTGCGCTGTGTCTCTGTGCAAACTCACAGTTAAGAAGTTTGACCTCGACATTGTCAATGGCAACGGTCATTGGTCTTTTGTCAATTCATCAGTGTTAAACGCCGATTCGAAAAATAGGAGCGGACAATAGAGGGGTTGTTCTCCATCCCGTTTGTTCTTCAATTGATATACTGCATATGGACTATTCAACCTACAAAAGGATGAACTTTGCATATCCACAATGATGGAAAAGGCTAAAATAAAGGACTTAAACCATATGATAATTGTTAATTTTCTTCTCAGTAAAATAAACTTCTCCACTATCTTGACAACAAATATGTGTACTTCTCCCAGAGTTACAGGTCATTCTAGCATTTCCTTTTAGCTGGTTGCTGTTGTCTCTGACCTTCTCTATTTAATCAGGGTCAGTAGACAGTCTCACAGCAGCTTCAGGCAATTGTCCTTCGAAGGAATATCAAGAAGGCCCATTCATTTGGAAACACAAGGCTATTTGATTACACACTCATTGGGACACATACTCAAGACGAAGAGGGCATATGGCTTTCAGTCAAACACACTGCTGTGCTGCAGTTCACTAAAGCTGCTTGCCTAGAAAACCGGGAACATTCCCAGAACAGTAGCTAAGATTCCCATGAAATTCTACGTTGAGTTTTATCTAACAATTAGGATGATAACATCCCCAAAACATTCAAAGAATGCTTTTGATAACAAAATATATATTTTTGCAAAAACAAAACTTAAATATGAAACATCCTTGGAATGTAATCCTAACATTCACTAAAATGTTGTGCACAACATCTGAAGCAACCACCACAGAACATTGTCCAGTTGTGCAGATGATTTTACAATGTTTCTTTTAGGGTGCAAAAAAAAAACATTCACTCGATTTTACAAGAACATTCCCATTTTTGAAATGTTCTTTAAAAGTTCCTAAAACATTTCTTTAGGTTGTGGGAACATAGTGGGAATGTGACAGGAGATAGGTTCCCAAAACACGTTCCAGTAAAACGTTCCAGTTGTGCTGACATTCAGATAATGTTTGTATCAGGGTGCACAAAATATGTCTTTGTGTTGCAAGAATGTTGACAGAACATCCCTTCTGATTTCTTTAAAGGTTCCCGGAACATTTAATTAGGTTGTTGGAACAGTGTGGGTACAATACAAGAGATAAGTTCCCCAAACACAGAATATGCTCAGTTGCGATGACATTCATACAATGTGTAAGTTAGGTCGCACAGGACATTTCCTTAACCTAAATCAGGGTCACAGAGTGTTTTGTGGTCGTCTTTGAAACAAAAGTATACAACTCACCCACATGGTTATGGACTTTAAAAAAACAATACACCTGTACCATGTCAGATATAGAGCTGAAATGTATTCAATTTTGAGTTTGCCTCCCAATATTACACTTTATATACATCACAGAAGACTGAAATATAACAAAACCGTTTGACATAGAAACACCAGATATTCAGTTATTTGTTATTGAAATAAAATGTATTATTTATGAAATTATGACAAATATTAATAACATTCCACCCATGGATGCACTAGGTTATTTGACTGCGGGAAAGGACTACTGTTGTAAGAACGTTGACAGAACACCTGGTCTTAGTTCTTAAATTAAAGGTTCCCAGAACATTTAATTACATTATGGGAGTTGTCTGGGATGCTGCAATAAAATGTTTCTGATACAATTTCCAAATAAGTCTGTTTTTATTACGTTCAAAACACATTTATTTTTTTAGGTTTAACCTAATATTCCATTGCTGTTCACACAATATACATTTCACCTTGTCTTAGAGATGCTCAGAACATTTCAAGAACATTTCGAAAATGATATATTTAAGTTTTACCTGATATTACCACAACATTCTCAGCATGCACATGTGCAGCTCCCTAAAGCATAAGAAAGAAGATTGGAATACATCCCCATTATGTTTTTTCCCCAGATTTGATTTATCTTCTGGGCCACCAGGGAAGCTCTCAAACAGCTTATTCTTTCAGAATATAGCCATGGCAGTATGGCCAATCAGGAATTCCATGCTTTCTTTTCAGCCTTCTTAGACGTAACTAACCCAGGCAAATACTGTTAACTGGGTTATTCAGCATCACTTCACCCATCCTCTTTATATGATGGGTACTTCTGGGCCCATATTTACAAGGTATCCAAGAGAAGGAGTGCTGATCTAGGATCACTTTTGCTTTTCAGATCGTGAAAAATAAGCGTCTTACAGTAGGAATTATATTTGGTGCGTTTCTTAAAAGTTGAACAGTCCATTTTTTTAGTCTTAATTCTGCATTTCAGATTGAATTTATACATCTGGGAAACAATCCTCAGTTTCACAGTTGTTTTGAAAAGAAACGTGGTTCACAAGTACGTGGGATTCAACCTGCAAACGTCTGCTTTGCAGTCAGATCATTAACCCTCTACACCACCAGGGAATATCTGTGGTACTGTGTGGGTTTTTCAGTCGACTTATGGTTAATCAGGACACAGAACACAATTTATGAGTTATTAAAATATTCCCTTTTTCATCATATGCTGTGTACTTGTAACACTATTTGTTTATGTTCTTTCAAACTAAATAAGACACATTTAGTTTTCTGCTATCAAAAAGCAATACAAACGCACACAATACCCATTCTGAAAAAGTATGATACATAATAAATGCAGTTGAAGTGGGAAGTTTACATACACTTAGGTTGGAGTCATTAAAACTCGTTTTTCAACCACTCCACAAATGTCTTGTTAACAAACGATAGTTTTGGCAAGTCGGTTAGGACATCAACTCTGTGCATGACACAATACATTTTTCCAACAATTGCTTACATACAGATTATTTCACTTATAATTCACTGTATCACAATTCCAGTGGGTCAGAAGTTTACCAACACTAAGTTGACTGTGCCTTTAAACAGCTTGGAAAATTCCAGAAAATAAAGTCATGGCTTTAGATGCTTCTGATAGGCTCAATTACATTATTTGAGTAAATTGGAGGTGTACCTTAGGATGTATTTCAAGGCCTACCTTCAAACCCAGTGCCTCTTTGCTTGACATCATGGGAAAATCAAAAGAAATTAGCCAAGACCTCACAAAAAAATTGTAGACCTCCACAAGTCTGCTTCATCCTTGAGAGCAATTTAAAAATGCCTGAAGGTACCAAGTTCATCTGTACAAACAATAGTACGCAAGTATAAACACCATGGGACCACGCAGCCATCATACCGCTCAGGAAGGAGACGCGTTCTGTCTCCTGGAGATGAATGGACTTTGGTGTGAAAGGTGCAAATCAATCCCAAAACAACAGCAAAGGACCTTATGAAGATGCTGGATGAAACAGGTACAAAAGTATCTATATCCACAGGAAAACGAGTCCTATATCGACATAACCTGAAAGGCCGCTCAGCAAGGAAGAAGCCACTGCTCCAAAACCGCCATAAAAAAAGCCAGACTACGGTTTGCAACTGTACATGGGGACAAAGATCGTACTTTCTGGAGAAATGTCCTCTGGTCTGATGAAACAAAAATATAATTGTTTGGCTGTAATGACCATCGTTATGTTTGGAGGAAAAAGGGGGAGGCTTACAAGCCGAAGAACACCATCCCAACCGTGATGCTTTGCTGCAGGAGGGACTGGTGCACTTCACAAAATAGATGGCATCATGAGGACGTAAAATTATTTGGATATATTGAAGCAGCATCTGAAGACATTAGTCAGGAAGTTAAAACTTGGTCGCAAATGGGTCTTCCAAATGGACAATGACCCCAAGCATACTTCTAAAGTTGTGGCAAAATGGCTTAAGGACAACAAAGTCAAGGTATTGGAGTGGCCATCACAAAGCCCTGACCTCAATCCTATAGAAAATGTGTGGGCAGAACTGAAAAAGCGTGTGCGAGCAAGGAGGCCTACAAACCTGACTCAGTTACACCAGCTCTGTCAGGAGGAATGGGCCAAAATTCACCCAACTTATTGTGGGAAGCTTGTGGAAGGATACCCGAAATGTTTGACCCAAGTTAAACAATTTAAAGGCCTAAGACAGGGAATTTTTACTGGGATTAAATGTCAGGAATTGTGAAAAACTGAGTTTAAATGTATTTGGCTAAGGTGTATGTAAACTTCCGACTTCAACTGTATACCAAAATAAATTCAGGCTCAAGGCAATCATTTTTTATTGATTTAAAGGTCCAGCTGTTTATCTCAATATCAAATCATTTCTGGGTAACAATAAAGCACCTTACTGAGATTGTTTAAATTAAAATGCACAAAAGCAAAAATACAGTGTTACAAGTACACGGCATAAGAATAGGATGGGAACATTTGAATAAGTCATACATTTTTTTCTGTGTCTTGATTAACTATATAAGATCATTTTTTTTAAAGAATTACAAAAAGTAAATACAGTTTTACTAAATATTTAGTGGCCCCAGTTATCCCCTGGTGGCACAGAGTGTTAATGATCTGGTTACTAATCTGAAAATTGCAGGGTCAATCCCACTAATTCTTCAACCATGTTGCTTTTGAAAACAACTGTGAAATTGAGGTTTGTTTGTCCAGATTTATAAATTCAGAGAAGAGGTTTTTATTTCATCCAGATTTATAAATCCAGAGAAGAGGTCTTTATTTCATCCAGATTTATAAATTCAGAGAAGAGGTTTTTATTTCATCCAGATTTATAAATTCAGAGAAGAGGTTTTTATTTCATCCAGATTTATAAATCCAGAGAAGAGGTCTTTATTTCATCCAGATTTATAAATTTAGAGAAGAGGTCTTTATTTCATCCAGATTTATAAATTCAGAGAAGAGGTTTTTATTTCATCCAGATGTATAAATCCAAAGAGGTTTTTATTTCATCCAGATTTATAAATTCAGAGAAGAGGTTTTTATTTCATCCAGATGTATAAATCCAAAGAGGTTTTTATTTCATCCAGATTTATAAATTCAGAGAAGAGGTTTTTATTTCATCCAGATTTATAAATCCAGTCAGAAATGCAGAAATTAGACTGTAAATATTATTTTAAATGTACAAATGTCCTGCTTTTTGTTGTTGCCACACCTGATATAATTCCTACTTTGAGACGCTTGATATGTTCCACCCTGTCTTCTTCTTCATGATCACAAAAGTGATCCTAGATCAGCACTCAGTCTTGGAGAACTTCTAAATATGGGCCCAGAAGTCTACAGCATATAAAGAGGATGGGTAAAGTGATGCTGAATAACCCAGTTAACAGTTTTACCCCTGGGTTAGTTTTGTCTAAGAAGGTAAAGAAAAATAAGCTTGGAATTAACTGCCACGGCCATATACTGAAAAAATAAGCTGTAAGCAAGCTTCCCTGTTGGTGCAGAGAATAAAGACGTTGTTTGGTTAGGAAACCAAACATTGCAGGTTCAAATCCCACATGTGCAGATTGACAATGTATAGTGTACAAAATATGGTTGTGTTTGTGTGACTCAATCCTGTTCAGGTGTCTTGTGATGTAATGTGCATATCTTAAACATATTAGGTTGTGTTTGTATGAGTAAATGCTGTTCTATAAATTAAAATCTCTAAATTAAAGTAGTCTCTAATATCGCCTACAACACAGTCCTCAAATGTGAATTGCCATTAAATCTGAAGAGAAACATAATTGGGATGAGAGATTGCTTTAGAGAGCTGAGAATGTTGTGGTAAAACTGAAATATAACATTTTCTAACTGTTCTTGAAATGTTCCGAGATCCTCCAAGACAAGGTCAAATGTATATGGCGTGAACATCAATGGAATATTACTTTGAACAGAAAACAAATATGCTATCCAATGTCATAAAAACAGAAACATTTTGAAACATTGTGCAACATTGTAGGAATGTTCTGTGCAACCTATGTGAAGATCACAAGCATATTCTTGCAACATCCCAGACAACTCCCATAACTTAATTAAATGTTATTGGAACCGTTAAAGAACTTAGACCAGGTGTTCTGTCAACATTCTTACAACATTATAGGAATGTCCTATGCAACCTAACTTAAACATTGCATGAATGTCATCACAGCTGAGCATATTTTCTGTTTTGGGAAACTATCTTTTGTAATGTACCCACATTTTTCACACAACCAAACTAAATGTTCCCGGAACCTTTAAAATATTAAAAAGGCTGTTCTGACAACATTCTTGCAACATAAAAGGAATATTTTGTGCAACCTGATACAAACATTATCTGAATGTCAGCCCAACTGGATGGTTTTATTATTTTGGGAAGACATATTTTGTGATGTCCCCACAATTTTCTCTCCTTGTTTGGGCGGTGTTCCGGCGGTTGACATCACCGGTCTTCTAGCCATCGCCGATCCATTTTTCATTTTCCATTTGTTTTGTCTTGTTATCCCACACACCTGGTTTTCATTCCCTCATTACGTGTTGTGTATTTAAACCTCTGTTCCCCCCCATGTCTTTGTGTGGTATTGTTTGTTGTAAGTGCTTGTGCACATGTTGACTGGTGCGCGCCGGGTTTTGTACCCATGTTGTTATTTTCTTGATGCTGTTTGTTTTGGAATTAAACTGCTCCGCCAATTACCTTGTTCTGCTCTCCTGCGTCTGACTTCCCTGCCACCAGTTACGCACCCCTTACATCTGGGAATGTTCTTGTAACATCAAGACAATGTTTTTTTCACTATAAAAGAAACATTGCTGAATTTTCTGCACAACTGGACAGTTTTTGCTTTTTTGGAACATATATTTTGTGAAACTTGAGTAAACAAATCTATTTATATATTAAAGACGTGCTTGGCGACTAGTAAGTATTTTTTAAACCTCCCGCTTTGGGCTGGATATGTCAATTTGTAGTTCATACATGCATAATCTATGGGCAGAATTACTGTTTTACCTTAATTAGCCACAAAATCCCTAGGTTGAAAGCAACTGTTTACTGGAAGCTGTGCAGCACCATTTTCCTTAAATTTTCCCCCACGTGTGCCAGCCCCCTAGCAATTCAAGTTCCAGCCAATGACCTTTAGCCCCTCGCCATTTGAGTGACAGCTAGCAAGAAGCACACACAGCAGATCGAGAGAGATAGAGAGAGAGAGAGAGAGAGAGAGAGAGAGAGATAGCAATGACATGGTGCACATATCTTCACATATGTGACGTAGTACACACTTTTGGGAGACCACTTTTGGCTGGTGAATGCTACTTTCAGAGCTACTGGCTAAAACGTATTAAAAAGTACCGGAGAATATCTTTAACTGCCCCTGAAATACAAAAGGGAGCTACACAGAATAATATATGTGACTAATGAAATAACTCAGTCACCTAAACGACATTCCTTAATAATAGAATAATGGAAGGTACTATGTTATGCCTTCCATTTGAGATTCCTGACATATTTTAAGTCTGGCTTAATCACCTTAAAAACCATGTGTACTTTTCACATGCCTTATCTGTTTTGGAAGCATGACTATTACAAAACATTTCTACCATGAGGATGAGACTACGGGGTGGATGGGCTTGGCCTGTATTAATTGCATCTTCCTCTATCCGTTCTCTCAGAGATTACAGTACGCTAGCTGGGAATACGGTAATCCATGTATTGAAATGATCTGCACAGCTCTTTCATGCCCTCTCTCCAACTTTTGCTCTTATGTACAGCCAACAAGCAGAACACGTCCTACTCTTTGCAGAAATCTGATTAAAGCGGGGTACTGCTGTATATGAGTACAGTCTAAGGTCATTTGCTCGGTGTGCTTGTGTAGGCCAGCATTTACAGTATTTAATGTACTGTAGGTATACTTTGATGCTTTCCTCGTTTAAGATAAGGCAGCGATAGAGTCGTCCAAGTAATACCCTAAGAAACAAGCTTTTAAGGCTAATGGAGAGATGACTGCTTGAGGCGTGAGTGATGAAAGATGCTGCCTGTGTCTTGAACAGAGTCTTTTGATTCTCCCTCAGTGGAAACTTATGTTGTCTTATAAAGCAGAGCTGGCTTTTGTAGTTGGTGGTGGTGGTGGGCTGCTTTATTGTAAGAATAATCCCATGTGGCTCAGTTGGTAGAGCCTGGCACTAGGGTTGTGGGTTTGATTCCCAAGGGGGACCAGTATGAAAATGTATGACTCACCACCAAAGTTGCTCTGGATAAGTGTCTGCTAAGTAATTAAAATGAGATATGAAGTATTTGGGTCA